>NC_134653.1:15350980-15669463 GCF_030463565.1 Pelecanus crispus
TCACCTTCTATCTCAGGAAAATATGTGTAAAAGACTTGTATAAAACATATTAATTCCTCTTTGACATCCAATATATTGATGAATAAAGGATTAAATTTATATATCAATTTCATTTAAATACTTGGTATCCATGAATACGATCTTCAGAAATTATCAAAGGCAGTTAACAACAAAGAAACCAGGCAGTTCCCACTGAAAAAAAAATAGAAGGAAAAATCTCTCACATCATCCTATGTTGGGTAAATGACACTTGGTGTTCCTTTGAGTTGGAAAGGGGGCATAAGAGTTCTTCGAGCAGGTTTGACACTGACCCCATACTCTGGACCCTCTTTGGCTGGAAGAACTTCCATAAACCTCAGCCTCGGTAACCCTCCACATTAGGATGCACACGTTATAATATTTAGAGATTTAAAATACTTAGCTTTGATAGTAGCCATAACAGAATCTTGTATGTCTTGTTCATCTACACTGAAATGGACACCTTATTCTCCTCTGTATGTCCATTTTTAAAGTCTGAGAATCCATTTTAAACTTCATTATAATTTTAGTTCTCTCAAGCTAAATCTCATTCAAACAGTAAGAAAACACCTAGAAAGGGAAAACAATTAATTTAAAGCTAGACTTGTTTCCAGCACTGTAAATTTCCCTCATATCCCTAGTAACATGGAGGAGGAATTGCATGTACTATTATTATACATGCTTTAATGTCATGACTATTATCTTTAAAGCAATGGGAATCGGTATGTTTTCAAATTTGGTGGGTTTTTTGGATTTGTTTTTTTTTTTTCTAATTAAGTGGTGTTACTACAGTACTGAGCAAGGACTGTAAATTTAGATCTGTAAGAATCACATTAGTTTTGGTCTAGTGTAAACCATTAACTACACTGGGACTTACTCTGTGAGCTTTTTTTCCCGCTGCCCTGATCCATTTCCCGCTGTAGGACTCCATTTTGAGTCTGTACTGCATACCATTCCCGCAGGATCCTTGATTATGTCACAGTGCCCCACAAAACTGGAAGTTTAATGGGTCACCCATGGCAGGGGGTTAAGTGGCCTAAATGCAAGGGCCACTTGTAAGGAAGCAACAAGCCTGACTACATAGTGCTCAGGCTTTATTAAATTATTAGTATATTTAAGCCAACTACTGAAGTAACTAGTAAGTTTACAACACTGATGTAATAAAACATGTTGCTAATAGTGTTACATCAATATTTTAGAGAAATCTGGATGACTAAGAGGAAAATATGGATAAACAAACTCATTAAGCAATTTCAAAAGAAAGAAAAAATGACTGTTTCAACCCGGTATTTACTTCTGAGTACATTTTTATAACTTTTTTGCCAAAGTAGTAATAACTTATTGTCAGTGCTTTATATTATTTTTTCATCCTACTGTGTAAAGCATGTTTCTTCCTTAAAACAAGAGTTGTGAAGCAATCCTAACATGAAAACTGTGACCTAAGTTAATCCTTGCTCCTTAAAAAAAATGTTTTACATTTATATTATGATAATGCTGAAGTTTGTACTGTGATATTAACATAAAAATGATATTTCAGAATTAGCAATGATTCTATTCTTGTTAAAATAAGAAACACTTCTTCCTTTTATTTTACAGGATATTTAAATTCCACTTGAACAAATGTGTGTAATGTTAACATAAAATAAAATGTAAAAAATATTCTTCCAAGTCTTCTGTAAAAGAAAATGAAGTATATAAAATTAATTTAAAAATTCTTATTATTGCACCTTCCTAAATGCAGTTGACATATGTAAGCACAAACATGGAAGAATATATTTCCAAAGGGGAGAGAATACATGCTCAGATATTATCTGGGAAAAAAATGCATTGAAATTCCTCTGTGATGAATAGACTTTTTTTTCTCCTCAGGGTGACCTCTACCTTCAGAATATGATGGTTTTATTATGATTAATAAATTTCATTTCCACAGAGGAAAGGAACAGTGTCAGCTTAAACTTAAAGCAAGCGGGTTTCTTTTTAAATGCTAATTTTTAAACACGCCCTTGCATGACACCAAATTTAGAAGCTCAGAAGGTTAGCAGAATAGATTCTGATTTCCATGCTGAAAATAGTAAGAAGGTTTCAAACTATATTGTCACACTGAAAATCAGTAAGTTAGTTCAGTCACATAGTCATTGGTTCATTTCTTCACTATTGTGCCAGCATGCTTATTTCTCACTAAAATTAGTGGCATTTAAATGCTTTGTGATAATTTTTACTGGAAATAATCATTCTAGGTAAACAATTTGCTAAAATTTAGGACAAGCAAATGGAAAAGTATTTTGAATAAATTAATAGTCAATGAAATTATCTGTGTATTTTACAGAAAGTTGAATCAATGTCTCAAAACCAATATGTGCACTCACAAATACTTGTCTAAGAAAACAGCTGATGAAGAATTTTGATGCACCACTAATCAGAACAAGATAAGTTCCACTATTTTCCAGTATATTTGGAACAAGTATTCAGGAAAAAAAATAATGTTTTATAGCATTTTGTTATCATACTGGCACTGGTTCTTAAGTAGCTTGACTAGCACCTTACTGGGAAATAACTGAGAAAAAAAATCGGTGTAGCCATGCTGACATCTGTAAATGCAGCTGTAAACTATTCACCAAAAACTCAGTGTATGGTATGTTCTTTACTCATGCTATATCTCAATTTCTTCAATCATTTTCAGTACAGGGTTTAAAATTGTTAAAAATGTTACATAAAAGGACAACTTGTCGTCCACTGCACAAATAAAAAAAAAAAAAGAGAATTAAAAATGGGAATTGGTTGAGATGTATTTTAGTAGAAATTGAATCTTTCTCTTTAAATGATCAGTAGTAGGTATTGCTGAAGTCTCTAAAAATTGGGAAAGTATGCACCTCTCTAATTGTAATTACGATTTTAGGTTTTTAAATTCTTTGGTACTATGGGTGTATTTCTGTACACATCTAGGACAGACAGTGGATCTCTGATACTGGAGGCATTTGGAAGCTCCTTAATACTATACATACTATAGGGTTTAATAACAACATTAATAAGGAAAAATTCACAGTATAGAATATGAAACAAGTTAACACATTTTCCACAAATTATTTGACAACTATGGAAGGAGAATTTTAAACATGATTTTATTTTTTAGAAATTTGATGCACATATCTTTCTGATCACTATTATTTCCCCCCATTTTTTAAAGTCTAGGTATTGCTAGAAGAACTATAGAAAATTGTGAATCCATTTAAGAAATGTAAAAAGAGAAGTTAAAGATCTGGTACTACCTCAGCTAAATCTAACTCTGATGTAATCCCTCATTACTTGCCGTATTACAAGCAAAGCATATGTATCCCTGGAAAGCTCATATTTCTAACTTTTCCACGATATTGCCCAGTCTTCATGAGCTTTGATTATAATTGAACCATCAAGTGACAAAATTGCTGCTTCTTCAGACCTGTATGTGCTGAATCTTCAACCAGAATAACCTTAAATTACTGAAATTCTTGTACTGACAATCACTACTAAATTTCACAAGAAGGCGACTGAATGAGTGAGACTTGGCTAAGTATGAGAAGGTAGAGTACAGTGCAAAGTGGTTTCGTATTCCTGCCCTGCTTGTTCACCCAGGAAATGGGCACCATATCCAGATGTGCCTCTTGCTGTTGGCAGGTGGCACAGAAAAGGCAATCCACATCTTTCCTCTGCCAGATCTTAATGCAGAATTGCAACAAAATTTTAGACAACGATTTGAAGAATTTAGGAAAGAATTGGAAGGAATGCAAAGAACGCAAGGGTTACCTGGCCTTATCCAGATAAATGATTCTAGTAACTAACATCTTGCTCTTTCTCTTGGTCACATAACTGTGATGATATCAGGACAGATGACATGAGCAGCAGAGCTCCTTCATACGTGCACCAGTTACCACAACATTGCTGAGCAGTATTTTAACCTCAGCGGGTCAACACGGTGCAGCAGTGGTAGTCCTTTAACTTAAAAATCTTTACTACAGTAGGATGGTATCTGCTTATTGTGTTCAAAGCACGTGCAGTCAATCAATTTATTTCATTTTGGATATTAATACCAAGCAACTTCAGGCATTTCAGTCACTTGAATGAGCAACGAGTCTCTCTATATATCTCAGAAGGCAATGAGGTATCTTAATTTTTTACTTAAGATGAAGGAAAATGATTGAAATCTGCTGATAAAAACAGTTTCTAGTAATTTTCCTTGATTGTAAAGGTTAAGAATGCTAAAATCCTCTATGAAAAATTTTAAATGCACAATATCAAACACTAATACCATTCTACAAGGAGGGACCCATAAAATATTTTGCTGCATATCATTTTCCTCTTCCACTGCTGATAATGCTTTACAGATTTGTAATGTGGACCAGAAAAAAAAAAAAAAAAATTGGGAAGATGTAGGAGAGACAGACAGCACAATGAAACGGTGAAACTTCAAGGTATGCTGCAGTGCTGAACTCCTGTATACCTTGAAAACCATGAGGAATAGGGCAATAATAAAACATTTCCATGAAAGAATCTTCATAAGTACATCGTTAATGAAATATTAAAAGCAGTCTCTACTTTTTTCTGCAGGTTGGAGCAAGAAGAAACTTAGAGAAGCCTATTCAGGATTTTCTGTATGCAGAGATGAATTTCAAGTTCTTGACTGTTTACTTATTTGTCACATCTGAATTTGGCCAGTTAATTTTTCTTGCTAATTGATAGTCATGTTTTGCAGAAACTTTGATCATTGATGCTCAGACCCGATTTTAGTTTTTATATCTGTATGCCAACCTGTAACTTCTTTTGAAGTTTGTTAGATCCAAAGTTGAGCTGCCACCTTGTTAAATATTTCAGTAAATATGGTTGATATTGGTTAATTTGCAGAAATATAGAAGTGCAACAAACAGCAGCACAGGTGACTTCCCTCCTGAGCTGACGCTGAATACCTGCTATGGAACAATTCCGGGGACAGACCTCAGCTTAAAAGACTTCTCTCAACTTTCAGTCTTGCTGTCTGGATGTGCACAAATGTGGGGATTTCACTTGATGCCTAGTTAAAAATCTAACATAGTTCTATGCTACCAACACCACCTTTTTATATAATGTCTATGCAGGAAAGTTAGACTTTATATAAACTTCATAAAAAAAAGCCACTGGGGAAACTGAGGCTTGCCATTAAGTGACACCTAAAACCAGCTGTGTTACAATGAAAACCAACTATTTCTTTGATCTGTAAAGCATTTTCCTGTTACTATTCCTGTTATATATTGGGGCAATAAACCTTGACTAAGTTCTTATCTAGTTCAGTAATAAATATACCGTGTACTTTGATTATTAAATTTTAAAGCAGTCTTTTGTGCTTGAGTGTACAGTTCCATAGTATGCAATAGTATTCTTTTTTGTTTACTATTTTAAATGTAATATGATAATCTCAAGATACTAAAACTGAATTCTTGTTTATTTAATGTATATAACCATACATACATGCACACACACAAACCACCTTTTATGTGTACTATTTTCAGTCTATCAGAGAAAAAAATTCTGGTTGCTTCATTAAAAAAAAAGTACAGAAGCTGCACACATGCTTATATGTACTTGTTGAGGGCAAACACAGATTATTCACTATTTCTGTTATCAAAGGAGCTTCACATTGCAAATCCTCCATTTACAAATCACAGAACCTCAGCTTTACTTAATCTTGTCATGTTGTCACATTTGACTAGCCATGCGAACTGACCTAGAACTGTAAGCACCGGGAAGGCAAGCTGTCAAAGAGATAATGACAAAGATGCCAAAAAGGGCTGCCAGTGTTTTCACTGGGTGAGAAAAAGGAATTAATCAAACTTCATGAAAGAAGAACAGAGGATAATCAAAGTGCTTCCTGATTTTTATCAACTGATCCAATAGCTGAACATCTTTACCACACAACTACCAAGAGTAGTAAAAGCTGTAACAAATGGAATTCCATATAAGCAACTATTTACAGCAGCAGTAAAAGCAAGTTTAAACTGCCAACATAAAGGACACTTGAATTTATAGAAGAAGTTTAATAATGTGCATTAGTACAACATTTCCTAGTCTTTACAGAGCAAAAAATTCAGTATCTGCTGTTTTTCACAGGGAGAAGCAGTACAGCCTTAAATAAATGCTAGCACAGAAACCTTACAGATGCTCCTTCATTTTTTATCTGATTAGTGGAAGAGCATAACATAATAACAAAAGCATCTCACAGAAAATGGTTATTTTCCCAGTCAAATTGCTTCATGAAATGAAGTCAAACCCATAGGCAGCAATACTAAAAGGGAAGAACCTTTCACAACAACGTGTCTTTACACAGTAATTCAAAAAGGCTGAAGAAAATATCTCTGAAACTGCATTTTTCCAAAGCAGTTTGGATTATATGTACTTTTCAGAAATTCCTGCGAAAGAGTATAATCTGATCAATATCTCCTACCAGACACGTGAATAAGTCAATGAGATGTATGCAAGCATGTATAGCAAAATTTTGACCAGCTACGATTATTTATGTGCTGTAGCAGAGGTACGCCACAACAGGCACCTCAACCATTCTAAGCACTTTGTCAAATATTGATTTGCTTTTAAATAAGTATCTTTATATTTGCTATTTTTTCATGAATTAAATTTGTGGTAATGTTAACGTTGACAGGTTAATGATTGTATACAGGAAAATTGCAATGACTTGAGCAACTGCATTGGTTAAAAATTGCCAATATTCTGTTCAAACTATTTCAATAGTACAAACTCCAATGATTGCTTCTTTAAGCTGCCTGCTTTTATGAAACATTTTTACTAGAGTTATAAAATTAAACCTTTCAGAATGTTTAATCTGTTTTGGAGACTGTATCTTTCTCCAAATGGAGGTCAATAACTTAATCTAAGACTGTCAACTTCTAAAGCTTTATAATGCATTTCTTTTGCACACACACACAATCCCGCCTCCTGGGGATGATTCTGCTCAAATATGTAAATAAATACAGTCACGATTGGACAGATGTTATATCCACTTCCACCATGCTTCATTCCAAAGTTAGGTTTATATACACACTTGCCTGCCTCTCTGTTATTTCAAAATCATAAACTGCATACACATTTGGAAGAAAAATAATACCAGGCATGCAACTGCACTGGATTTTTTGGTTTGCAGCTGGAAGTTGGATAACAGTTAAAAGTTGGAGGAAGGAAGAAAGAAAGAGCGATCTAAATATAGAATAATGATCCTGTCCCCTATTTACACAAAAAGCATAAAATGTAATATGCAGGTGCATCCTAGAAAGCACTTGGAAAAGACACTACAAAATATTTTTTTCTTTGCAAACTATGAATTTTGATCTTACAAAACCTAAAAGAAAAGAAAATATATTGAGCACTGATTTGAAAAATTCATTAAAAATGCTAAAGATTCAAAATGAACAATGTTCTGTAACCAACATGTAAATAAACCATGGGTTTATTCTGGGTCTTATTCTGATTTATTAGGAGCCTGATAGGACAAGATGCCCATCGCCCCCATCAGCCAGGAACCTCACGATTAATTCTCCCCTAAGGTACCCATTGTCAGAGATTTGCTAGAGGAAGGTCTTCAGAAATCCTTATTATCAAACTGATAGGAGGTTTCCAATAGTTTCCCTACCTCTGTTCTAGTTCAGGTCTGTTTGCAGACTATTTAATCATGCCTGCCAGAGACAATGTATCCCAGAAGCACAGAACTTCTCTTCTGAAGAGTAATTATTTTGAGCCTCAGAATGCACTGGATGCAGTCAAGAGTGAAGTATTTTAAAATTTCCCATGGAAGGATCCCTCTGTCAGATACTTGAATAGGTTTTCTTTATATAATGTGCATGCATGCAAGAACACATACACATACCTAAATAGAAATGTGTATATGGACATACTATCTGTTCATTAACACATTTATTTATTCAAGATCACTTTATTCCCAAATCAGAAAAGATGTCATGTGGCTGAGGGCTATCTTCTGGCAGGAATGATAAAGTATTAGGGAGACAAAAGTGAATATTACCAGCAGAATCACCCAAGACCTCCCATTTCCATTTGATGATAAAGTTCAGCCAAAAAGTTTACTTGTTATGTTATTATTTGAAATCCACAAACACACACATTCTTTACAAGGAAACAATACAAACATACATATACTCACATTTCAAACATTAAGCATTTTATCAGTATCTTCACTTTATACCAATTTTACCAACACAGTTGAATTACTGTAATGGAGTTTAGGAGCACTAAAATTGTACTGTAGGTGTTTTGCATGCATCTGAAAAACCACAGGAAGGTTAGCTTCGGTTCCCAAAGTTTATGTATCTCTATATATGCTCCATGTATTAAAACACAAAACATCAGATAATAAATTAGTTGAAAGTCAACTTACAGATTTGAAAGACCAAATGCAACTTTGGCAATTTGTACCACAGGAATATGGGCCAGAGAATTATTTTTTTGTAAAGCCAAAAGTCCTTTAAATTCTATGACTAAAATTTAGGTATATAAGAAACAGAAGATACAGGCTTTCATGAGCTATCTCCTTCAGATCATATTACAAAAAAGGCACCTACAGTCACCTATGACGGGTATGTTTATCATATGGTCCAAAACATACCTAAAAAAAATACCTTATTGTTGAATCAATTCAACAGAGGTAATCAACTGGTAAACTGAAAAGTTTTAATAAATCTATTTCCTTCTGTGTAAAGTTCACTGAATTTACCAATAAACAAGAGCACTATATTTTTGACTGGAATTCCAAAGTAGTGATATACTGAACGTGTATAATATAGTCCTGGACACTTAAATTGTGCCTGAAGTGAGGGGAAAAAAATGTCTTTATTAGAGAAATAATTATTGCTTAGAAGGGTTCACTCTGCAAAACAGGAATTTGTTTTCAGGACAAGAAAAATATTAAAGACCACATGTCTATCTCAAGAATTCAAATTTAAAAATTTGCTAATGTAATTATATTTATTCTTACTTAGCCAGGCCTAGATTTATAAATTAGTAGCCTCCCTAATACAGCTCACTCTAATCTGGAGCTGAGCAGGAAGCACAAGTGAAATAATGAAAAACAAAATCCAAGTCTAGTGAGATCAAGAAAGTATCAGATATTAACTTCTCAAAATGTATTCTCTTAATGATTTAGAACTTTGAAAAAATCTATGTTAGATCAGGCTTTGTTACAGAAGAACTTTTCAGATTACCACCAAAAATGCTATGGCTAGCATACAGCTTATTACAATTTTAGCATATTTTGGCTTTAGCTATGATCCTTTTTTTCATAAATAACTGTATTTATTTGTTTCTATGTAGGTCACTATGGCATAAACAGAAAATGCTTAACCTTTCATTTATTTCTGCTAATGTAAAACTCTATAAATAAACACTTCTTAATACCAACATGTTGTGTCACACTATATATCCTTTCATCCTGCAATACAAGCAGCTTCTATAACTTAGTAGATTTTTTGCATAACATTATTGGCAGTCCCAGCACTGTTACTAATTATTTTGGGTTTTGATTTCTTATGTAGTGACATAACACCATCCTTACCTGAATTAAGACTAAGATTGTTCAAACTCTATTGCTTAAAAGAGAAAATCCCTTGACATATTCAATATATTTATAAATTACCGTTACCTTTTAAAAACATTGTTCATTCTTCTGCACCCATGGCTTACAACATGATAGTATATTAGCAAAGCAGCTAAGACTTTTTACTTACTAGAGAGCGATCCTCTGAAGACACAGACCCTCTCTCCCACTATCTTATCCATAGGATAGACTTTGTGAGTGCTTTAGGGTCTGCAATACCCTTGTGGGCAATATTTGCCCCCAAAGAGTTGAAAAGAAAATTGTTAGATCTATAGCACTTACAATGTCCTACATACATCTAAGCCTTTACTCTTTTCATTAGTTCTGTTTGTTTTGGCTTTTTTAAAGTCACAATCTTGATTGTACTGCACAGTAAGTATTTATTAGAAGGTTTAACATATCCTTACTTTTCTAGGCCATATGATATTTAAACTGGAAATAAAACACCAAAGTCAGCAAAATAACCTAATGTCTTTTGTATGGCAGAACCTATAGGCTCAAGCTATAAATTAATTAAACTGTTCCAGAGATTTATACTATGGACTTTCCTATGCTTTCTCTTACGATTAAATGCAGCATGTGAAAAAGGATATTGAGACCTGGATGGATGCATCAAGAAGTATCAATGATTGTTACCTGCAGAGGTGTTACAAGAAATTTCATCTGCTGCAACGAAGACGAATTGATTTCTGCAAGAGAAGATAAAATTCACAATACTGCTTGCTGACTGGGAAATGTGCTAGCTGCCAATTGACTTGATGTTTACAGATGGGGTAGGGTAAGGGTGCTTAATTTTAATGAATGTAGCAAGAAAAAGTGTTGACGTATTTCAGTACTGTAGAGTTTATAAGGATCATGAGGTAGACATGCTGGGATCTTTTAAATGAAATAATGGTGACATTTGGATATGGACTATGTACAAACTCTTGCATTGGAAGCTTCATGTTTAGTGTTACAGATATGTCAATATATTTATGAAGTCTAATAAAAATAAAACAATATTTATATTGATATAGATATAAAGGGCACTACTACAAAATATGTAAAAAGCATTTTTGAAAAAAAATAATTGCAATTTACTTTGTGTACCGGAAAGGAGGATATTGGAAGTAAAATATTTTGCTTTTTATAAGTCTAATATGATTGCAATCAGAAAATGAATTTTCTGCTATTTATTAAAAAAATGACATAGTATATTCTCATATACTGTCATCCAAATACATACAAAAGTCTTTGCAGAATCTTAGGAGAATGAACTAGAGATATGAGTAATTTAATATAAACCTTCTCTTGCAAAATTCTTTTTTAAACCAGGTAACATAAAAAGAGAAATGCTAAATATACTAATATTTCAAAATGCAGAAAACTTCACTACAGCACAAATCCTGATTTGTCCTTTCCAAAATCAAAGCAGACAGGATTTGCGTTAGGGGAAACCATGTTTAAGGATTAACAGCAAATGATTCCTTTATATACATATACATAGCTTCCTTGACTTATTTTTGTGTTGTGCAGGATTAATAAAGAACCTGGGTGAAGTTTTAACACTGGGGTACTGGTTTACTCGAAATTGCATGTAGCTCCTCCAGCCTGCACTGCTAGGTATGGTGAAAAACTGAGTTTTTCTGTTTTGCAGAGCTTTAATGCAAGAGTCTACTGAATAGGAGCTAGAAGGAACTAGTTCTAGCTGGTACTGAGAACTACCTGGAAAACTTAGTTCTGCAAGATGATGACAGCTCTGTCAAGCGTTAAGTACTCTGAAGAGCGTCTTGAAAACTATTCAGTTCAGGAGCAAACATCTCTTAGGGGTAACAGAACCTTGAGTTAAGCCCTAAGAGAACAAAATCTAGTTCTATTACTTCACCGCCAATGTATTAAAGACATTTGAAATTCTTGTTTAGAAATCTGTGAACCTTGTTACTTAGAAGTTCACATTTTTTGGGGAAAAAAAAAACCCACCAAAACCAACCAAACAAAACCAACCAAAATAAGGAATCTGTAATGCCTACTATAGGGACAGGATCGATTAAGATCAAAAGTCGTATCTGATCATTGCCTCTGCCCTAACTCAGAGTTACTAACACCTGCCTTTTAGTATGACTGAACTTAGTGATCAAATTGTATATACTTTAATTTTCAATTGAATGTACAGATTGGTAGTTTTGCTCTTTATTTTGTCATCTGCAACAATTTCACAAGCTAATGAGATCTACCTAGCATGTAATGCTAAAGAGATGAATTTAAAAAAAATGAAGGGGGATAAATTTAGCGTTATAAATACAGAGCTACTCTGTATTTCTTAGGTAGTATAATTTGTCACTGTATGTACTGCTATCACCTCTGTTATTATCACCTCTTGTGACAGTGGCATAGAAACAAACAGGTAGGTGTTTGCCTAAAAGGGATTCATCCAGTAACAATGCAGACTTACCAGCTACTGTTCTACAGAAAATCCTTTTGATTCATTTGTATGATGTTATTAAACTGCCCTCTCATCTAAATGAAAAGCTCACTTTTCCTTAAAAACTGCCTCTAAGTGGCTAGCTGAGAAACAACTTTATCTCTGTTCAGAACATTTGTTGTTACAGACCATTGAGCGATAGAGACTGCATCTTCAGATGCCACAGTACAGAATTATCTGTAAGAGTAACATGCTGGTTTAGTTACTTACAGAAGGATCCCAGAACACTAACTACTATTTGTCTTTTGGAAGCACAGATGTTATTGAAACTGTTCTGAAATCCTACTTTTTATTGCCAACTGTTTACTAATTACTGGTAGAAAATTAATTTTAAAAAAATTTAACCCAAATTGATACCTATCTAAAAAACATCTACTGTAAACATTGCTTGTTATACTGCTTTAATTTACATAGGAAGATACTATTTTCCCTGTATTTTGCTTTTGTAAAATTCATTTCACAACTCCCCAAATCAATTTTAAAAGTAAGGAGAAAGTTACGTATTGGTCAGCATAGGAACTGTGAGAATGAAAAGTAAGACTAGATGCTGTAGTTCAATAAACCAGTTCAATTTTTTGTAACTAATTAGGTGTTATTGGTAACAGTTACAAGAAATCATATAGTAGTTTGATGGCTTTAATGTTTTTATAGTGCCAGGTTTTTATTTAGTTAAACTTTATACTATTGTTTACATAGACCTAGAGGGAGAACTGATAATCAGAGATGTCACTACACACATGTATCACACCTGATGTCCAAAGCAAGTATTATTCCGTAGTGTGGACAACCCCATAGTTGGCAAAAAGAGTCCTTCTGAGTTAAGCTGACACTGTGGTGCATCACATTCTGTCTGTCTTAAAGGACATGTAAAGCAGACCTGGAAAAGGGCAGCTAACCTAACTCAGTCCTTTGACAATGTAGGGTTGTTCACTCTAAAGACCAATTTTATGCATTAACTGTATTGAGCGTACAAGCCTTAAAAAACTCACAAGTAAGGTATGGTGAAAATTCATGATGCATTTTAGGTTGTTTTAATGTTCCGCATTGCTTCTACACTTTTTATTGATTCAAAAAGGTACAAGAAATGTAAGTGGACCCAAGTTTATTATACAATAAACCCTGCTCAGTTATTAGGATACAGAATTACTTCCATCAATTTAATTTGTGTATTAACACTGAAAGTATAGAACAAAATTTTTACTGCTCAATGTTTTATACTTCAGAAGTAAAAGAACACACATTTAAATTCCAGTGAACTTTTTTTCTTTTTAAAATTTTTCTTTTTAAATTTTATTTAAATTTCAAAAGTTGATACTGGTTGTAAGGGAGATAAACAGAAAAACAAATTGAAAGATTAATGTGACAAATACATTGATGTGAATGTACAGTTGGATATATTCAACTTGCCAGACGCTCACACCCTGGCCTAAATACAATCCTTTTAATACACAGAACTACTTCTGCAAAGAAACCTCACATGTGAATACCTTCCCTCTTTGCTTCTTGCTAAACTGTGTCCTAGAAAGATTCAATCTGTGGTAGAATGGAGAACAGCTTTAGGACAGGAGTCTTTGACAACCCTCTGTCAGCCTTTCCATCTTAGCATCTTTTTCACAGGGTAGCTTGAAAAAAAAAAGAAAAGGCATGATATTCCATGTGTATCTTTCTGTACTGCACTTTTTATTATAGGAGACCTTTTATTACAAGATTCTTGATTAGCAACATTAGGGCTTCTATCCTCAGGAATGACTTTCAGTCATTATTAGTCTAATAATTTGTATTTAGACAGGGACAGGGCTTGCACTATAAAACCAGATATTGTTTGAAAGTATTTGTGATGGCATGAGGTTGGCAGGAAAAGTCCAGCTGCCAGAATCAAAACCACGCTCTGCAGCATCAAACTTCAAGGAGCATAACAAAATATTTTCAGGTTCAACTTTATCACCTGACTAAAAGTACCCTGTTCTAAATTAAAGCAGGCCACTGAATTGGAAGACTTAGATAATAAAGTATTAAACCAAAATATTTAAGCAAGTGAAGAACAGGATTTTAAGTGAAGCTTGACTAAGGTTTTTCATTATATACACTATTTAGTGAAGAATGTTACTAATTACAAATGACTTCAGTAAATGTTATGTACTCAGAAATTAGGCCTTCTGGACTGTGTAATTTTGTGGTTTTTTTCTTTTTTTTTAAATACCGTAGCCTAATTTCTTCAGCATGTTTATACTACCGCAAGTTAATTAAGAGGCCTAAGATACTACATAAATATATTTTGTTAGTACTTTCCCATACCAAAATGTTGCATCTACCCATTTTCAAGAGCAGCTGTCTTTAACAGTCTTGCTAACAAGTCCCCTTAACTGTGCTGTAGTACAGAAAAACCTTCCATACATTCATTCTAAAGCATACTGACCTAATACAGAAGCTACGTGCATATCAACACTGAATTTAAGCTTAAGTAAGACTTTATATATTTAGTAGAACCATGTCAACAATTTGTAAGTACAACGTAGTATTTTTCACTTTTATTTCTACAGAAATCTTTTCTGTAAGCATGTTTAAATAGTCTTGACTCTCTTTTAATTTACATACTGAGAGTTATGTTCAAGTTTGAGATACTTAATATTCCAATTAGGTTGATTAGCTTTTAGTTTACATGTATTTTACATGCTCCATCAGGAAAAATTAAGAGTATTAACAGCATTTCTATTTAATGAACATTTATCACTTTCCTTCAAACTTTTCCAACATTCCCTTAATGTTTCCCATCCTCATAAACACAACAATGATCTCAGCTACAGGAATGTCAAATAGATACCAGAACAGAGAGGGAAAATCTGGTTTATACCATCTTTGATACAATACTGGAACTTTAGGCTCCTTCACATATGGAAAGTTGGGAGTTTCTCCTCACTGAGAAAACAGAGTGAAAGTTTTTCTTAAATACTGAAACTGATAATTCAGTTACACATAAATATATACAGCTTTTATCACATTTTCTGTATCTAAATAGACTTTATTTTAAAGGTCAGTGGCAACTTAAAGTAGAATGGAGCTCAGAAAGAACAGAAGCTTGTAACAGAGATTGGGTGTAGAGTACAGACCTAACTGCTGATCCTGCCTGACCTGTAAGTCATTTGGCTATTTTACTATTAGTTGGAAAACTCAGAACCTGGAAGTGGAAGATAGGAAGAGATTCAGAGAAAGGGTCTCAGATGCTCTTTTTTATGACTTGAGGAATCTAACCATCATGAAGCACAATTCCAACCTAATTTCAGGATAGACTGTTACTCTGAGTGCTCCCCCTAAAATTTTCCATATAGTTGCCCCACCCTGGGAAAGGAAGTGGTCCTCTTTCTTTGTCTGCACTACTACATATTCCTAAAAAAGCATCAACCTACTGCTGGATTTTCCTTCCTACAGTCATTGGCCCCACTATTCTTCAGATGTACAAAAGTATTCACAGCTGGGTCTGGGAAGTTTATATACTTAGGTCATTGTAGGTCTAAGTACCTGTGTTTGTAGGGCACATGGGACAAATTACTAAGTGTTGTCCGTGTTCTATCTTCTCCCTGAAAGGCTGGGTGACAGTTGGACTTTTCAACACTATTTATATTTCACACAGCACATGATTAAGAACAAAATTTTGACACATACATAGTTTCACCCAGCAGTCCCAGAAGTTTCTAGTCCCTCTTCTTGGCAACACAGAGCTTCCATAAAATAGAAGCCATAATAGAGGTCAAGTGGTACTTTAAGAAATCAGGACTTCTCTAAAAATAATCACACTAACTCTAGGAAATCTGAAACGTAAATGAAATTATAATCCACTAACATACAGCGATTATGTGTCATACACCAGAATTCCTGGACTTTGCTTACTAACTTCACAAAACTAGACAGAAATAATTTTGCTTAACAAAGAGCTGCAGCCCCCCCGCCCCCCCCCCCCCTTCCAAAAATATAGCAACTGCTGAAAACAGTGCACAGCCCCAGAACATAAGAAATTAAGATGAAGGCAAACACAGTACTGAACAGGAGTTACAGTGGGAAGATTTAAACTATATGTAATCAGTTGACTTTTTCTGGTAAGACCACCATGGGCTTTACAAATACAGTCAGTATTTAGATTTCATGGATCAGAACCTCAGCTGGTAAAATTGATGCAGCTTAACTTCAGTTAAGCAGTGACTTCACTGGAACTATTCCAAATTGTATTCTCCAAGGATCTGGTGCTAACTATATAGCGTAGCAATGATTTTTCCCAGAAGTGTTATACGTGGTACCTCTATACATTTCTCCATTATATTATTAAAGATACTTTATTTTTCCTTCATGCTCTAAACTTTAAGGCTTCATTGCTCTTGTTAGATCTCTAACGTTGAGGGCTTTTTCACTATGAATTACAACATAGCTGACAGCTGGCTGCTTGAATAGTTTCTGTAATATCCAAGTATGGACAAAGTTTCAGAGTTGCCCTCTAAAATAATTTTACTAAGTCCTCCCTAACTCCTTCCTTCTGGTGTCCTAAATTTAAATATCAAGGCTGTCAAAGAATTTAAAATTTTTAATATTAGTATAATAACTATAAGAAGGTTATTTTGCTATTATTGTGCTTTATATTCCCATTACTGCAAGATCAAAGTACATTATCATACCTGTAGCATTTGAGTCACAACAGAAAGACAACTAAACAACTTTACAGCCATACCTACAAAATATATTAAATGAAGTAAAAACAAAACTATGAACAGAAAGTAATTAATGTAGTACTTAAAGCTTCAACAACACTAACAGTAACTTGTTTGACCTGATGTGCATTAGGGAAGTATATTTTACTTTTAGGTTAATTTATTCCATACCAGGTTCTTTTTTTCCCCTGCAGAATTGCTTGTTCAACCTAACTACTAGTGATGATGCCAAGACAAAGAGGAAGATGGAGATATTCTGATTTCACTTAGGGTATTCTGCTTTCCGTCTCCCACCTCCATCATTCCTGACCATTTCATTAAATGCTCTTTTCTGAAATTTTGAAGCAGGCCTTGGAAGTCTATGGAGTAAAACCCTGCATCAAAATAAATTAATGTAGCTACTTCTGTAAATATTACCTCACAGAAGACACTACAGCTCATCTTGATTGCCCAGGCAAAGGCAGCTCATCCATCTGCCTGGACCCAGCTGCCACTCCAGAAGGTCGAGTGTCACCTCTGCCTGCATGGGGGCCTCCCATGCCCTGGAGGGTCTCAAATGGCACTAGATGCCTGTTTCCAGGCAGCTTAACCAAGCTCTTAATTTGATGGCCAGGTTAGGCACCTCTGCATTGCTTTTTATCTGTGTCTTCTTTGTGCTCAATATAGGACATTTCAGCGTGATTTAGCCAATGACAAGGTGTCTCTAACATAATTCAGACTGCCAAAGTCAGCAGGAGACAGAAAAGTTAAGAAATCTCTCTCATTAAATTTTATCCTGCCACCAGTCACACAACTTCTTGAACAGGAATAATTTGTTTTAATACTAAAAAGCACTTATGCAATTGTGAAAAGCACACCTTCAAGAAAAGGAAAAAAAAAAAAGAAAAAAGAAAAAAGAAAAAAGAAAAAAGAAAAAAGAAAAAAGAAAAAAGAAAAAAGAAAAAAGAAAAAAGAAAAAAGAAAAAAGAAAAAAGAAAAAAGAAAAAGGAAAAAGGAAAAAGGAAAAAGGAAAAAGGAAAAAGGAAAAAAATCCTTAACTCTTCTGGACACTAGTGAAAATGTACGTTCCCAAGATCAGTCATATGCCTGTGTTATTCCATTTACTCAGAGAAAAAACAAAACAAAACAAAACAAAACAAACAAATACCTAAAGAGAAAAATGGTCAACAGAAGATGATTTATCATAATTTGTATTCTTATGTCAGGCTTTCCCCAGCAGATGGACAGGCATCTTTTTTAGCCCTTCTATTGAACTAACTGAATAACCCATTCAGATGCTACAAGAGAGAGACTCCTTTTAGCATAGCCTAATATTAATACTGTAAAGCATGTTAGGGAAATGACAAGGTGTCCGTACTGCATACAGCATAGATATAATTCTTCCATGGAAATGCCTTGTATATGAACTCCCCCTCTCTCTCCTCCCATTACCCCTCAAAGACTGTATAAAGAAAATTTCTAGCAAACTGGTGCTATACTTTGCAACTTAGTATAGTTGTTGTGCAACTTAGTATAGTTGTTGCGAAAAATATGGTTATTTTTAATATACTGCCAAAATGTGGACAATGTCTTACAATACAACCAGTGGAAAAATCTGTAGTTCTTTCACTTACATTTTAAACCTGCACATATTTTATTTCCTGATTTATTTATTTTTTAAATCAGAGCTATACAAATATGCTTAGTTCTGTTGTGTTAGTGGAATTTTTCTATGTATGAAGTATTACATAATATATTATGTAATTATATTATTAGTATAAATGTATTTATCATTAATAATACAATATACATAGTATAAATATGCACATTTACCTGCAAGAGGCACACAAATGATTTTTAAGTGGATCTTAACATTTTAAAGTGAAACCTAAAACTAATAGGTGAAATTCTGAAGACCACATAAATTAACAGTAGAATTCATACTGATGTCAGTGGCATAACTGCTTTAAGGTTATTTGCCTTTTACTGTGATTAACACAGTCTACACACTTAAATTAAATCCTTGAAGAAGTAATCCAGTGTCTTTACTTCAAAAGTGCTCCATGTCAGCAATGTAAACTGATGTCAGTATGATCCAGGACTGCTAAATTAAGGCTGGTTTTGAAGTTTTATCATTGTCCTGGTTTCAGCTGGGATAGAGTTAATTTTCTTCCTAGTAGCAGGCATAGTGCTGTGGTTTGGATTTAGCAGGAGAAGAATGTTGATAACACACTGATGTTTTAGTTGTTGCTAAGTACTGCTTATGCTAGTCAAGGACTTTTCAGCTTCCCATGCTCTGCCAGGTGCACAAGAAACTGGGAGGGGGCACAGCCAGAATAGTTGATCCAAACTGCCCAAAGGGCTATTCCATACCATATGACGTCATGCTCAGCATAGAAACTGGGGTGGGGGGTTGGCTGGGGAGCTGCGATCGCTGCTCGGGGACTGGCTGGGTATCGGTCGGCGGGTGGTGAGCAATTGCATTGTGCATCACTTGCTTTGTATATTATTATTACCATTATTATATTGTTATTATTATCATCACTATTTTACTTTATTTCCATTATTAAACTGTTCTTATCTCAACCCAGGAGTGTTTCTCACTCTTACTCCTCCGATTCTCCCCCCCATCCCATCGGGGTAGGGGGAGCGAGCGAGCAGCTGCGTGGTACTTAATTGCTGGCTGGGGCTAAACCACAACAATCATTTATACTTGATTTTTTTTTTTAATTATTACTATATTTTGGAAATATTTTTCACTCTCTTTAGGGCAAACAGTACAGCATGTTGAAGTCAGCTTTGTGTAAAGAATCAGTATTTTATCCAGTAAAATACATAACAAAATACATATTTATTTTGTTGGGGGATTTATTCTTTATGTATATCATGTCATCTTTAAAACAATGTTTTATTAAAACATACTTTATATTTGTTTCTGATTTCATAATGATTATTGTGGTTTAATAGTAACCACCATTGTATCCACAATAAAGTCTCTGAATATACAGAGCTATAGTTATAAAACTTCTTTAGCAATAACAACAATTCTTTCCCTTTAAATTATTTTCATGTTTAAATGACTTTACAAATTACTTGACAACTTCATTTTTTCATATGATAACTAAAATACCATATATATGAAAAACTTCTCAGGATTATTTAAGAATACATTCAAGAAAAAGAAAATGGAATTTAGAGGCTGGTACACGTTTGGTTTAAATGAAGACCTTACTTTTTTTCTGCACGTATATGAAACATCCTGTAGCATTTTTCACAAAAAAGTTATTCTTTAGGATACATGAGTAGACTTTCTGCTCCCATTCCTGCTGTGCACTATTTTTACAAACTGCTGCTTTGCCACAGGTGTGTTCCTAGACTATTAGAAACTTGACAAGCCCAAAGATAGTATTCTAGTATTCTAGTATTCTGTTTAAATACCTAATCAAATGCTTTAGACTCCATTGAGGTGGGAAACACTACAGTAAAAACATGCAAGAGTATAAATTGCCTCTTTCTTGATTAATTTCATCTATGTAGTTATTTTAAGTTCGTTCTTCTAATACTTGCTCCCCTTGCCTAAAACACATTGCAAATTACATGGCTACTCCATATTGACTATATCCAGTTCCTTCCATATTTTATTAATAACATTTCATTCCTTCATCTTCTCTCTGACTCTTTCACAATGCTCTTAATTCCTTCTTGCTTTTAAAGCACTCACAGCAGAAGCGCTCAGGTTGACAATACTTATAGTATGTTCTAATCTGCCTCTTTGTGGTCTATCAAGTCAATGATCTGAAAACTAAAAAGTGTATAATTAGACACTGACATGTCCAAAGGAACTGTTATGGTCTATCTTGTCACAGGCATTGACCCAACAGACTGTAACAGTTTTGGTCTGTTGGATTAGGAATCAATGTTTTAGTAACTCCCTAACTCCATATTTGTCCAGTCTGCTGAATACAACACACTTAAAAATTTTAAATCAGATTTAAATTTCTTTCAATATCCTCTAAGGGTGAAAAAGCCCACGTGAACTATTAAAGAGATAATTCCTACTTTACAAATGTTAACCAATCCTTTTCGCCCTGCTCTTTTTAGAGGAAAAGCATGCATGAAAATGTATCAAAAGAATATATTTATCGTCAGTTATTTACTATGAACTTTTGTTTTAAAGTAAGAAACTCCCAAGTTAAAACTCATGCTACATAATCTGATGTAGGCTAGATGTATTAAACAAAAAGAAAGCAAGGATACTGAAGTTGATATGTAAATGTCAGAATAGGTGCACTGATTTTTTTTTTTTTTTTTTAATGATTTAACAGCTCCCGTTATGTTCAAGAAGAAACTGGCAGCAAAAGTACTCAGCATCTTTAAACTTGGAGCACTTTAGGAAGCCAGGTATGGAAATCTAGGTTTTAATGTTCCTCTACCTTCTCTCTCAATTGTATTTTCATGATTTCCAGCATGTATGCCAAACCAGACTTTACAGTAATAGCCAAGCCTTTCCTTGTCTACCGGGATTCTTAAAATTTCCCTTGATAGTACAGTGAAGGAGAATGGAAATTACAGGAAAGAGAAGTAGAAGAAGGATATGAAGAATACAAGCTCTGACATGACAAAAATTTCATAATCAGTGTTTACCACCATTCTGGGCCAGGAACCCTGAGCTTTTTCACTACTGTACTACCTCAGATTTCAACTAGTGGAGTAGTTTTAATAGTTACATGGATATTACATGAACCCTGATATTACACACAGGTGAATCAAGCCTTCAAAGTATCAGAAAACATGTTAATTCTACCAAATATTAGAAGAATGTATTAAAACATCAAAGTATATAAAGTAGCTTTCTAGACTTGGTAGGAGGTTATATTTTTATAAAATGTAATAGTTTGCCATGTTTTCCTACATTAATATGACTCCTTGTGCCTCCCCAAAAAGCAGTTTATCTACAATATTTTAGAATGAACCATGTTTCAATCATTAGAAAGTACTCTATGCAATACATTTTTATTTCAGGAAATTCCTTTCAAATTGCTCTACATGAAACTCTTTGTTTGTAGTATTTTAAACATTTCGATTTTTTTTTTTTTCTACTACATTCTCTTTATTCATAATCATCCACTTTTACTTTCTAATTCCTTCACTAAAAGGTACTGTTGTGGCTATAACATGAGTCACATATTCCAGTCATTCCCAAAACTGATCTGAGTGATGAATATGGATTATGAAATATTAACACGATGCCAGTGATCCTCTAGTTTGCCACAGATCAGATACAGACATAAAGACATACAAGCCTAATAGGTAGATGCCCAAATCCAGTACCTCTCTGTAATAGCAAAGTGAATGATTTTATTTTTATTTGAGTATTAGGGAATAAACAAGCTTTAGCTACCACACAAGATAACTAGAAAAAACTAGACCAATCAAACATCACCACATCAAACCTAAGTGTTTGCAGAAGAAAAGTGTTAAATATATGCTATGTTATTGCTGTTACAAAAGCTAAACACTATCTTTGTACCTGGTCAAGACGCTAACTGATCCTTTTCATTCTCAAAATTTGAGTAGCTTAGGATATGAGCAATACAATTGCTGCTTATGTACCAGCTTGTCCCCCAAACTTCTCCATTTCTCAAGATTCTACTCGCATAGCAAAATTCAAAAAGGTTTGAAGGTTCCAGCTGGGAGTAGAAGAGTAAAGTTATTGCTATATTCTATTCTTTTTCCTCTTCCAACCCAATTACTTTAGAAATGAAAACTGTGTACAGAAGCTCTTTTTCCTAAATCTTAAAAAGTATGATCATTAAATGAATGAAGTACTAAATTTTAAAATATTTTTCCTTCTATAAAATTATTGAATGGAAAATTAAATTCTGACTGAAGATTCTATTATATTTTATATGCTCTCAAAACCTTAACTTTTAGTATATATCACTAGTAAAATACTCAATAAGAGAAAATAATTTGAATAAAACTATAGTGTTTTTTGTTGTTTATTCATAACGTAGAAGATCTTAAAGTCTACAATATACAAAAAAACCCACCTCCATCTACAGAAGCCCACATTTTGTATTTTGTGCATTTTTATTCTTCATTCTAATTTTTCATTCTTTAATGAGCATGTTTCCAATTAAATCAAATCTGTACCTATTCCATTTTAGGATAATCTGACCAAAAATATCAAGTATTACTCTCTATTACTTGCCCAAAGACAACTGGAAAATATATTAAATTATATCTCTGTAGACACTAGTACTTTGACAAAAATGAATACTCCTCATAGGCATGTTAAAAATGTAAACTATTAGAATATCAGGATTTTACTGGGAGTAAGATTTCAGATCTAGAAGATACACAACTTCTATATGACAAAATCTTCTGTCTTGAGTTTCATACAAAATCCTATGTATGACCACAGAACATGTAACACAAACTGATAGTGAAAAAAAAATGTATTTTATACTACAAAATGCTATGTGCAAAATATTTTGGAATATGCCTTATTTGCTTTTAAAAAAGATTAGTGAAAAAAAAAAAAAAAAGAGGTCAGCTTCCAGTGATGAGGGATCTAATCCAGAAAACAAAGAAGTCAATGGGAATCTTCCCATTATTTGTAGTGAGATTTTAAATTTGACACTGTATTAAAAAAAGTGAATTACGCTCAAAGCAACATACCGCTGTACATATGTGTGCGCGCACATGTGTGTGCGTGTGTGTGTGTGCATGTTTGTGGGTGGGTGATGGATGGGGAATGTGTGTATATATATGAATACACAATCATACATATATAAACACACATAATTATCATTATTAAGTATAACAGGGTTAGCAAGCAGTACAAGTGAAATTACTCTGCCTTTCAGACAAGGCTAGTTTACTATTACCAGGGTTTTGTTTTATTATACTACCATATACACTTTCATAAATATTGCTGACAAAGTTAATATGCAAGAAAGGAACGTTTCTCTTACTCCAATCGAAGATGCAATAATCAAATCATAAAACACAAAACCAATAGCCAGTCAATGTGAATAAGTCTGCCCATAGGCTTAATTCAAGCAAGCCATTCACTGAGCTATGTGATGGATCTGTCAAATCCAATACAGCATTACAGACATACTAGCAACATCAAGTGAACATGCAATGAGAAAATGAGAATACGCCCCACCGCCATGCTTTGACTTATTCTACCTCATAAATATAAAACTTGATGACTTTACTAGTTTCTCTTACTTCAGACTTGGACAGAAATCTAACAACTAAATTTTTATTTATATTTTTTAAAATATTACATAAAAGCTGTACGAACATTTTATTGACATCTGATTTAGTGTCTCTTGCACATCCTTACTTTTACTTTTTCCAAACACTCTCAGTTTAAAGAGTTTGGCAGGCAAAGCTCCAGAACGGTGAAGAACTTATACAGACCAGTAGGTCCCCTTTTATCAGTTATAAGAACCGGAAAACTTATCAGAAATATTTTAAATATTTGAAAGTTAAACATAATTTTTTGATCCACTTCAGCAAACAGCTTCAAATCTTTAAGTGCAATTTAGTATGATGATAGATCACACAGTATAAAAATCCAGTTCTAAATTTTTTTGAAGTTGTATCCAGTGATTATATTGCTTCATAAATAAAAAAAAATGTACCTTTTTGTTTGTTTTGTTGTTTTTGTTTTACAATTCTAAGAAATTGTAAAAGTCTAAGAAAGACTGGAGAAATCTGCCAGGTCTACCTCCATTGTGAAATCATTTTTAGTACATGATTTGTCTTAACAAATACGTAGGGATTTGTGTTGATCTGCTACATGAGATTTCCTTGCCACCTGATTCTCCCCTATATATCTGTTCTTTGCCTATTTCCAGCAATAGTTCCAGCTGTGACAAACAAGGATACCATCACATTTCTTCACAATAGAGCTCTTTTACAGTGATCATTATCCATTGACGTGGTGTATTGATTCTCGAGTCCCAAATCTTTCTGTTAACCTTTATTTTTAATTTACCAAAACATGTCTCCAATCTAAAGATTTCCTCTTTCCGTCTCCTGATTTAAGAAGCATGTCAAATACGGAACATTGCCATTCATCATGTATATGAGCTGTGATCAAAAAAAAAAAAGCTTTTTTTTATTTTTTAAATAAATATGAAGTAGTATTTCCATGATACGTCAGTGTTTTAATAGTACATACTCACTGGTCTTCACTTCATTTTTCTGGTCTTTGTTTACACATAAACAGTAAATATATTTCATGTGTAATTAAATTAAATAGGGGCTCAAATCAACACTAAATAAGAGAGTAGTGCATAAGGAGATATGGAATCTTCAATATTGTCAGAGGACAGCAGATGATTATTACATTGAGAAGAAAAGATACAAGCAGTTGTACTGAACTATATTTCAGCACTTTCAATATTAATTATTCACAAAAGTTGCTAAATTAAATTCATTAAAAAATGAATGAAAAGTTAATAAAATTAAGCAAACTGTAGTTGTGAGTAATCAGAGGTATCCATGTTTGCACATAGTTTCCCATACGCAAAGAAATGTTTGAGCAGATTGTTATTTGTTTTGTTCTCTATGCTAGTTTTAGGATTTTCCCGTAAAGAAATTCAGTTACAATATTTGTAGTTAAGACAAGAAACCATATTCATTTGGGGAAAGCAGATCAAAGATGAGGGTTAACCACACTTAAAAAGAGAAGCTAAATTAAAAAAAAATCCAAAAGATATAAAATTCATTTAAAATATTTAAAATTATGCAAGCAAAGACAGGTTATTACAGTTCTAATTACGCAGAAAGTGTATCTGAAAATTACACATGTTTTCAAAAAATAATTAAGGGTTGTAACAACTGCATTACTACTGATGCCTTCTGAAACTTCCTTTACAGCATTTAAGAGCACTATCTTAGACAAATGCTTTACTTCTTTGTCAGCATAACTCTTAGTGATGTTGACTCCTACCCATAGCAGAACATGTGACCAACTGATGTTTTATCTTACAGCATCTGATTTGTTTTATGAGAAGGTACATTAATTCATAATTAAAGCATTTAAAAGTTGTCTTGATATTGTTCAGTTTCTCTGTGTAACATATAGGCTTTCAGAAATTCATTTATTCATAGGAATAAACACCCTATAAAATGATCCAGGGACACCTGAATGATATCTGGCAAAAAAAGGACTAACCACAGGAGTTTATTTATAATTTTGTCCTTTCAGCTTAGTAAGTTTTTAGAAGCAGTAACTGTTTTGCATTATAAGCTCACAGAAAAAAAAAAATACTAGAGCTGTGACATGCTAACACACCTTTGTGGAAATGAAATGAAACTACTGAGTAGCACTTCACCTTTATAGGTTACCCTAAGTAGAAATAATACGTCGTGAACAAAGTGCATACAGCACATATATCTAGTTGATATTACTGATCCAAAATTAATAGAAAGTAACTCGCTTACCTGTCTGACACAGCATGCCTCAGCCACACATGCAAATTATTTTATTCACATAACTTTAAAAAATATCTCTTCATTACCCAGAATAAGCATTTGAAAGGCAAATATGCATGCATAGCATTGTAACATTCATACCATGGTACTTTGTTCTAAAAATACAGAATCCATGAACAGCACTTCAATCTAAGAAATAGTTCACTGAAATTTCTTATTCTGTTGATTTCTTTCAGAAACAGAAACATTTAAAACAATGTCTAATTTAGCATCTAAAGAAATTTTTCAATACATATTCAAGACTTAAGAAACTATCTCCATGATTCCAAGAGAAAATTTTCTTATATCAGGAATTGAGAAGTGTGACCTTACTTCTCGCTGCTAGTGTGAAGTAAAATATATACATGTGTCTGTCTTTCACAATATACATCATCCCTTTATGACTGTACACTCTTCAGGCACTTGAAAAGATTAATGATAGCACAGATTTTGTTAAGGGTACAATTTATGAAGAAAACATAGGATATTCTTTCTTTTCATTACAAAATCATGTCCACACACTGCAAAGACTTACTTTTACACAATTTGACAAAACCCTATTCCTACTGAAGTCGATAGCAATTTAGACATTGACTTCAAAGGGGTCCCAATTTTCAACTTGCAAGAAGACAAGTTAATTTATGTGACATCGCTTTTAGTTTATAGACGTTAAGTCTTTGTATGTTTCTCTTATGCATATGTTAATAATCTTTTATTCCTGATATTATTTCCACCAAATGTGGTTTACATTTTGAGGACAAAAATACAGAGCAAAAAAAGAATAACTGAATTTTTGTCAGTATTTCAAAAAATCAAATGCATGGAAGGAAAGCAAATGGAAAAAAACATTGTTTTGCCTTGGATAGTTCTAGCTTAGACACAGTTCATTCTCAATTTCCACTGACTAAAACAATGTCAATGAGAACTGAGGGCACTCAATAAGTTCAGGTTCTAAATCAACTGAAATAATACTCCTAAGACAAATAATGATCTTTAGTAGCAGACCATCATGAAGCTGTACATATATTTATCTGCATTGTACAAGGGTCACAGACATTAACTGGATGATCTACAGCTTGGGAATGTGCACATCTCATGCCTGATTCTCAATTAAGGCCTAAAATCTCTCGATTTATGGCTATTCATGGATTATAATAAAACAGCCTGCTTTAGATATCACAATTATCTGCAGAGCAACAAGACAGTTATGAGACTTCAACAAGGCAAATTTACAGAATCGTCTTCAACTTCCACTGGTCAAATATTTATTAGCAGTAAATGAGGTCTTACCTGTCACTGTAGGCAGCTGCAGTGGCAGTGGCAGGCTGGGCATACCGGTAGGCAGCATAACCACCCTGAAACACAAACTCATGCTCTAACTGGATTGCTACAGCACCTTAAATAACATTTTGCAAAATTTAGCAACAACTGAAAGCGCACTGTCATGCTGTAAGTTCAGTTAAGGGGCTAAATACATAGGGAATATTTCAGCGAATCATTAAGCAAAATTTATCACCACAAACTTGTACTTGTTCAGACTTGTCCCAGGGATCAGGAGAAAGCAATGAACTGTATTCATCAACATAAGTTTTTTTACAAGACAGTACTGTATTCTTCCACAAGTTTTCAAGTAGCAATTGTTCTTACGAATGAGGTGTATGCATATTAAATAAAACGATGCTGACCTTAAAAGCTCAGCTAATAATCAATTCTTTTTTGTACAAAATACGATTTATCATGTCTGGTTGATTAAACCTATGAATTTGTGCACTCAATTAACACTTAATGTTACATAGGTTTCCAATTTATACATAAAATTATAATGAAGAAGCAAAATTCTCTTCTTCCATGAATTAACATTCAGTTGTATGTAACAGTAATTGCAGCTGTTCAATTAAGCAAACAGGACAAACAAACACACATTTGAAAGGAATTGTGTGCAGTGATGCATTGATTATCAAACTGTGAAAACAGCAGAGCTTCCTGTTCAATGGACCACAGTGTTATATCAACCATTTCAAAATGATCTCAGCATGCCAATTAACAAACAGAGGCCAGTCTCCACAGATAACACAAACACGATTTACGTCCCAATTAGAATTCACCAGCCCATAATCCTCTGGGACATGGGAGATTGGTGTTTCCTTTCTCACCTTCCCCCACCTTAACAAAGTGTTGAAAAAGAAAGTATCGGAACGCTCAGGTTTGAATAAAATTCACTCTTTTGCTAAAGTGTTTACTTTAATGGACTGATTTTTTTTTCTTTGAAGGCTGTGTTCACACAAGATACTATGCTGAAGCATGAAGAGTAGGCTACGGTGTGTCAACCTTTACTGTAAGAGTAGTACATTTTTACTGCAGGAACTTTTGTGAGTTTCCTATTTTGATTTTACAAATAAAAATTCACTCTTTTCAGAAAAGCAATTTCAACTACATTTACAAGCTGTTTCCCCTTCTACTGGCTGCGTGGTGGAATCACTTTCATCCCTAATGGGTGTAAACCTTTTTTGGATTTGAAGCAGGTTGGGTTTGGAAATCAGTCATTCCGCTGATAATGCCACATCACCCTAAGAATAAACATATGCATAACATCCACTGACAGCTGATTAGAAACTCCAGGCTTTGAATTGTCAACTTACTTGAGGGATATTCTTTCTGACTTTTGCAAGCGCTCACACAGAGAATAGTACATTTACCTCCCCGCTCCTGGTCAGCTCCCAGGTAGCAGCAATTGTGTCACGCAACCGCTGGAATAAAGCAGGTGCTTTCAGAATACTGCATACGCTGACTCTTTTGCAGCAAGCTGCTTCTCTGTGCAAGCACAGAAGCATTGAGATGAAATACTTTCTCATTTCAGATCATTTGATTTTTATAAACCAATAGAAGGCTATTACTGTCAAAAATGTATAATAGGCACATATTGCTTGCAGGTATGTGCATACAGGGGATCAGATGTCAAATAATGTCGCCAAGTGCAAAGTGAGCCAGTAAACAGTGAGGCTGAGAGATGATAATGCAAGCTGCACACTTGATCTGGCTTCTGCTACAAGGAGAAAGGTGAGAGATTGTACAGATTTATCTGTCCTCCCCTCCTGGTTTTTGAGTGCTAAATATAGCACCTTTTTCTTTTTTCCTTTCCTTTTCTTTTTTCTTTTTTCTTTTTTTTTTTCCCTGAGTGCTGAAATGAGGCAGTACAAATGGTAGAACTATAAAGAAGGTACTAAACTTGTTTTCGTGATCTAGTCCTGAAAATGTGTGGCAGACTGCAGGTCATTCTGCACTATGACGCGATTCTGTTCGCACATGTATGGCTCCTTGCTTGTCCTGTAGTCCATTTCTAAACCCCCTTATTTAAATGTGAAAGCCCCTTCTTTTCAATCCAACTATGCACGTAATGACTCACATTGCAGTACAGAATTGAGAATGGCCCACCATGAGAAGTATCAACGTTTCAATGTTCTTAATCAGACAAAACTGAGACAGCTGATCACATACTGGCTGGTCTTAAATCTGCAGATGGTAGGCTCTGTGAGGACTGGTTTTCTTTCCTTTATTTAACTGTCACTAAAAATTGGTCAGTCTGTGAAGACAGAGCATTTCTTGCTCCCTAAATATAAGAGTTACATTCTTTTATGCTTACATTTTGATTTGCTTTCAGCAAAGAATTGCTGCTGAACAGTGAAGCCCAACTCTGAACACTGTTAAGATGCTTTGGATTCAACAATCAGTATGAAATTTGTGAGAGTCCTGGAAAGACTGAGTCTAAAGCAATAAAAATAAAGAGAGATCAAAGTTATTGAATTTGCCTGAGTTCTTTGGGGATCTAAAATGCAGGACACATTTGGTTATCAGGAAAATCATAACTCCCTACCAGCCCGTGTCAGGATTTCATATTTTTAACATAAGCTATCATATAAATACACGTTAAAAAGCATTCTTAAGCAAATTATTTTTCATGGGTTTTGTGTTCTGCAGTTTTGGTGTGGTACTACATTTTCTTATTGTTTTACTTCAGTTACTTCAGATGATTTATCATTACAACAACAAAATACTTGAAGGTACACTTCATATTGGGAATCAGGATGGGAACCTGATTCAAACCCCTGAACTCTAAACAAGTTCCACTTCACAATTTTTCTCTAATTTTGAACTTGACGGATCTTAGATGAAGAATACACTAGTAATATTCACTACATATACATCTTGAGTAATTTATTAAATATTTATCTTCATGTGTTAGACTGTATTGCAAAATAAAATATTTTGAACAAAATTAAGTAATAATTACATAATAATAAATAAAAATTTTCAGTTCCTATGTTTTAGAAATGTTTTAGGAATACTTTTTTCCCCCTTACTAAGTACATTCAAAGAGCAAGTACCTGACTGTTATGCTTTAAATTATTATTTTGAAAATCTAGCTGAAATAATAAATCCAGCTAAAATAATTTTAAAATGCCTACTGCCTTATCTGTGCTCCCATATTTGCTACTTCCAAAATAATAACAACACAATGTTACAGCAGCTTAAGTTGTCTTAAAAAATTAAGTATAGGGTCAATATGCTCGCGGTCCAAATAGAGAGCTATATCTCACTGGTATAAAATACTGAACGGGACACTCACAACAGTAACTGTTGTATTTCATGGGATATGAAAAATTTCTGTGATTTTGTGGTAGAATCTGGAAAATAAAATGCAACTGATAGCCTATTCATATCATTTATACACAGAGAATCCATTTTCTCACATAATGATTTGACTGTTAGTATGATTTTACAAGAGTCTACATTCAGCATAATGAGTTTTTTCCATCAGTCAGCATGTCATACCTGTGGTAACTTATTGCCATACACAGGCTCTTGCAATACTGCTCTATAAAGAAACAGAAATGTAGTGGTTTGAATAAGTAAGGAAAGAAGGATGGAAAGAAGGATGGAAAGAAACATGTAAGGAAGGAATTTAGACAAATTCCCCAAAGCCACTACTACAATTTTTTTATATTTATAATTTTATACAGTTTATTTCAATGTTTTATAAATCTCTGTGGCTCAGACAAATTGAAAAAGAGCATTGGGATCTGTGGAAGATCAGTAGCAAATTGTTACAGAGAAATCTGAATCAATTTTAGAAAGAAATCACAGAATTTTTAGATAAGATATGGTAAAATGGAAAGAAACAAAATCAGAAAATCAAAAAAACTGAAATTTTAAATAAAATCTGTATATCTGTAGTAAGAATAATTTCCACAAAAACGAGTTATACAAATGCACATCTATAGATTACAAAACCATGTATACATGTTTGCACCTCCTCCTAAAATACCCAAATTACTTTTTATCTTGATCTCGGATGTCCTGACAGTGTTTATTGTAGGTACAGATAAACTAAATGACTCTAAATGATGGGGGGGTTCTTGTTAGTTTTTCCTATTACTAACATATTTAATATTCTATGTGAATGTTGATAATTATTTTTCCTCAAGTTTTACTTCCTATACCTCCTTTTACTCAAGGATCTCAAAGTATTTTGTGAACATAAATTAATTAAGGTTCAAACCCTTCTCTAGTATTGAGAATTATACCTGCCTTATTAGCTAAAATTAGAGAAATGGGGTTAAAAAATGGCATGAATTATACCCAGCCCTGTAGAATATAGAAAGTAGAAGTAGTCATTTCCTCTTCCTCCACTCATGATACTGAGGGTTAAACAGTATTTGTTCTGCTGAGAGGGTAAAACTTTGACTGGGAGAATTAAAAAGAAAATATCCACCACCTTTTTGTACCGGCTCAACTTCTGGAACAGGCCTATCTGAAAGGTTTGTGTTATTTCTATATGGTGCTCCCGGAGGTATCTGTTGCCTCAGAGAAGCTCTTGGTAATATATCCAAACTGACACCACCAATATTAATTCCAACCAAATACAATCACCGGCATTTTTTTTAATGTAGTGTTTATATCACAAATAAAGGTCAGAGAGATTAAAAGACATTTCATCACTAGATCTCAAAACTTTTAAAAAGGTATCATGGAGTGTTCCAGCACATAGAGCACTCGGAGGAACAACCCACTGCTCCTTGGGGACTCTTTTGCCCTCGCAAAAGTAATTTCTCCACTTCTCCTTCTGTTGCTGTGAGTCACAGGAAATGGCACATCTCTCCATTTACAAAACACAAAAATCTTTGGTTTCTAAAAGCAAGACTTCAGCGCTAACTGCATATCCTTGCTTTTCACGCTGGAACAGTGCCTTTAAGGCTATCTGATTGCATCAATGGACTTCTACCTAGTATCAAGGAACTTTGCTTAGATACTTATATCTGCTTTTCCTTGGGAAATAAATACACGCTCCACCCTCATACCCTCCTACCTTTGAGCTCAAGGAGATGGCAGTAGCTACTGATAATCTTGTTTCATACCCCTGATTACAGAGCATGCCTTATTCAGCAGCTCAGAAAAAAAATCTCAAACCTATGTACTTATACGTTGTCGTGTACTCTCACCAGCTGCAGTATGACAGGTTCAGAATCCTGAGAACAGGTTGGAAAATCTTGCTGTCAACAATGAGAGTGACTAATGTACATGGTTAAACCATATTACAAAGGGACTTCTGAAGCTGGTGATGACAGAGTTTGGAAGTTTCTCATATTTCTTAACCTTCCCACATTTTAGGTACAGATTGAAGACTGACATGTTCTGAAAACATTCTTTTTGACAATGGTAAAAAAAAAAAACAAAACAAACAAAACAGATTTAAGATAAAGCAGAACAATAGTGTAGAGCTATTATTCTAACTGCATATTTCTGTCTGTTACTATTTTTGCTTCATTTTGTGGAGTGTATTTTCTTATTTTCACAAGTGTCAATCTTCATCTAGGAACTTCTGTATTTGCTGGCAGGCAACCTTAATTCTCTTTTAATGACTTTTTCTCTTAGTGAATCAATACTTAATTTTAAAAGGTCTTCCTTACTTCCTAATCATCTTTATTTTTCCTACTCAAAGGCACATTTAAAAAGGAATTCAATAGCTCAGCTATTTCAGAGACATTATTGCATTTCATATAGAACTATATGAAATACAGAATATATTATATTACATCTAGAATCATGGCTGTTGTTTTTTCATTTTAGACTGTACTTTCCACCTAATTTTATATTCCTGTTCTCTTCTATTCCTCTGGTTAGTATTAAGCAACTCTGGCTATTTGCTGTTCTTTGTTCACCCTGCAGTTTTCACCCAACCAGTATCTTTCTGTGTCTTCCCTCCTTCCTTTCCACAAAATCTAGCCGTCAAAGGCTATATTGATAGCTAGTTATGAAAAGATTCGCATGGTCCATCTTACTGTGGGTACTCAATGTAATCATATCAGAATTAAATCCACTTTGATATACTTGTTAATGCATATTTTTGGTCTGGCTTTTCAGTACTGTGTTCCTTTTGTTTTGCTTTCTGTGGTATTTTTAAGGTTCCTTTCTCTCCAATCTACTATTAAAACATATATTGTTTAATTTTTTTTCTTTTTTTCCACAAAGCACTTGTTCTTTCACAAAGCTTCAGCTCTGCACTTAAAATGAAAAGCTGAGTAGAACTATGTCATGATCAGTTGGGATTTAATAAATACCTTGGTGCACTGCAAACTAATACACTAAGAAGTAATATACTGTGAATTGTAAGGTTTCTTTTGATTTATGCCAGTTCTCTATCTCTCTCTCCCTCCCCTGCAAAATGTTTTATATGCAAGAAGGAACAAGTGTGAAGAAAAAATGAATCCTAAAATAAGAAGCTTTGTACATTATAAAAAAAATTAAACAAATTTTCAGAAGAGTATTTTTATTCTGTCAACTGTTCTAAAGTTAAACATTCTGCTGCATTAAAAGAGCTAAGAAATGCAATCAGAAATACAAGGCTGCAGCTGAGTGAAAACCAATGCACCAGTATAATTATTCCATTTTCTAATGCACATGACTATTCCAGATGACAAAACTAAGGCTATACTAGAAATTAGTAATTTCTTTGGTATCTTCCTCATTGAAATCATTTTCCATTTGGAAACAAAATGTTAATGTCTGTGAGAGGGTGTGAGGCCACCTAAAAATAATATTGTCAATCACCAAAAGAGATATTCCTGTTTTTCAGCAGCAGTGGGTTCCAAAACTACAAACTGTTACATTAACATTTAGTTCCCACCTATACTATCACATTAAGCAATCCTGAGAAAGATGTCTTGTTGCCATTCAGATTTTCAGGTTGGTAAACTGAGCAAAATGGATGTCACATTCTTTCGGCAGTTTGAAGAAATATGAAAATTGGAAACCACACTTGAAGAAACTCCACGCTGTACCATGTATCCTATATAGCTCAAAAATTCAGCAGCAATGTGTTTAGGTGAGATTAAAGCAGCACACTACACTTGAGTAAGTCTTTGGCAAATGGGTGATTCTCATGTGTTGTAAACAATATGTTACTGCTAACATCACTAAGTACATAAGTACATAGGGAGAGAATTTTAAGCAATGCTAATTTATTTTAAATATCTTTTTAAACTACACAGATGAATTTTCAGATAAGTATCAGCCTCTTTCTACCCCTATCAGAAAAACAAAACCTACTTCATCCATAAATTAAAATTATTTTCCTTCTTTATATAAAACTTATTTTAAAAAATTCTGTTCCCGTGGAAATAGTTCTAAAAGATTGCTCATAATGAATACAAGGAATGTTTTCTAGCACTACCTATTGAATTTTTAATATTCATACCGATTTCTACTTATCCATCTCTTTTTATCTCAACAGAGACAGTACAACAGAAGTAAAAGTAGGTTAGAGAAAGTTGTCTGGTGAAATAAAGATGATACCTGTAACTTAGGACAAGATTGCTTTATCAAAATAATAACAAAGGTGAAAGATTACTGCAGTATCAGTAACATAGTTTACATCTACACATTAAAAAAAAAAAAAAAAAAAAAGCCTGTAAACCTAGGGTATAAGAATTAATTATTTTTAAAGAGTGAAATTCAGCCTCAACCACCTGAAACCTCTTGCATACTGAGACAAAGTAGCCTCTTTGTATACATTCAAGATAAAAACTTCAGTATTGGTAAGAAACTTAAAAAAAAAAAATATTTAAAAGCAAATTGGTGACCAAAGTGGTGAAATAGGTAATGATGGAACCAGGGCTATAAATCCTTACTAACAAATATAACCACTTAGTACATCATAAGCAGTCTCTACCCATTTCATTTAAATTGAAATAAGTGGATTTTTAGAGAGCAGATGGAAGTCTACTCAGATTACAGACAATACATAGCCATAACTTAAACTTACTATGTAATTAAGCTCTACTATCACCATGGCACTTGCATATACCCAGTGTTGCCTGGATCTGGGAAATCTATATCTCTCCATAAAGTATTTGCATATTTCAGGTATTAATAATGCTCAGCTTGCCTTGATTTTTAAAAACAAGCTTTTGGGGATTTGCAGAACATTTCTGCTTTTTTTTTTTTTTTTTTTAATTTTAACTTCAATTTTGAAGGGAGACACCCCTTCACACATGCACACACATTTTTCACATCTTTTTGTATTCATTCAGCATTTGATTGAAGAGTTAATTCAGCTCCACTGAACAATGATAGATGTAATGAACAGAAAGGTCTTCCAATGTGAGAGATATTCTTCTCAATTCTTTCTGACAGGCAAGGGATGGTAAATAGACAAAACAGAGTCAAGCTAGGCAGCAAACTTGTAAAAAGAATGACTCTGGTAATGTACAAGGACAGCATGCACATCAATGAATACTTACATAAATGTCTGCACCATAAAATCCATCCTGGTATACAACACTGCAAGGATGCACACACAAAGAAAAACATCCATATTAGTGCATTTCCACATGCAAATGCCACCAACCCCTGCACAGCTGAGGTTAGTCTTGTCACAAGAACAGAGGGAGGGGGGGAAGGAAGGCACTCTTCACATTGGTTAAGGAGGTTGGTAGTAATTATCAGAAGTGAAACTCTACTGAGTACAACATCTTATAAAGAATGCCAAATGCTTAGTCACAGAGAGGCAAAGCATGGCAGGATTGGAAAATACTTTTGATAAGGTTTTGGGGTGGGTTTGTTTGGGTTTTTTTCTTCTTCTTTTTTTTAAGCAACCACATATTGGCAGCATTTTTCCTTTTTCTTCCAAAATTTTCCTTCCAAAATTTACAGTTGGCCAGTCCTACAATCAGTTTTATTACATTAACAAAAGCTATGTCTTAAACTACTACTTTCTTGTCCTGCAATTATGTCAACCCTCTGAAACAAAGTGGTAGTTGTCATTACTTAGATGGAAAACAAAACAAAGCATAAGTTTATATGGTGAGAGGAATGTATGAAATAATTATACTGGTGGCATTATACCCCTTGGGTCAAATTTCAATACCTCAATGTACCCACAGATGAGAGTACTCTCAGGTACTGCACTGTTGGATTGATACGCATTTCCAATAGTGACAACAGGTCTGTTAAGAATGCCATGGCGTTCTGCTTATAAAAAAAAGTATAAACCTTCCTCACTATCATTTTACAACTTTGGCGAACATGCTCATGGTTCTGAGCTCCCCTGCAGTTTTGGTTGGATATATTACTACTTATCTGAAAAAATGTAGTATTGTTATATTGCTGTTAACAGTTCACCCAGAGACTCTTGCATTTCAGCTGAGACAAATCGTCACTGTAAATAGTTCAAATTTTAGATTCTAAATCCTTCAGCATAAATGACATAGTATGATGCAGATGGTTTAAATGATGACACTAAATGAAACTGGAACTACACAACAGTGGCCTACCAATTACTCACATTACTTAAGTCCTGCAATTTTACATTCATTTGGCAGTTCTGCAACTTAAAATGGGTATTTCCAACATCAGAATCGACCCAATCTGTTTCGAGAGCTAAATATGAGAGCACATCATAATAGGTTTTTTTCAACAATATTTTCAATTTGGGAATACTGTTATCTGGGAATAATAGTTGTTACCATGTTTCTAGCCTAAGCTGTTTTGCAATTCCAACATGAATTTTCATGTCAGAAATATAACTGATCTGTTGAGGTCAATGACCAAAACCCACAGGGCTGAGCTGGTACGTATCTAAGTCAGAATCACTTGAGAAAATCATAAATATGCATACATGCACATAAACCACATTGATAAAACCACATTGATGATAAAAATTTGCTATGGAATAATAATGTGTGAAAACTCGGCTCCACTTAAATCACAGTGTCTGCCATTTGCTTCAGTGAGGTCAGACCTTTACTCATGTATTTTTCCATTTATTATGTCTGCAGAGCAAAATATGCCAAACCTCATCTACATTGGTAGCATTCAGAGAGCTTGCTGTTTACATTGTAGTGTGCCTTCATTTTGGTTTTGATATTCTGATTACTGTAAAATATTACATGTTTCTCTTATACCTGTTTGCATGTAAGAAATAAAACATTCCACATGACTGTGTGGTAGAAGTACACAATCGTGAACAACATGGAAGGAGTTTTATGAGATCATATACAAATGATAGAATGTTTACTGAAGGTGGAGGCCCCACAACCACAATCCCCAGTTCTTCACATCCCTGCGCCACTTGTGCTGGGAGGAGGTGAGGAGTTGGGAATGAAGGAGTGAAGTTGAGCCTGGGAAGAAGGGGTGGGGAGGAAGGTGGTTTAGGTTCTGTCTTTGTTTCTAACCATCCAACTGTATTTTAATAGGCAAAAAATTAAATTAATTTTCAAGTCAAGTCTGTTTTGCCTGTGATGGTAATTGGTAAGCAATCTCCCTGTCTTCATCTCAACCCAAGAGCTTTTCCATTTTACTTTCTCCCCCTATACTCTTGAGGAGGGGGAATGAGAACACAACTAGGTGAGCTAGGTCAACCACCAGAGTACATTAAAACATACTACTTTCAATTATTATTAGACATTGGTATTCAGAAAATAATGCTTTTGAGAGAATATGTTTCAGAAAGGGGACCTTTTTTCTTCCTTCTCTTGGTGATCTGTGGTTATACAGTGAAGAAGTCACAAGATGAATAGAGGCCGATACATTTTGAATTCCCAAGTGCAGCTGGTTTTAATTTTGCATAGGTTACTTCATTCACCTAGTCCTTCATTTTACATATAATGCTCAGTCATGTACAGACAGAAACTTCTTTTAAATTCTAAATATGCAACTGCTTGACAAATATTATACTGGAGGAAGTATCCAACACTAAAATGAGACTTGAATGCATGATTCTGTCCTTAAACATGGTTAGTATTAAGATGAAGTGACAGAATCAGGAAAATTAGTATAACATTTCCAAGCAGGACATGCACTATGAAAAGATATCAACTGATCTTATCTTATTTCCTCCATATGGTCTTGGAGTATGATAGTCATGTTATATATAAAACTTTCTGCTTCTTTTGAAGTTTGAAGAAAAGTAATTCTTCACATTTCCATAGATTTTCAGAGGATATTTTATTTATTCACTGTCCTTGTCATTTGTTGACTCCTGTGACTGAATCTTACCAGTGGAGTCAAATGTTTTTTCTAACAGCACCCTTCATCAGAAGGACAAAGTGTAAAACACCAAGAGCTGTGTTTTGCTCTTGTCCTTTGCTTTCCTTCAGTATATAATTTTCCAACGGGTAATTTTCTTGGCTTATCAGCCCCTTTTCTCTCTCTATAGCTTTAGACAGAAAACAGACAATAAGTCTCAAGCATGGGAAGAGACTGAATGCATCACGCAGGGACCCATCTCACCACAGCTCCTTTACATTCAAAAAATTGTCTTGGCAGACAGGTAAATCTTGAGTTCCTTGTAAACCAACATAAGGTCTGGAAATAGCCACATTATTGAAATCTGAATTACTTCATCCAGGAATGGGTAATATGTTAATGCACTACCTGGAGGCATTAAAATAAGAACAACAAATTTGGGCGATTTATTCAGTTGTATTTTATGATTTTATAGTGCTAAGGAAAACTCAGAGAAGAGAGAAATCTTATTTTAATAAGAAAATGTGCATCGAAACATCATATGTGGCAATCATTTTCTGAAATTATTTTTCTATAAATATTAAACTGTTTTCTCACCAACTATTATACATCTGCTTTGCATGGCTTTAACTGCTTTATTTTAGTCTCTGTGTTTTACAATCATTTTTTGTAACTATATTAAGACAAACTTTACTAGTTTACATTCCACCTTTATAATATCCTGGGAGGACTACATCTGTCTTCATTATCATTTTTCTACCCTTATCTTTCAAAAGGATTGGGTTGAATAATCTATCAACGACATAAGAAGACAGTTCTTGACTGCGCAAACGTTAGTTCAATAACTTCGTAGCAGCTGAGTATATGTGGCCTTCAGCCATACACACAATCTGCACAAGTTAACATAAATAACCTGAGGCAGATTAAGTGCATGGAGTGATTGATTCAGTGTAACAAACGGGCATTACAATCACCATTTCATTCATTGCAATAGGAATCATGGTTATGCTCTGCTATTCCCCGCCATCACAACTAAGAGAAAGCACTTGAGGAACAGAAGTTCTCTGTTTTCTGATTGTTGATAGGGTCGCCTTCACTGTCCTACACATATTTTCCAGTTTCTGGTCTTGGAAATCACGGTTATACCTTTCATACGAAACCTTTTCTATGAAGCCTTCATGAAACAAATAATGGAAGAAGTGTAATTACAACTTTATTTAAAATAAACCAAAGAAAAGACTGAGAATTAAAGTAACACCTTTCAACACTCTAATAATAAAACTTTCACTGTTGTAAATATAGAACTGAAACTCTTGTATGAGGCTGTTTCAACTTTTTAGAATTTTCTCTAATTCCACATTCTTGTCTTTCCAGTTTCAACATTTTCTGCCATGAACAAGTTATATTATCTGCTTTGGAAAATTAATTGAGAGCACTGCTGCAGGCAGCAAAGCTAGAAGACATAAATTACTATGCGCTGGCAAAACATATTTTTTGTTCTAACAATTGCACATATATACAAAGCACAGAGTCCAAAGTAAGAGGGAGCTTCTGTGAGACCAAAGAAATGCATTGGAAAAAACCATAGCCACCATAGTAGTTGTAGTAGCTTATATTAATTATCCTTCTTTCTTAAATTCAGAATGAGGTGTTGAGAAATGAAGCTTCTTTTTCATTTTGAATCAGTTAGAATGTAGCACTTCAAAACAATTATTTTAACAAAGGGGAACAGTTTCTGAATAGTCTCTGTTACTTCTCCTCCACCCTCCTCAACTTCACAATTTTATTTAGGGCTGTGGGTATTTTTATTCTTCTTTTCAAAGAGAAAAAAGCATATTGCTATCCCGTTTTCCCAGGAAAGACACCAGAGGTGGACATACAGACTGAAAGCTAATTCTCTCTTAGCTTCACCAGAACTGGAAAGAGTGGAGGGGAAATGTGAAGACAAAGTCATCACACATTGAACTTGTGAAGAATTTGAGACAAATGATGCTAGAATAGAAAGGCTTCTCATTAGTTTTACCAATACTGCTATCTACTACTCCTATCTGCTATACTACTGGATATAGTGACACTGGCTTTTCTTGACAGCATCATAAAGATGGAGCATTGTACTCATGATGGTTTACTATCTGGCGAATGATTTTCAAGAATGCTGAGCTACTAGCTGCTGTAGAGTTCAAAAGCAATTACAGGTATCAAAATCAGATCACCTGCTTTCAGTAGTTTGCCAAAGAGAACAAAAACTGCTTCTTTCTCCTTTCTTTTGGCAATGTAAGTACTGCCAACTGCATCCAAAATCTGTCATAAGAGTACCTTTACTAGTAGCTTCTGCTTTATTGGCACATTTCTTACACCATTAGTAGGCATGTTGCCAATAAAATACATAATCCTAGAAAGACACAGGTCAAGTCAAGAAGACTTTTTTTTTTTTTTTTTTACTGATGTCTTTTTATTTTTGTCATTTAAAAATTATTTTGTGCAAAACACTATCTAGTATCCAGAGACAAGCCTGCAAGAAAGGTCAAAGAAGCAGTAAGCTCAAATCCTCTCCCATGGAAGCTGTCCCAAGAAAGAAGGTATGAAAGAAATTTAGGCAGCTTAAAATAGTAACTGCTTTGCTCCTCAGCCAAGTTACAAATCTTGCTATGAAGTTCCTGGAGAGCTCCCTGAGATAAGCAGGCAATAGCTCATAGCTCCACAGCTACATCCTGCCATACTGACAGGCTCTGATCTCTGTGCACGTCTCATGCCACATACAACACAACAATCTCTTGCTTCTCTTCCTCCTGCAGCATAGTGTTGAAGCTAAGCTCTCCATGCAATGTAGATCTCCAAACTCTTTACATTTCAGGTTTCAGTTTTCTCACACAAATTAAGCTTTACTCCCTTATTTCAGTTTCAGTAGGTTTTTACGGTACATAAATGAATTATACATATGAAGTTATGAGTAAGCTGCACATTGTAGTATTTCAAGGCATTAGAAATGATGCCACAGATGCTAAAAATGAAGTATTTTCCATGAACTAATAAACAAGATACTATCTCAAGGAATTAGTGAAATGCCTCACTAGCAAGAAAAGGAGCCATTAATTATTTATGTAGTGCTACATATCTTATGAGGTTTATAAGAAAACAATGACCTTAAATACACCTACATTCAACAATTTTCCTCAGACCTATCAAAGTGTGCCATATTTGCTGTTTCCAGTAACTGTGAAGCACAGCAGAAGAGAGCTTTCTGTATGCATCACACTAACTTGTTTTGCCTAATGACCACAAGATCTTCTGGATTTCCTTACAGCCTGGGACGCATTGCCATTTCTTAACTTTGTTGATAAACAGTTTCTAAGAAAGGGTCACAGTCAGTATCAAACAGGACACTAACGAACATGAACAACTACAGATTTAAGGGACACTGAATAGAAAGAAGGCTTTTGTTATAGAGCAGGGAAGTCTGAAACAGAGATAAATGCTAGTAAGCAGCATGTCAGACTAATCTAAGAAACACATGTTCTTAGCTTTACAGTTGATTTGCAAATTTAAAGCAAAATGATGCCGTTTCAGTTCCAAAACTTTGTAATATAAACAAGTAAGTGTGAAGAAGATTATTTCAGATCAAGTATTATATTTGATTTCAGTTATAAGCTTTCTAAGGTTAATGAAATAAAAGGAAATGAAAAAGGGCATTTCAAACTTCAGCTATATATTTTAAACTTACATGCAGGTTCTTTTTTAAAAAGAAAAGTAAAGTTTTTCTAAGTAAACATTGCCGATATTTAATGTAAATTTATAACTAAAGTTATATCTGTATTATACCAATTAAATGTCTTTTTATTTTTAAATAATTGAAAATATTTTAGTATGAAACTGTTTGCTTGGCTCTAAGGCTGGGCTCCTTCCTTGAGTGAAAAATGAGAAATCATTATTAAATGAATTGCAAAATAGCATTCAAAGCTTCTTCTGTTTTTCTTATCAGCAAATGATATTCCAAGTTGTTTGCTTCCTTCTGTAAGCTGATTCATTCTCTGTGATCTCTTTATTATCTCTGTAATTTTCCTTGACTTCTACTCCCATTGTTACTGAAAACCACATATAATTTATTCTCATTGATTAAGGATTTTCTGTGATGAAAATTCCTTTTGCTTCTTTGATAGGTAAGAGTACATACTGGGTGAGCACAGAACAAAGCATTGCAAAGAAATTCCAAATTGTACTATTGTATCTGTGAAGTTACTAGCACAAGACCTAATACACTAGGCCAAAGAAATTGTTTTGGAATAAAGCTTTGTTAATCCAACTGTACATCAGTGCAATGGAGGTACATATTATTTCTGCACTGATTCATGAACTACAAAAGTTGGAAATTTGTTTTGTGCATCAGAAAGCAGTGCCTTATTATAAAGCATAGGTAGATGGAGAAAATTAAACCTAATATCTGAACTAAGACCTATCTAAATTAAGACAAAGCTTACTACTTGAAAACTTTTGCAGAGTCATATTGTGTTAGAAAATATACTAACTGGAAAGGTGAGCCCTAGGTTACTAAGGATTCATCTCAGACAGCTGGAAGACATCAGAACAATGAGAAGATGTGACTTCTTACTGATGCAGTGCACGGCTCCCTCTGAAGTCAGCTTTAAAGACAGGTCGTGAAGGTAGTAGGTGAGATCTGTCCAACCTAACTGTCACACCATCCAGCACAAGAATGTAAGAGTGCTGAGCTGACCTCTTAGAATCCAGTTCTGAAACACTGCTGAACCTCACTGCAGTGCAAAACTTCTGTATTAACTTACAAGAGGAGTTTACAATGCTTACATTTAACTTATACCTACAGATGCTGAAAGTAAGCAGTACAATTGCATAAGAATATATATGTATTACACTTGGAAATTTAATTCGTCCTGCTGAGTCACTATACTAACTAAACTATAAAAATTTATATAACACTGTCGTGGTTTAGCCCCAGTTGGCAACCAAGCACCACACAGCCACTCTCTTACCCTACCCCCAGTGGGATGGGAAAGAAAGACAGCAAAAGAAAGAAAACTCATGGGTTGAGATAAGAACAGTTTAATAATTGAAATAAAATTAATAATAATAACAGCAATAATTCATAATGAAAAGGGGAGAGAGAGAGAGAACACAGGAAAAACAAGTGATGCAACTGCTCACCACCTGCCAACCAACACCCAGCCAGTCCCCAAGCAGCGATAGCTGCCCCCCAGCCAACTCTCCCCAGTTCATATACTGAGCATGATGTCATATGGTATGGAATAGCCCTTTGGCTAGTGTGGGTCAGCTCTCCTGGCTGTGCCCACTCCCAGGTTCTTATGCACCTGGCAAAGCATGGGAAGCTGAAAAAGTCCTTGACTAGTGTAAGCAATACTTAGCAACAACTAAAACATTAGTGTGTTATCAGCATTCTTCTCATTCTAAATTCAAAACACAGCACTATACCAGCCACTAGGAAGAAAATTAACTCTAGCCCAGCCAAAACCAGGACAAACACACACACACACACACACACAGAGCACCCATATGTGGCCCCTTAAATTAAAGCAAATTTAAGTTACTTACTGGTCTGAAAGTACTTACTCATTTTGCATATGCTAACAAAAAACGCATTGTCCAATTCAAAAACTGTATCACACATAGCCGGCATATATTTTCTCATATAACTTTATGACTTTGTATTAAACTAAGGTATTATGGTCATGACATCATGAAACTGGCAATAACCCATGTTGTTATCTCGCTACATGTTGTACACTGTGTTCAAATTTAAGAATCCCTTTTTAAACTAAGTAGAGATGGAAAGAGTCTGCTTTCTTTATATGCAGTATCTGTTTTGTAGCTGAGACATTCATATTGAAATTGGCTCTTTTAGGGCATTCTAAACTTGTTACCATCATTGCCATGTACAAATACCTGGACTAACACTAAAGGAGAGTCTGGGCAGCACTAGGATAACTTTGGTGGGACACCATCCTTGTCCAAAGGTAACTCAGGCAATCTTCAAAAACCATGGTGTCTTTCTCCAGTAGTGGTAATATTGTTTTGCTTATTAAATTAATAGTATTTTGTTTATTAAACTATACAAAACACTTAAATAAAAAAAATAGAATACACTTTTACAAAATAACTGGTTCTGTGGTGTCATTTTTATATTCATTTTTAGAACATCTTATTTCTCTGAGGTGATAACTGCCCAATGGTCAAAGTAATGGTCAAAGGAATGGTCAAAGTGCCTGTCCTAAATATCCCTGAAAATTTAGTTCAATGGCTGGCTGACTAGATTTGTAAACCTGTTTAGAAGAAGACACGCCTTTTGGCTTACTAGAGCAAAGGCTTCATGAGAAACTGAGGGAACTAGTGAAGGGCACCCATCTTCTACCGTAACAAAGCAGGACGATAGGGTCATAGCACAATCTCGCACTGCAAGCTCCTTTACAAGGGGATATCCAGAGTGAGAGCAGATGAACTGTGGAACAGGACTTTAGTAAGGGCCAAGAGAGAGGTCACCTTCATCCAGAAATTTGCAAACCCTATCCGACCCTTTCTCAGAAAGAACCGGTTGCTCTACAGAGAGGTAGTGGCATATCTACCACAAGTTTTTATGACAAAATACTGTTGAAGCCTGGAATCTGCCAAGTTTTCTGATTTTCCCAACTTCCCAATTTCTTAATAGCTGAAAATCTTTTGACAATGTTAGGACTTTTAAATATCATATGCAGAATACAAAACCTTTCTGTGTCAGCATGTACAGAGCTACAAGAAGAAGTTGTTTCTTCCTTCTTTCCCTCAAAAATATACTTCAAAAAGTTTATATGTATGTCTTCTGGATGAACAGAAGATTATTGAGAGTCTAGAAATTACCACTATGAATTTCTCCCCTTTGTTCCTTAGTTTTCTACTTAGTTTTAGTAAATATAGGTCACTGACAGTGAAATCTTAAGGTATATTTAAGCAAATGTACTGAAAAACACATGGCCCTGAGAGAAGCACCCCAAATTTCTATCATGGTAAAGATGACAACTAGAAAAACTAAACAGACTGCACTAAAATAAAAAAAAATAAAAACCAACCAACCAAACAAACAAAGCACACCACTAAGCCTTCAGGTCCAGAGACAACTTTCAGTGGATGATTTGAAGAAAAAGAAGTTAACTTGATCCAACCTCCTTAATAACCAGATGTTTGCAATCATCAAAAATATATCTTTAGCTGAAACAATTTCTCTGTTCCAAAGCATTCAGTTTCTAAGAATATTTACATAACAATATGTGACATCTGAAATGCTTAAGGCCACCAACCATGGCAGCACAAATTACAGTCATTTTTCAATACTCCGTGCAAGGTGCACCACTTCCAGCACTGGGATTGGTTGCATGCTGCATTGGTTTCTGCAGTGACACACGATCAGCATGCACCACAGTCACAAATAGTTTGTAGCCTTCGGACATCCATGCTGATAGGTAAAAGAGGCTGATCTCCTTACCCGCCGTAGGCTGGAATCGGAGGAGGGGGGGCTGCTGCACGAAACGTGTTATACACTGTGCGACCTCGGCCTCTTAGATGTGCACCTCTGTAAGCAGCAGCTGCAGTTGCAGCAGGGTAGGGAAATCCTGGCACTGTGGAGAAAAGAGGAGGAATGAATGTAAAACATTCAGTTCAGTCTAGTGTTTTGAAACACAGGTAATGTGGCAGCATGTTTGTTCTTATATTAAAGCTTGCCTGGGTGAGGGAGTTGCCAAATAAGTAAATTATAAGTAAAAAAAAAAATTATAAGTAAATTATTAGTGTTTTAACCAGAGGCCTCATCTTTTTATACAAAATCTTTGTATGCAAGCAGGAGACAGCAAACTGGGAATTTAGATAGCAGTATTATAGGTGGCTCTGATTCTCTCAGAAGACACTATGAAAAATAATGTTGACCGTTTTAGCCAACACTGCTAACAGGAGGCTCTTGAGGTTCACCTCACCCAGTTCAGGCTCAAATTCACAATGCCAGAGACATTGCCATCACATTATTGGACCTATCTTCAAAAGTCAGCCCTGCTTTGAGTGGGTATGAGACGTTAGACCTCCAGTGATCTAAATTATCCAGTGATTTTACCAATCTAACAGAGCTTTAATTTTGTTCAGATGTTGATTATTAACTGGGTCTTAGTTATGTACCAAGGGAAAGAAAGACAGAGAGTTTTCTCAGGTTTTGGGGGTGTACATTTTTCATAACATTACCCGTTATTCCTTCAAAGGCAAGAGTTGCATAGTTTGGAATAATCTATACGAATTCAGATAATATTCAGACCCACTATAAACAATTTAGACATATAAAAAAGGAATTAATTTAGACATTTTTATATTGTCATTGCAACTAAGTGTAAACATTAATTACCATTCCATGTGAGGCTTAAAATATTTTAAGCAGAAATTGAACAGTAGTACAGTACTACTTAGAGGGTTTTTTTCTGTAAAATGTCTGTAAAACTTCGCTCTTCATAAACTTTTAAACTGAAAAATAAAAAAGAATCTTTCCACTTTCTCTGCCAGTTTTTTAATCATTACTTCATTACTTCATTTCTTCTTTGTACATATATTGCTGCCCAATGTTAGAACAGGTATTTTTGGAATATGTTCATCAGTGAGACAGAGAAAATCAAATCCAGCTCTGTTGTCACTCAGGTTACTTCAGTTGTGCTTCACTGTGTTGCATTTTTTTCAGTATGTAAATAAAGAGATAAAAGAAATAAATATAGCTTAGCAAAGCCCTATTAAGAAGCAAGCAAATGGAAGTGATGATGTATAAACCAGTAAGTTTTTCAAGTCTGAAACACGATTTCAATCCACATCTGTCTTTCATCTGTTTTAGCATTAAGTTTTAAAAGACACCTTGAATTTGAAAAATAAAATGAAAAATTCACAACTTGTAGACATCACTGGCTGAACACATGAAGGAAAATACTGTAATTATGGTGACTTCTCCATTACTGCCTTACTACTGTAGCTTTTGGGCTTTGCTAAGTCCTTCTCACTGACAAAAAGGTTATACAGCAGTTCTGCAAAGATTTACATGTCTGTGATACAACATAAAACCACCTAATGGCAAGACAATTAAATTAAAACAGCCTTTTAAGAAGTGCAAATACCATATTTTATTCCTGTTTCTGTAAAAAGAATATGTGTCAAAATCAGAAAGATGAAATTAAAGAACTCAATATACTGTAGATAACTGCAATCAAGTGCATTTAAGAAGGCTTAAAGAAATAGAGTTGTGGGAAATATTTTTTGGGGAAAAATGAACATGTATATCATATACTTGGAAACTGTAAGTAATTTTGCATATGCAACAACATTGAATATTGAACAGTATAAATACAGCAGTGCTAGAATCATGACCTACTGCTCAGACCATGTAACTTTTGTCCTTTTCCTTTCCAAGCAGTCTTGCATACAAATTAGTACAATGCACACATGAAAATGTAAAAGATAATTTTCAGCAGACTGAAGATATAAGCAAACATTATAGTAAAAAGATATACAGGTTGTGCCATAGTTCCTCTGATAGAATGGACTGTCTCTTCATACTAACATAAATAAAAGGTGTAATGCTCCAATAAAATGTCATAGATGGAAATTAGCAACACATGAGAAAAACATGAGGGTTGGACATCATGGCAACATTGTTCATTTCTGTCCCTAGGAGAATGCATTTGTGAATGCCACATCCTAGAGACTTCCTATCTTGGCTTAAATTAGGTGATGCGGACAACATACGTTTTAAACTGTCACTTATCATAACTATTATTATGTCTGTTACTTCTGTAAGAGAAATAATGAAGTGGACTAGTACTCTTCAGCATGGAAAAGAAGTGAATGTGGGAGCTATGACAAAGCTCCACAACTGTGAATAATGGAGAAAACATGGGAAAAGGTGGCTCTTCACACAGCCTCTAATTAAGCCACCACGGAACTTTCTGCCATTGCATGTTATGGATGTAAAAGTTTAAAAGTTTATATGAATGAAAAGGATGAACAGTTTCCCTGCAGAGAAACAGTATAAAGACATCACCTCTGGTTTACAAAAACACTCCAAATTGTACAAAGCTGACAGAATGTTCAAAGAACTATATACCTAGACACTTGCTCTAGTCTTACAACCTTTACAATGCAGCTTTTGCTCCTTTCCAAATAGAGGGTATTGGACTAGATGAAGAACTAGTCTAATCCAGCACAATTATCTTTGTTATCAGAGTAATGTTTAGCTGCAGTCTGCCTGCATTAGAAAGATGACTCCTTTCCACCTACTAGATGGTCATTTCTAGAAGCAAATTTCTCCAACAATTTGATAGTTAATTTGTGCCTTTTTTTTTTTAAATAATGCAAATAAATAAATAAATAAATAAATAAACCCAACCACTGTGCTGAGAGGAGTTTGCTTAAGCAAATGGGGAAAAATGGACTTGAGAGTATGGCCAGGAAAAACTGATAGCTGAAATGGCAGATAACTTAAATGATAAACCTGAAGGTTAATATTCTGTAGCTAGCTTTAAAAAATTGTAGTCTTTAGGGACATTCTTAAACTGCCAAGATTAAGTGAAATTTCTCTGACCTAAAAGCCATTGACAAAAAATTAATGAAGTCTGACAACCTTTAAGCAGTTTGAATTTCTTCACTTAAATGTGCATCTGTAGTTCTCTATGCATTGATAGAAAACACATTTTCCCAAGAAAAACAGAAACAGTGGCAAAGAAAACCAAACCAATTAAAAAAAGTCTAAGCTCCAGCAATGTAAGGTATCTAACAATGTTGTGGGCTTGCAATACATTGTCTTGAAACTCCTGCTCTAAACTCTGCTTCAGCAATTAATTCTTTGTAATTAACATCTATGTTTGGTAATATTTAAAGCAGTTAAGTAGTCTTCTTTCAGTGAAACACTCAGGGTCCTAGCAATCTTTCTCCTGTAAAATGTACTGTTTGAAATTAACTCACCAATTCCTCCATACAGCCACAGACCCTATACATGTGTGTGAAGAATGGAACTATCTCTTGATTTTCAGAAGAAATGAGTAAATATAGGTTTGATGCAAACTAACTGGAATTGTGCAGAAGTTGTATGGGAGACACTGAGGATAACCCTCTGTGAAAGTATGAACTCCTGAAGTGTTTTGTGAGCATTTTTTTCCTTTGAATTGTACCACTCAATCCAGTTTTCGCACAGACATTTTAAGATGTATATTTTGCAATAATTGACCATTTATCCTAAATACTCTTTAACCTTCATGGTGGTCACACCTTGGAAAGAATTACAAGAAGGGCCACTGATCTTAAATCTTTAACAGTGAATGGTTCTCTACAAAGAAATGTCACTGGAAAAGCAGAGTGCCCCGTCAATGAATGAATAAAAAAGAACAGAAAATATTAAAATATTATTAAATTTTTATGAGAAAGAAAGCTTTCTCTTATGAAAGAGGAGAAAAAGCTAGAAGATAGAGATAGTAGGAAAAGTCACTTAGCCCATAAGTGTTTACCAAATCCAGAACACATAACGGAGGCTCAGCATTCATGGGAGATACTAAGACAAGACAGTGATTTCTACCATTTTCAAAGGATCTGCAGCACAAAGGATGTGTTAGAATTAAAAGCCTGAAGTAATCTAATTGTTTCCTTGCACTGTCTCCTTAACAAAATCACGAAGCATAAAATGTCGTGAGTAAAGCAAAACTCTAAAAAAGCTTGTAGGAGCAATTAGTAGAAGGTAGAGCAATGATTTGGAGTTCTGTCAGGAAGAGGATAAGACATGATGGAAACTAAGCCTGAGAAATATGGAACTAATAGTGGCATTGAAAGATCTTACGATCAAGTGAGGTTTAACAGTAGAGTTTATATATAACAGAATTATATCCATCCCATAAAATTGATTTGGGTCAGTCTGAAGATCAGAGTATGTGAAAACATGCCTTCTATTTCCAGGTACTAATATTAACGATTAAGATTAGAGGTAAAATAACAGGATCACATCACCCTAGATTTGAGTTCAGCAAAAAAAATCATGCTACTTCAGCCCCGCTGAGAAATCAGATGGTTGGGAATATGTAATAACCACAAAATTTATCTTGCTACCAACTTTTTAATATCCTCACCCCAAAATAACCAGCAGAAGTGGGACCATTAGAACACAACTGAAGAACGGACTTCATAAAAACAATTTTATGCAAAGGGGTCTCCCATCAGGAAGCATTAAGTTCTATTAACCAGCCCCAAAAGTAATGAATATACTAGCCAGGAGGAGTAAAGATTTCAATGACTTACAGTTGTAGGTCAACCTTCCTTAGTGCCTCAGTGCCAAACTGCTGAAACTCGGTCAGTGAAAATGTTATTATAATGGGGCTGAAAATGTGTTTGACTCTCAGCAGGGAAGCATCTGAGTCCACTTCTAAGCAAAAGTACCTTAAATTTATCAAAGTAATTTGATGACCAGAATTATTCTTATCTGTGATAGAGAAAAGGCAGATTTCTCCAACTACACATTGATGATATGAGGTGATAATAGGAGGTTAAAAAAAAGACTTGACTTTTCTAAGGACTATATATAATCAAATATCAAGCCAAAGAAACAATTTACATTCTCATCTAACAGCCCCATCAGCTATTCAAATATGAATGTGACAACAACAGCAACAACAAAAAAACAGTTCCTACAGTGGAACTGCAGTTTTACTTTTTCAAATTAAAAAAGAAGAGTGAAAACAATATGCTGGGGAAGTGCTTGGCTTTGCTTAATATAATTATCCAAAAGCATACAGATCACTTCGTACTACCGCCTAAATGAAAATTTTTTAGGAACAGTATGTTGGTAAGATTCCTTCTTTAAACTGATTTGTTCTATCTTTATACTTAAGAGGATAACATTTTTTAAAAAAATGTATTATTACAATGAATATTGTCCAAAAAGTTCTATCTTCTGGATAAGCTTTGTAAACATGGAAACCCTGTCAGGACATTTCCTTCATTGAACTTCAGTTTAGATCTCAAATGTGAAATCTGGTCAGCAAATTGCAACAATTAAGCAAATAAAAATGCCTTTGGAATTAACAGGATTCATGTTAGTATATTGGTAAAATTTAGGTAACTAAAGATTTTGTATAGAAAATAAATATGAGCATGAGGAAATGAAGAGGAACTAAATCTTTGTGTTCACAGATTAAATTTAATCAAATCTTAACTTCTCCAAAAATATGTAATATAAGCATTGGTTTTATTCATTTTTTATAACATTAACTTGACAGGTAGGCACACTTTCTAGGCACAATGTCTCAACATATGCCTTAGAAAACAAAGACTGAAGGAACAATGACAAATCTTGAGTTCCCAAAAGGAGGAATATAACCTGGTAAAAAATACTTAAGGGTTATACACTGTGTATTAAAGTTTTAAAGCTTTGGGATAGGTAAAAGAGTAGCAGATGCAAAAAACAGCAGGGGGCAGATTTCGTATCAAAGCCATAACAATATACAGCCATTTTAATGGGCAATTATTCTTCACACTTGTGCTGTGGTTTGAATTTGTATGAGAGTGCCATATGCCTCAAGAAAGGTGTGCCATCAAAATGGATGAATGAATCTACCTCTCATCACTGATAATCTCTCCTGTGCAAACTCTCAGATCATCCACCATCAAGAGTTTTCAAATGTTTTATGGTGAAGAATTTAACGTTACATCATGTTTGAATCAGTTTATAACTAATTTACTGCAACATGGTTTAACTGTTAGAAAGACAGGAAGACACATTTACATTATTCCCATAATGCAGGAGGATCCCTCTTGATGAAGCACTTCAGAAATGCTGGACAATAAATTAAAAACAAACAGATGCAATGGGTAACATGCTAAGAAAGGCTAAGCAAAATAATCTATATGATATTATCTATGAATTCTGGAACAGAATCAGGAGTTTATGCCAATGTAAGCTGTGTAGTGAGTTTTCACTTCACTGTAATAGTAATAAGTAGTATTACTTAGCATTCTTGTAAAGAATTATAAAAACTGTGTTAAAGAGGATGTGTGCCGATCTTTGCATTTAAATGCACAGTCCAAAGTACAATGCAAGTAAAATCTAAGCTGTGGTACCACAGATTTTAACATAAGAGGTCTTTTAAGTTTTATACATATATATATATATATATGGATGGATTCTTAAAATTTCAGGGTAAAAAAAAATAATCTTTAGAAAGTCCACAATGTTTAAAAATAGCAAGCTGAAAATATTTTTTCACCTGACACTTTTGTGAGATGATTATCCCTGGGATCTAGTTGTGAATTAACTGAATTCAAAGGCAATTTGCCATATATGTCAAATACGGTCACAACTGGTCACTTCTATTTCTTTCATTCACTATTTATTTTTTGAAATACATACTTAAAATTAGTAGAACGGTTATTTCCTTACTATTGTACAAAAATATATGTCAGTATTAAACACTGTTGTTTAGGAATGAATAAATCTGTACTTTGGAAAAAACGTTTCTTATAGGACATTCTCATTTGAAATGCATTGAAAAGGAAAACAAAAATCTCTAATTAATGTACAAGTCTAATCACCATTCTCCACATGGAAGAGTAATTTTTCACTGTTCATTTGCTCAGTGTAATCTCAAAACTGACATAACAGAAAAGCAATGGCCTATAAATCTGCTCTCATTTGTTTCTTTAATATTCATATTCCATTGAACTACAGCTGCTTGTTGCTGCAGTCTATTACAACATGCAAAACTGCCGATAAAAATATTATGAAAGGCACGATGTGTTTCTTCATTGCTCTGTGTGCCATTTATTTTGAAAAAAAATAACAATAAATGACTCATGGATTGTCCCTTAGTTTGCAGCACGCTGGGTGATTAGTGATTAATTACCTTGCTGCAAATTGACATGGCACAAGGAAATTGACACAGCTCTGATTAATTAACTTTTTATGTGAGACAGTTACTTACAAAACACTGCACACTGTAATTGAATCCCCTTACACACTGCTACTGCATTAGTCAGTCCAGTCAAATCCAAATTAGCACCAAAATTTACACAAATTTGGTGAAACTTTTTATGACATGGTGTACCCTGAAAAATTACATGTTTCTAGAAAGAAGGCGGACAGCTGCTTTAAGAGACTGTTTTCAACTATTTAATCCTCAGACATATGAAAAATAAGATTTGTTAGATTTTTCCATACCAAATCACCAACGTAATCCAATGCACTCAAAAAACATACATAAAATATTTCCGTAAAAAGCAACCTCCTATTTAATGTGTTTATTCTTATGTTAAATTGCAGGAAGACACTTAACTGTTCCAACAAAAGTCATTATTTGGTTATCTTTACCTTAAATTTGTTTCCAGACCTAAGTGATCTACTATTTCAACAATGACTCGCACATACTGAATTCACACTTAGTTGTCTCTATAATTATTTTAAGTATATATGGAATTATTCTGTTTCTCTGCCCTCCTGTGTTTCGTCTCCTTTAATATACCAATAAAGCCTACCATTGGTTTCTATGTGTATTGATACCATGCCAGGAATTTATAACCTTAGGTGCAAAATTGTAGAATAGAATCATAGAATCATAGAATCGTTTAGGTTGGAAAAGACCTTTAAGATCATCCAGTCCAACCATTAACCTACACTACCAAGTCCACTCTAAACCAATCAAGGGTAGACTAGACTAAACCATGTCCCCAAGTGCCACATCTACCCATTTTTTGAACACTTCCAGGGATAATCTTGATGCCAAAGCCTGGAAACTCTCTCATCTTTTTGTCTAAGCCTTTTCATTGTGAGGGTGACTGAGCACTGGCTCAGGTGCCCAGAGAAGCTGTGGAGTCTCCATTCTTGGAGATATTCAAAAGCTGTTTGGACATGGTCCTGAGCATCCTGCTCAAAGTTACGCTGCTTGAGCAGGGGAGGTGGACAAGGTGACCTCCAGGCGTTCCTTCAAACCTCAGCCATTCTGAAATTCAGTCATTTTGTGATTCTGTGATTATCAGAAATTCCCATACATCTCATCCTTCATTTAGTGGACTGTATGTAGCCACCTGAATCCCTCAGACACCAAGGGATTTCTCTTAACATGCAGAAAAAAATGAAGGATGTGCAAGGATAAAAAAGAACAGATAAGATGACTGAGCATTTTTTTTTTTTTGTGAAGCTCTGTAATTACACCAACCTACAACTTTGAATAAAAAAATGCTATAATTGGTGATCAAATTACTTATGGTGTACTTAATAACAAAATAAGAGTACTGCATGTTTGATGTTACAAAGATTACAAATAGTTGATGTAGAAAGAATAGTTGACTTTTCACAAAAGAAACAACTAACAAACATGAAAAATCTCTGTAGGTAAAAATAAACAACAAAGCAACTAGGCCATAAAGGAAAAGGAGCAGTAGAGATCAGAGAAGCCACATCTGACCTTCAAGCATAGATGATCATACTGATCAATAACTTGCCTTGTGTTCCTGGTTGTTGGACATCCACAAGTTCCAAAGAAATGGAAAAACTCCCCTGTGTCTAGCTAAACACCATTTCTGAGGCAAAGTAAAAACAACATGGTTGTGGAAAACTAGATGAAAAGTAACACTACTTATAAAGACATGACAAAATTTAGTAATTTCAATGTTTATGAAAGCCAGTTATGTGGTGACAAGAAGTTCTGTCTGGATGACACAAGGATTACTAAAACTCGACAGAATTATTAAACTGTAAAGAAGAACATTGTCAGAATGTTGTTGGGTTGGGAACACTTTAGGCAGGAAGCGATTGAGGAAAGAAACAGCTATTAACCTAATCCAAGCCATAATGAAAAAGATTGTCAAAATAAAGAATTGCACCTGCAAAGAATCATATAGATATTACAAATGTTATACTCAAAAGTACTTAGTATTTGTGAAATTCAGGTTGAAGAATTTTGCTGTATACAAGATGGTTTTAAGAGCCATGATATAATAACCACTGTCACAAGAAAGAGCGACACTGAAGTAAGGCTTTATTTGAAACCCAGTCTTACAGGCTAACCTGTAAACCACAAAATTAACAACTTCACATCTGACAGACAGAATGACTTCAGATGTATGGTCAACTGTGTGTACCTACCTGCTAAAAATGAGTTACACAGCATCTAGAGTGCAAAGCTAAGGAAACATCAGAAGCCTGCATCTCGGACCCTACGCAAATGACCTTATGTACAATAACATCATAGATCACGATGCAAGAGAATACTAAATGTAATCCTTACTATTCAGCTGCATACTGAGAGGAGTAAGTCTAAACAATCCTATTGTCCTAACTCATTGGTTATTCACAAGTACTGCCAGTGGCCAAGTGCCATATCTCCATTAACAGGAAAGTACTAAGTTAAGACACACGAGATGCCCAGCTGTCCTTGGTCAAACATGATTTTTATTATTTGAATTAAAGGACAAAGATACTCTCTACAGTTTACTATTAAAAATGTTATGCACACCTTTCCAGTCATCTTCCACTACCCAGGTATAGGATGGTGTATAACTTAAAGTCAGTGGCACATAATTCAGGCCATGTCTATCTCTATAAATCTCTTAAGCGTGCTAGTCAGACACACTGCACCGTCACTAAACAGACTAATAGAACAATGAGTACAAACAGCATGGCACTTAAAATTAGATTTGCAGGAGTGAAATGAAACCCATATTTACAGATTCTGGACATCTACAATACATCTTACTGATGCCTTATTAGTCACCATTTAAAATACTGATATACAGAAGGTAAAAGGACAGTTATCCTTAAAATAGTTACAGAAGGACAATATATAATGATACAGAACACAAAAAATGCTGTAAGAATTTCAGGCAGTGCTACCAAAAAAACCCAAAAGAGGTTCACTTTACAGTTTAAAAAGGTTGATAATTAAATCAAGATTATAGCATAATATGTATGAATATAATTTTACTCAATTTTGTTTATTTGTATTATCTGTATAACTGACTTAGAAGTCAGTGAAGTTATCCTGCATTCAGATTTGTGTAACTTTGTTCAAAGCATAGTGCAATCCAATGGGCAAAACCAGTGTTTTAAAACCTTCTAAACACATTTCAACAAGAGATGACATCAATATTGTTCCCTGGAAGTGATACATGATTTTTCGACCTTTTACACTTCTATACATGTTGGGGGGGGGGGGGGGCGGGGACGGGACGGGAATGGAGGGGGTGGACACAATTAGTAAACTGCCCTTCCTACTTATCTTTGATATATTCTTTATTTAAACTTTCATGTAAACCCACTGTGTTTTAGCATGTAGACAAGGAAGGGCACTTTTCACATTATTCCTGGTTTCCTATCAGGTGATTCTCTTTACTTTATAAAGGCAATTAATTAATTCAGGAAGCACATCAGAAGATAGTTTGACTCCTAAATGTTCAGTAATGAGGTTTTTGTAGCCTGGAAATGATATGTGTGCTTGGTCTACTCAAATGTATGGACATTTCCCTTTGGGTGAGATTTTTGTACTGTTTCATTCATGAATCTCAGTCCTATAAGGGTTAAATTGGCTTTATCACAGAACTCCTTTGCAGGGGTGCTCTACCTTTTTTCTATGAAGCAATGAAAAGCAGACAAAAACACAAACATGTAAATACAATCTACTAACATATATTTCCATTGTGATGAAGTGACCTGCCATTCCTTTTTAGTTTAAGAGAAAACATACCAATTAAACATTTAGTTTGCAGAAACCTTTTACATTTAATTTGCAAATACTTAACATAGGCAAATTATTTATACCGCATGAATACTCATTCTTTAAACTGTTCCTGACCCATATACCAATTCAAAATGGCAAGCTTACTAAACAGTCTCTCCCTTAGCAATAATAGTAAAATCACAAAAAATTAATAAAAATACAACAATAAAGTCAGAACAAAATAATCATTGATTAAATTACAATAAAGTATACGTCCATTTGGATTGAATATGATCAATCATGTCTTACATACAAAACCCAGAAAAGGATATACCAAATGCCAGGAGCACCTACACTTCAGTTGCTTGGATAGGATAATACTATGAGTAGACTATCATCATTACAATATCATTTTCAGGTAGTTAGCTGTGTGCAGCAGATTAAACCTGACAAAATCAACTGACTCAAGGTTTCTAAACTGCATATTTCCACTAGTGATTCAGCTCAGAAGTGCACATTAAATCACCTTTTGAAAATTTATACTTTCACCATGTGATCTTCTTGGTACTGAAAATATCCCAAAATATAATATAAATTCAAAGGTCTTACTCCAATCCATTAGTAATGCCACAGAAAAATAAAACCTGGAATGTCTTCACTGAAACAATAAACACAAATATAATTTCATACAGTGTTTTTTAGGTAGTTTACTAATATTCCTAAGCCAAGTAACCTACTTCTAAGTGAGGATATTCAACAGACATATTGAATAGATAGGCTTTACTTAATTTTCATTTCTGTAGCACAAGTCCTCAAATGGACTAAATCCTATTATTGGATGTGGTATTTACACTTAGTATTTATGATTTGCCTCATTTATTCCATGCATATCAACAAAGTCCTGAACTATCCTCTGCCTATGAATCAAAACAAAACACCCACAGGGAAAAAAAAAAAAAATTAAAATAGTACATGTGTCTGTCATACATAAGTGTTGATAAGTGTTTAATAGAGAACATATATAAAAAGCAAAATTCCCATATCATGTAATTAATACTTAAAGCTTCTGCTATAGATTTTCCTGCTCTCTTGGCATGTAATGCCTAACTTTGGATCAGTAGGATTATTAGGATGATTTAGGAACATTTCTGATGCCTGCTCTGAAGTAATGGAATGTATTTTCCTGATTTGCCTTGAAAGAACTAAAACATTAAAAATATTTATTGTCAAAAATATTACAGGACCAAAGGTTTCCAGAGAATTTCCTGAAAGAACTGCCTTCCCACCTTTCAAAACCATCTCATCTTTGCCTTGTTGTTTTCTGGTTGCTCATAAGCTAAAATCCCAGAGCACCATAGTTTATTGTTTTAATATCTGTCTGACGCAAAGCAAAAGTATTCTCTGGTGAGTGATTATCTGTCATATGTACTTCTGTGAAAGGAGTATCAAGACAAATAAGATCTTCTAGGGCATATCATGGGATTATGAACTTGGCTCTGACTGAATTCGGTTTAAAAAATAGTAGAAATGATAAATACAAACAGTATCTAAATTGATACTTTGAGGATGCGAACTTGAAAAGCATTGAGTTTAAAATATTTTAATTATAAAGGCTTTATACTATTTACGTATGAATAGAGAATGAACACTCAAGTCCATAAAAGGGACAAACAAAATGAGAGGAAAAAATATTCCTAATTGAAACAGTTAAAACAGTAAAATTCTATTCTAATGATACAATGGACTGTGAACTTATTTTGTATTAATTAAACTCAATGTAATGGCATTTTCTATATTGAAATGAATAACCAGTGATCTGGAAATTCATTTAGACCATTAGGTTAATTACAGAAACTGATGGAAGTTTTATCAGACAATTACAATTAAAGAACATGAACAATGTGGGACAGATTTATAACCATTTGTACCACCTCAATCTTTGTTGCTGACCACCACCACTTCTTACAAAATTGTAATCAATATATCAATGAAAAAATGGGCCATCAAATTCATTTGCCCTTGAGTATGATAAAATAAAATAATATCTGATTTCTGTATTTTCATATTTTTGCTTCTTTTAATTCTATCACTTTATCGCAATATGAAAGATTTATTTATTTTCAATAAAAAATGAAAAATTATGGAAAAAGAGCATGTATATTTTGGACCTGATAAGCATGCTTGCTGAAGATGAAACAACTCTAACATTTAGAAAACGCAAGCCAAAATTGATATGAGTTTAAAATGTACTCATTGAAGTCAAGGAAAAATTCTCTCTTACGGGCATGCCAAAAAACATTTGGGAAATACAGGCACTCATCTGTGTATCATTCTGAACAAAGGCATGTAGCAATTTACTATTTTACTGTATATGTTAGCTATTCAGGCCAGTGAACTGCCACCTTAACACACACTCAGAAAAATCTACTAGTAGTTACATACCTGATAACTCAAGTATCTTTATTTTTACTTGGAGCTAAAATAAAGCCTAAAAACTACAAAGATCTGATTTAGAGAGTGAAATATATTTAGCTGTCTTTGAACTTTTATTAAAATTTGTAATCTCTCTCCCATTGCCTTCCATGGGACCTGGGTATGCACAATTGTAAATTTTTGAAAAATGTGATGCACAGCTTTAGGCTGGTTTCCTAGCTGCACCAGCTAGTGCTTAGTGAGACTGGGAACATTGATTTGCTATTCCAGAGCACAAAGAAGTTGTCTACTGGCAGGTAGAAAGGGCAGAGGAGGTTATCAGGAAAATGGAGCCAGGCTCTTCCCAGAGGCACACAGTGGGAAGACGAGAGACAACAAACGTAATTGAAAGAGGAGAAGTTCCACTGTTAGGACATTCAAACATTGGAACAGATGCCCCAGAAAGGTTGTGCAGTCTCCATCCTTAAAGGTGCTCTGTGCAGCCTGGTCCTTCCAACCTGAATTATTCTATGACTTCATGTCTTCCTTCTTTCCCATGTTTTGGCACTCTAACTTCTAATTCATTCACATTTTCAGGCACTTCTACATTATAGAAAAATGGGGAAAATAGGCACTAAACAGTTTTTAAATGTCCCTGCATAAATTCACATTACTACTTTTGACTTTTTTAACCATACATACCCAGCTATTTTACTGCCCTTTGTAGAACAGTGATACAGATATTCAGCGACAGAACTTTTTCTTCTTTTGATTCTTCCTTTTGTCCAGCAGGGTCTTAATATCCCCATGGATCCTATTCTCGAGTGGCTTCAATTTGGAAAAGTTCCAACATTTTTCTGGCTACATTTCTTATTTAAAAGTAGATACAAATTTCTTCAGGATTTAAAAATTTCCTGCGGAAGCAACTAGTCTAAAGAAGTGGGGGCAAAAAGAGACTGTCAGTTATGTGGAGCCAGACTGTTTGATTCACTAAGTTTCAGTGAGATACCATGGACCACCAGGAAGCTTCAGTGAATGCTTACTTACTCGCTGGGACTTGGTGTACTCTAATCTTTACTTTCTGGATATATCTCCTTCCAATACTTGTCTACATTCTGCGTTAGGATAATGATGATGGATTTAACTGAAATCAGTTGTATTAGCTCTGTCCTCAAGATGCCAATGCTATGGGAATCTACGCAGCCGAGATGAGACCATGAGCTTCCTTACTTTGGAAGTCAGTAAGGCAAAATCTGTCCCACCAAGGGACGTGAACACATTTTCATGCTGAAACTATGCTTTCTACATAACAAATTATCTATTCCCAGAATAGCTGTGCAGACGAAAAACTGATCCAGGTCCCATCTTCTCCTTCAGCATAAGAGAACAGATGAGGCATGAGAGACTATTGCTACTGATTTGTTCCACTGCTTGCAGAAGCAGCAGCTCATTTCTTTCTGTATTATGCAAAGGGCCAGAAGTGATGGAAGGAAGCAGAGCCATGTTTCCATCTCCTGACATATTCAGAGGTGTAACTAATCACTGTACCGGTAAATGTACAATGTGATACATAAAATATATCCTAGGGAAATAAAACATCAGAAGGGAAAGAGTAGCTGCAAGAAATGCACTCTTCTTTCTGGCTAGCCAAAAAAAATGGGATGAAAATGTTCAGAGTCATTAGAGACTACTAGTGGCCAACACAATTAAAAGTCAAAAAGGTAAGTGAGAAATAAAGCTAGCCAAATTACAAAAAAAATATGTTTTACAACCATGTTTCAGTCCTTCATTCCTTATGGCATATAACTCGGGAGCAAAATACAAAGAAAGTTAAAGACAACAACATTTCTAAAAATGAGGACTTGTCCTCTTCCAAATACCTGAAAATTCCTAAATGCCATTAGCATTTAATGAACTCCAAACCTCTCAGATGGCTTTAAAAATCTCAGCTGACTCTTTCCCTTCTGTTAAAATAGTTACAAATTTAAAACCTCTTAATTCTTACATTGTAAGCTGTTCCGAAATATTACACAGTTACAATACTGGCAGTAACAGAATAAATGGTTAACAAATGATTCAAAGATGAAGGCTGCAATATTGTTGTCTATGTGGAATAATAATAGTAAAAGTATTAGTCTCCTAGACGTTAATGTTGACTTATCAGTTATCATTTCAACATTACAAATATGCATAAAAAATGGAGTATAGAAGATCTTTAAAATAATAAAAGAAAGAAAATGAGACAAAACTCAAGCTTCATTTCTATTCACCTCTTAGTTCTACTTCTTAGTAGAATTTCCTATAGAAATGGAATTATTTTACATCTTTATTGAAAGTTTTGTAATAAGGAGAAATAAAAAAAAACTAATTACAATCATTAGTAATTGTAGTCATTTCATATTATTAGGAGTTGTGACCCTGTGGGGGAAACTACATTTTGGCAATATGAAATAGTATGTATAATAAAAGAAAAATCATGACTTGCAGACACACAGATTGAACAAAAGTGTAATAATTTCTACTGCAAGGGCTACTAGCAATCTCTGTTATGAAACTGTATTACACATTGCCCAGTGGGAGGCAGATAGGCAAAGTCTGTTTACTTATGTATTTGGCATAATTGAAAATAAACAGGTGTTTGTTAGGATATCATTATTCAAGGAGCATTTTTCAAAGGGACTGACTCATGAGACATAACAGAAACAGTAAAGTATAGAGCTTAGCTAGCTATACAATGACTACCTAGTGATTTAATAATAGTGGAAATACTGTACAATGTAAGCAGCAACCCCAGAAATAAATTTCCTAGGATAGAAGTCAGTGAGACAATAGGAGCAACAAGGTAAACTTAAAAAAGGCTTTATTTAATTTCCTGAAAATAAAAACCAAACACTGCCCCCTGCCCCTCCTCCAAAGGAAGCTCCCTAACAGTGAGATGAATGAAATGTTTGGATAATTTTCTAGGAAAAGAATTTTAGCCAAAGGTTGGTATTTCAGTCAAAAGGGAATAGTGCACTAAAAAATGTACTATAGGGAACACTGATTTAGACAATAAGTATTTAATCTTTATATTGCTACAAGGATTAAAAAAACCCCCACTGCTTAGGAAAGGTGACCTAGTACAAAATATTCTTGGAGCATCTGGAAGCAAATGCAGATTTAATTGATAATTTCAGTTCCAATTTAAAACAGTTCATATATTTGGTTAGTTCACTATGTATTTGTAGACTCCTGATTTGAAAGTAGATCCCATATCTTTACTGTAAAAGCAGCAGCTTTAGGGATGATATTCATAACCTTTGACATAAGACAGTTACATGACTGTAGAGATGATTACTATGGAACTCTTTTGTCCTCATTCCTGGTTTTAATTAATAAAAGAAATTAATTATTTAGTAGTCTAGATAAGCTTTAAAAGAGCAGAATTGCTTTCCAGATTGAATACAGTCTCCATAAAGAACATATCTGATAATGGTGTTATATCAGACAATGTAAAATATTTTCTTTACAGAGGACTACTAAGAACACACAGCAATTGCTGCTCTTCACCCTAATTCAGCAAGCAGCAATTATTATTTGTTTTGGCTAGAGGCTTCTTCATCTGACTAGATTTCAGAATGGGCATCAGCGGTACCACCAGTACGATCTAAAACACTCTCAGAAGAATCAGTTCCACTTTGCTGCAGAATTTTACGGGAGACATTAACTATGGCAAAATTTTGTACAGAAAAACAGCTGATGGCAGCATCTATCATTTCAGCTTGTCTTTGCTATTTTTATTGGGACAGCTTTTTATAATTCAAAATACCCATTTGCACACAGTCTTTTTCCTTTTGTAAAAAAAGACTTCATATTTATTTTCTTCCTGACACAATCAAATGGTGGCATGGCATGAGAGTTTTTGTTTATTAAATCAAAGTTGTGACCAGAAAGGAAAAAGAAACACAACTTGGTCTTCTACACAAAATGCAGAGCACGCAACAGTACTGGATTCTGAAAAATTTCAGTGTTACTGTAGAGCTTTTGACCATTTCTGTAGAACAGTGCAATATAGGCCATCTTTTTTTTTTTTAAAAATAAAATATGCTTTGAGGATAAAGATGTAACTAAAACCACTGAATTATCTGTTGACATTACTTACACACGTTTATAAATACCACATTTACAAGAGCTATTGGGAAAGTTTACAGTTTTAGTGGGCTTAATTCACATTAATGTGCTTTTGTCACAAAACAAAACAAAACAAAAAAAAGCCATAACACTAGCTTACTTGTGGATGTGTATACTAGTGAACTGGGGGCACTGTACACGGGAGATCCCTCCTGGTTTGCCTGGCACAGCAGCACCCTGCCTACAAGAAAGAGAGAGAGAGTGGTATCTGGTTTTGGAACACTTGAACTAAACCTCAATTTTTATCTCAAAACAGAAATAAAGTCATAACCGGAGCCGTGCGATGAAGCAGGGGAACCTTTTGTCCTTTGACTTCAAGGCATAAAGAGCCCCAACAAACATGTACAATTTGACATTTGAAAAAGCAAAACACAGACATCCCCCAAAATCCAGCCACCCTTTTTATCACGCGGGGAAGCTGGTGCACGCCCCCGGCATTTGCAGCGCACAGCAGTCCTTTGCCCGGCTGCTCTCTCTCCCTCTCTGCCATGTCTCTGAAACGGAAGGTGGCCGGTTAGCTCTGCTGCTAGCAGGAGCGACCAACCTGCCCACCCCACCCAGCTACTAACGCCTCATCTCCCAAACTTTGGCTGAAATGAGAGGCCACTCAAGCAACCAGCAGATACATCAGACGGCAAATCTCCCATACACAGATGGTAGGCCAAGTATGATCTCGGTTATATCACTTAAATTAACACTGGTGCGAATGAAATTGAAATATTACTAATACATGTGAAGAATTCAGTATTTTTTGCTCAGATGAGAAATACATAAACACAAGCTACTTTCCAGTATATAAGCTGGATTCAAGATTAAGAACAAAACCAAATAAAAGAAATGACACCATTTTTATTAAAAAGGAAACAAAAGTTAAAGTAATAACCAAATCAATTTAAAACAACATTTCTGCAATGCATGTTCATTTTGAACAGATGACAGAAGTTTAGGCTTATTCCCCGGGTTTTTTTAAATGAACATGCCTTACTATCTCAACACCTTTCTTAAAATTATATTTTAGCAGTCTTAGCTGGATACAGATTGAACATTGATTAGAGGTAGAAACAACTATACTTTCACAGTAGGAAAAAACTTCTGTGCTTCTGGAATACGATCCACCAGGAAGAGCAGGATGTGACACAAGAGTTTTGCAGATATCTGTGTATATATCTGTATATACACACACACAAAATTATACATACACATACACTGACATACTTCAAGCTGTCAGGATTTGTGAATCACACAATTTCAAAAATATTAAATTTACATGAAGATTTGTGAAACTTTAGAGTTGTGCATTGACTTATAAGCAATGTAACTCAACAGAGTTGAGTCAAATATGTTTGGAAAGATAAGATTAATTACAAATGGTAGGCATCTTTTCCATACAGTATTACAAGAACAATTCTCAACTTACATTCAGTTACCAGACCAGAGTTCTTTCAAAAAATGTTTTAAAAAAATTTCTGTCATTAACCAGTTCTTTGATTATTGCTTGCAGCTGTCAGTTGAAGTAGGAAATAGTAAAGGAAAATAATTCTTGTAATTTATGCAATTTAGCTAAGACTGTGAGCACTGGAAATCTCATGAAATATTATGCTTCTAACCTTCCCAGACAATAGCACACCCTTAACTAACAGAATTTGGAGATGCTTGCTTTTTTCCAGCCATCCACTACTAATCTGAAAGATAACACAAGTTAAAAAAAATCTTTTTCCTTACTTTAAGACAGCATATAGTTGACTATATCAATATATATCTCTCCCAGCCTTCCAAAAAAAGTCCACGGCTGTTAATTGAACATATACCTATTGAGACCCTAATGACAAGCACCATTTTCAGGCTAGCAGGTAAACAGGACCTATCAACACACTTGACACTGGGAATGCGTAGATTGGAATATGGATGTATTTAACACCATGAGTGCTTCAAAACTTGTGCTACTGCCTGAAAGTGAAAGTGAGCTGAAGGCATAGAGGCGTTCATCCAGCTGAGTGAAATGCGGAAAGGAAAGGAATTATTAAAATAAGTAATTTTCATTAGGTTTTAAGAATAATGTAAATATAATGACTTCAAGTATATTTAGTAAATGTATAAAGGGTTTTAGAAATTGAAGATCATAGTTTATTTATATTATTCAACATAAATTCTAGATGATACTTTGTTTGTTCCATGGTCCATAGGTATTTTCCTATTCTTTGCAGCAACCATTCTTACATTTTTTCTGATTTCATCTCATACAAATCTAATTTTCCCTACTTGATTATTCTAATTTCTAATGAAAGTACTTCAAAACAGATGCTTTTTTTCATCCACGCTACTAGAGTGTATTTAATTTGTTGCATAGAGCTTTCTAATTATATTTTGACAATCTGCCTTTGAATTTGTACATAAAATTAATACTAATACCTAAAACACTATTACTAGATTTTGTTAGAAAAATATGGAACTTTTTAGTTTTGGTATTAAAAAATATTTAAATTGCAATTAATACAACTGGGGAAAGATTAAATTATTTAAAATAAGCTCTTCTGGATAAACTTCAGAACATTGAAACAATCTATAAATTCCCTAACGGAAAAAACATATTGTTCCTCTAGAATACTAAATCCTAGCACAACAGAGTAAAGGGTGGTTTTGGTTGTGTTGGGTTTTTTTTAAGAAAGAAGATTTTAATATAAGGTTCTTAATACTTCTGTTCAAACTGTAACTTAATAATACCATGGAGCTGATGAACTTCAAAAAATTACAGTCATGCAAGAGTTCATCTTTAATTCTGCAATGCCTTCTGTACCAGCATATGTAAGGTTGATATTTTTTCATTAAGAAGAATCTGCATGCTTTTTTGCTTTTCTCTAAGATAAGCATCTACTTGTTTGGTCACAGCAGGCATGTGACCAGTGATCCAGGATTTTGGCGCTCACCAGCCGAAAGCCCATCCTGACTCACTCCATCAAAAGGATCAGAAAAATATTAGCATATTTATCTGAAGAGTGTTTTCACTACAGGCACGCAGAGTTCTAGACAGAGCAGTGGCAGAAGGGAAACTGAGGCAGCCAGGCTGCCAGGTGTAACAGGGTAGTCTGTGGTGGCTGAGTAAGCCTATGGGTTGTGCTGCGGCCAACAGGTAGCTGTGCTGTGGCAGGCCATAGTGCTATCAGCTGAGCACTCCTGTAGGATTGCAGAGAGCCCCCCAGACTGATTCAGCGCTCATCCTTGGTGTACAGGCTGGCAGCACAGACAAAACCATATTTTCTTGATCAAAAAATATTCCCACTCATACTTCTCTTCCTCCAATGTTTTCTCCCACAGTCCATGATTAAGAACGTACTGTTTGATTAGGTCCTTTGTTGAAGATCTACAGTTATTTTGAGAAAATAATTACTCTAAAAATATTCAGGGCTGTGAGGAAAATGATGTGAAGTTATTAATATTATTAGAACACCAAAAATACAGTTCCCAGTGGTTCCAAGATATTTGACTAAAAGTATTTTTCTAATTTTTTTATACTTTCAAAAATAAATTTTTGTGTATGGTTCTTATTTACATGATTTATATAAATTAATCCACAGAGCATAATTGGAAATACCAGTGTACTAGTGATGATGCACAGACTACTCACTGGCTCATACATGACACGTGACAAAGTTCATTGTATTTCTTAAATACTCGGGTAGCTAAGAAGTAGTACCCAGGATCAACAACAGGACAACTTTCCAGTAAGTTATAAAGGATTTTAAATCATTTCTGTTAAAAATAGCTTTTAGGTCTAACTGCAACCACTGTGTCACCAGCACCACAGACAGCTTAAAATTAAAGATCTGGAATAAGTTTAAAAGAATTTGCACAACTACTTGGAATCTCTTGTGGCACCCTTTGTGGAAGTATAAATTGAAACATTTTCAGCAGAAAAAAAAATTCATACCATTAGTTAAAATTACACTGCTGATGTAAACTTAACAGTGTTGCAAGGCCTTGATCATGGAAATAGCGCTCTCCTGTCACAGGAAGTAGGTGAAACTTTTAGAAACCTTCACTACCAGAACTGTAGAAAGTTGATATACCATTACCAAGAACCTGAGTTTCAATGCATCACCACCCAGTATAGATGGCTTTAGAACCTTTGCCCACGAATAAAAAGATTCCAGTTTACCATGCTGTTATTTATTCCCCCAGGATTTGGGGGGATTTACAAAGGTGAAGAGGACAGAAGTTGTACCATAGTACTCTTACATTCCAGGGCAAAACCCCAGCAAGTTACTGAGACAAAGGGGAAAAACTGATTTCCTGCTTTCACATTGGGAATCCTAAAAACCACAGCTTAGTATAAAGGTCTCCACAGAGCTCTGAAGATGACAGAGATACTGAGATCAATACAGGGTACAACTGCCTCCATCATAACAAGAGGGTAATCAGGTAAGCATTTTCAGTGGCAGAAATTAAGTCAATATCCAGGGCTGGTCTACATTGGATATTAGCGCACAGGTAGCTAAAATGAGAGTTTATAATATAGGAACTAAGGAAGTTACTACATACAAGGACATTTAGTGAAGATTACATTACTCTAATCCATTGTGCACTTAGCTTCCCAGGTAAAGCATCTCTTCTTTATACATATTTATTCTACTGTGTTACTAATAAGAGCTTCTTACTGCTTTTGGCAACTAAGTACCAGTTCTTATGTTCTATAATACTATTTACCAAAAAAATCCCAAACAAACCCACAGGAAAAAGTGAATAAAAGCTAAAAATATTTGTGTCCTATTTTGTCTATAATATTACAAAATGTTAATTTATTACTCTAATCTAAAAGCTGCATTATTTTTTAAATTCAGTGATTGTTATTTCATTTTCCTTTTCTCCCAATACAGCTGGATATTACATAGCTCAGTCTGCTCTCAGTCATTCTGATCAGTTTTTCTTTGTACCTTTTGCAACAACTATTATTCCTATACACTTAATTCCTCTTCCATATACAATGCATGAAGAAAACTGTAAGTCTGCATCTCTTGTGAACATATCAGTAGATTTGCTAGTGCATCGAAGATCCTCATAAACAATCCATGTCTGCTCTTGATTTGCTGTTCTAAAAGCGTAATTTAATATTGGCCTTTCCAGACAGAAATAACATTATCTTTGTTCTGGTCTGAAATATTTTTTTATGATGGGTTATTTCAAAATGTGTCACAGAAATGGATCAGAAACACCTAACTAAAAGGCCACTGTTGTACAATAATAGTGTTATGTTAGCTTCTATTGTCCCATCTGACTAGGGAATTTAAAGAGAGTATCTTGAACACATAATAGTTGTTAAGCGTTCTCTTAGCCCTTCATTATCTATCATCAAACTACACTGCCTTAATATGCTTTTAATATGCTGTTAATTAAAAAAAAGTGCTTCTTCAGTGCCTTCAGTTATTTGGGATCTTTCTATAAATGGAATAATACTCCTTCAGATTTTAACACAACCATTCCTGGATGGTTGTGTTGACACATTGAATTGTTTCATCCATTATTAACAAGGAATAAAGCAGCAACATCCAAAAAATACACACCTCCTTTCTTCCAATATGTTAAAAATACAAACAAAACCTATATTTAATTCCCTCAAATTATATATATGGACTTTCACTTAAACAAGAGAATTGCATGGTAGGGAAGAGAATCTGAAGTAGTTGCTATCCAAAAGTGAGTTCCAAAAGTCCAAATCAGTACATATATTACCTTCTGACAGAAAACCTAAAATACATCGAATTATTGAATAACCTGTGTATACTTTCTGCTGGCAATGAGAATGAGAATCTGTGCTCTATACATACACTTATACTTATGTAGTAAGTTCCTGACCCACGTATAATCTCACATAGGTTATTAAAAACAGAGGGGAAGAAACCAAAAAGACAGTGGTGGTGGAGGAATGTGTCTCTAACACATTTTATGGGATGTCTTTATTAAAAAATTCTATTTAAGATGCCCATTTTCCTTCCATCACTTTTCTAAGCATAGTGCATATTTCTTTATTATCACCTCACTTAGACTGTCACCAAAACACTCAGTGAACTTAGGCAATGACTCAGGGAACACTGACTCAGGGAACAGCAATGCATGTTACAACAAACATAATTTGTAAGCCATCCTTCCAATTATTCTTTGCTGGTCACATCATTCCAGGCTTTTGGGAAACAGACCTCTCTTCCCCTGTTATATACACTCAGTGTCCACTATATTAAGTCACATACCAGGGCTGGTAGGGGTTTATATCGTGTAAGTAAAAATTGGATGAGCAACAAAGTCTGCAACTCTGGTAAGAATTTTGTGTGAGATTCTCCTAATTCCCCTTCTCCCCACCTCCTTCTTCTTCAGTACTCACACAAGATGACAAGGATCTCTCCTTCTCCAGGACCTGACATAGCATACACAACTGATCAAACTACTTATCAGTATGTACTGTGGTGTCTTAGATTGGGAAAGACCTTGTGGATAGCACAGGAGCTGGAAAGCAGCAAATTCTTTTAAGCTCTGCTCCCACGCCAACATCCTTTTCCTGCCTTACAACATGATGATAGGGTGGTCAAGAATTGGAACAGGCTGTCCAGAGAGGTGGTGGAGTCACCATCCCTGGAAGTGTTCAAAAAACAGGTAGATGTGGCACTTCGGGACATGGTTTATTCTAGTCTACCCTTGATTGGCTTAGAGTAGACTTGGTAGTGTAGGTTAATGGTTGGACTGGATGATCTTAAAGGTCTTTTCCAACCTAAACGATTCTATGATTTTATGATTCTATGACTTGCTTTAAAGCTTCACCCACATCATCTATGAAAAGTTGAAAGGTATATCCACTACTGATCCACTAAAATTCTCAAAGATTGTGTTAGGAGGAATAGCTTGACAATGCAGCATGGCATAATCGCTGGGTTTTAGTGGCAAATTTAGGCTGTGCCATGGTACTGTTGGTATGTGGCAAAGTAATGCCAGCTTAAAAACACACACAGTGTAACTGACACGCTTCTATTTTCATCAGCATGCCGACCTTACCAGAGATGGGCTGTATTTTGCAGGAACAATTTATGTAATGTTTCCATTCACAATGTAAAACAGTTGCAATAAACCACCCTTTCCAAATATATTTTAAAAATTATTAGCTACAGACATTCCTTGTCTTGTTACCCAAATGAAACTACTGTGACTCACAAACTCAGCTGCTGCTTGTACCAAAATACATAACAAGCCTAGAGAGTTCACCTGTGCTTGCTAGTGAATTTATATCATTGGCATACAAATGTAAATCCTTATTTACATACTGTCACCAAAATATCTAAAACTGGAAATGCAGTATATAATCCTGTCAAAAATTAGAGTGGTACTGTCAGTATTGCCCATAACTGTAACTTTCCTACAAAATATGTTTACTATAGGATATCTGTATACAAATTCAGGTGCATAAATTGATGTTCAGGGATATTCACTGCCATTATCTTACACTGGGAGATATGTCCCACTGAAGTTGTTCAGGACCTTTGAAAAATCAAATCTTTATTCTTAATCTTTCTAGGTCCTCCTAGCAGACTAGAAGGTATGTAAATGATGGTTAGTCTTGGTTTATTGTAACTCGATTTGGTTCATTTGTAACTTTGAGAAACAAACGAGAGGAATTTTGAAGTATAAATATAAACTTTGAGCTGATATTATATTATTCTTGAAATAGGATACCTGAGAATATAAAAAATACATTTATATTCTGCTGATAACTAAAATGGGTCACATTCATACATCTACCTGATGAATAAAGACTGCAATATGAATAGAATCACAGAATAAAGGAAACTGGAGCCTTTCTGCTCAAACACGAACACTAGTTTCACCATGGCTCTGGAGGGATTACAAGTAGATGTGTTTATACTTTATCCTCTCATATTGTGTCAAGACACTATTTTCTGTGTAAATTACCTATTTCAGTAAATCGATAAGACAGAGATGCAAATCTAATGCAATTAGATGCAGAGATGCAAATTACTAATCCCTCAGTTCTATTTGCTTACCCCAATGGATGTTGGTTTTAACTTACAAATAAAATTCTATTCTGAATGACAAGCTGAGAATATAAAAGAGCAAAAATTGAATCATCATGCATAATCCTGGCTTTAGTTAGTCTATTTCTTCCCTAGCCCATTCAGATTCCAGAATTTCAGGAGCATGAAAAAACATTACAAAAATGGTAATGCAATGTTTCCAAACTTTATGAAACACTGACTTTTACTAGAAGCAGTTCTATGCTTGGAGATTTCCGCCAAAACAATTTTCACAAAGAAAATCTGACAGCACCAAACTGACAGAGATTGTGTACCATTGTAAAGCACAACTTCACCTCAGCTACCTCCACAAATAAGTAAACGAATGAAAGCTCAGTATTTTGAAATTTACTCTCAATAAGTATTATGAAATTAAATTACAAAGCAAATGTATCAGGGATCCTGTCATCCAATGCCCAAAATGGGAAAAAAATGCAGAAGACAAAACAGAAAACCTTAGCTATATGTTTGGAATACAACTCAACATAATCTTAAACTGCTTTAGGATTAATTTACAATCAAGGTTTAACACACAGCAGAGTTGTTTTCCATTCCACCTAACTGTATTAACTTTACATTTCATATATTACTTTATTACTTTACATTTCAGAATAGTTTGTCTGCCTGTCGATCATAACACATGGATCTTCCTGACTTTGTTATTCTTCTAATCGGAGGAATTCATTCCTCTGCATAACTGCTATTAACTTATCTAGCATTGCAAATATCCCACCCAGTCCTGAACAAACAAGTGTTTTAGTGATGACCTTGTAGTTTGTCTTAAATTTTCCTCTGAGAGATTCTTAAGCCGTTGCTTTTTACATATATTCATAGCTGGCATTTGAATTACAGTCTCAGTTTTATTCTGTCAGACAACCACCATGCGTATTGTAGCCTAGACCTCAGATCCAGACAGTGCACACCCAGGCTGACCTCTGTTGTCAAGTAATTGGTGAGACAGTAGCAGTAGCTATAAAACAGCTGGTTTTATATCCGGCCTCTAAACTTACATCGTACACAGTCTCCAGAGATTACTCTGGACCAGGTTTAGTCTTGTCACCCAAAGCAGACAACCCCACCACACACGGTTCAAAGCTGTCCAAAAGCCAATCTGCATGACGTATCACAGTCAGTGTGCACATGGAGCCTCCAGTACATCTCCCAGTGCAGTTTCCTGCAAACAGAATCTATTTCACATGTACTTTTTTGTACAAACCTGCTCTGCAAACCCCCAAGCCAGCATGTGGCAAGTGAGGATAATTTTCAGATTTACTCAAAAACCATGCTAATGCTGCAAACTAATGTATTAACAAGAGGAGGCCAGGGAGACAGTTGTGGGGGAAAAAAAAAAAAACACCTCAGTAAAATGTTTATAATTAGACAGTTTTAGGATGCCACCATATTAATTTAATGTATTTTTAGTCCATCACTAATCAGGAAGCCATAGAACACATTGTCACTAACTACCAGAATGACGTTTGAATAAGAGAAGTCCAAGCATTATTTTTCCTCAAAAGATTTTCTTTGAGTAAAGCACAGTACTTAACTTTCTTTTTAGTCCTTTAAAAATTGATCAATTATATCCACAATAAAAAACATTTGAACAAACATACAAGAAGTTAGAAGCAACGTAATAACATAGAAAGGACAGTACAGCTCCTGCTTGATCAGAACTCTTTCTTTTTTTTTTTATTAAAGTAACACTTAAACAAGGCAAACTGCTTACTAGGTGAAATTAGGAGAAACATGGAAACATGGCCAGCAGATCAAAAGCTGTTGTTATTCCCCCAACACACAGATACTTGGTGCCAGCAAGACTGCACCTGGAATACTGCATCCAGTTTTTAAACCTACTGCCACTCCAGTTCAACTGAAACATGGTGAAACTGGAGAGGGTATGTTGGAGTGAAACCAAGATGGGCCAGGGGTCTAGAGCTCACATCCTGTGAAGAGCCGTTGAGCGAACTGAACTTGATTAGTCTGGCAAAGAGGAAGTTAAAAGGCAACCTAATAGCTTTCTCTACTTGAAGGGAAGTTACAAAGATGATGGAGCCAAAACCTCGTTGGAATTGTAACAGAAGATAATACAAAAGGTCAGTGGCGACCAACTGTAGCTTGGGAGGTTTAGGTTGGATATTTGGATAACATTTTTCACTAGGAGGGCAGTGCAGCACTGGAAAAGGTTACCCAAAGAAGATCATAAATCTCTGTCTTTGTAGAGGTATACAAATTCATGGCTCACCTGATCTAGTGCTGGTGTTAGCCCTGCTTCAAAAAGAAAGTTGGACTGCATGACTTCCAGAAGTCAGTCCCAACCCACATTTCTATGATTTTCTTTAGAAGTGTCTGGTTGAGTGTCAAAAGTCTTATTTCATGGGTGCGAAATGTCCAGGTTAGAGTATGATCACCACTGCATTCCACAAGGATTATGCTAGATCTAGGGGGGGGCTGCTCAAACATATTATACCAGCTCACTGGGGAAAAGAGAAGGACTACAGAGGAATGCTCCTTCAAACAAAAGCAGCCTTAAACTAAACAAAAGTATGTATCCCAGATGAGCAGGACTACTTGAGTAGTTGGCAACTCAGCTGAACAGACCATTTGACTACAAAACTAAATGTCAAATGGAATGTGAATACTTTAACTTGGTGGCCATTGACTGTAATGCCAGAATGTGACCTTCATGTTGCCCCTATAGTCTAAACTGTCTTGCTGTCATTTGGGTGGCATTTTGACATGTTGGATATAACCAAAAAAAATAACATTTTCAAAATGAAAAGTGAGTGCCTAATGTAAAGCACAAGAAGACAGGAAGCATGATGCTCTTCTCACATAATAATGGTCAGTGGATTTCCCTGCCGTAAGCTAACTATAACACTTTTAACACATATGGTGTTCTGTGCTAGAATAAGGTACTAAATCAAGTAAGTTGCAGTCATAATCACACTTTTAATTATGATTACACCTGGTCCTGTATTCATCCACTGACTCACAGAACATGTGTTAAAGTAGAATTCAGACTTACTCTTTCACAGGAATTCATCATTCCAAGCCTATCTCATACACATTGCTTTATCTTTGGGTCAGACATTATAAGAGGAGCAAGTTTACCTAAAGAAAACAAGAAATTTTCATAAATGCTACCCAGCAGAACTACCACTGAGGGAATTTATTACCTAGCAGTTCAAAGGGAAAAGCAAGTTTTTGAGTTAGGACCTCAGAACAAGGAAAGGCATCTTACTCCTTCGTAAAAAACATGCAAGGCATACAGGAGGAACAGAGGCTAGAGAACTTTTGCCACTCACTGGCCGTACTTCCTTCCTTACAATACCTATTTAAATAGACTTTTTCTGTTCCTATGTATTACTTAATTTCTACATGTTTTATCCACCCCAGAACAGCTAATACAACAATTCTTCACCTTGCCTCCCTGCCTCAATTTTGTGCGTTGCACCCATGCCAGCTCTATCAACCTATTGGCACTGTTTTGTCATCTCAGAGTATTCTTTGTCTACATACAGTAACTACTGATATGACTTCTAGAAAAATCTTCAGCGTCAGAGATCTGACCTAACACTGGAGAATGGTATAAGTCTGCTCATACTGCACCATAGTGGGGATGCAGCACTAAATTACACTTAAGAACTCCAAATCCATCGACTCCAAGTAGTGAGATAGGGTCAGTGTGGTTTTGCTGTGTAGTCACCTAAGACTAGTTCAAGTCAGATATCTCAGTAGTATTAACTCAGGCTGATTTGCAGAAAACTCAAGACCTACATCTCAGCAAGACTGTACCAACAAGCAAACAGATCCAAACACCTCCTTTCCCCTGTTTTGAAAAAGCTCCAACTTTCAGCAAATACGCAGTTTCTGTTTTTCCAGATTCTATTTGTGCACAAATTCACCATAATCCAGTATCAAATGATTCTTCTATAGCAGACTGGGGTCAAAACTCCCAAACTTTCACACTGAAGAAGCAGGAGCTCCCTTCTTAACCGTTCTCTATCTTCTGGTATAAAGCTCTATCTACAGTTCAAGATTTACCATGAAATAATCAAGTGTATGGAACTTCTTTAAAGATCACATAGGAACAGTATCAAAGCCTAAGAGTATACTGTGTTATTAAATATACATCCAAACAGAAGAAACATCTTTAAAAGAGTAATACTGACAGTATCTGTGATTTTCTCTTTAAAATGTGCAGACTTCGATACAATGGTAAATATAGGTCAGTTAACCTTGTTCCAGATTTAAATGTATAACCAATTAACCAAATTAATCTTTCAAAAAATAAGTCATTGGCATTATTCTTTCAGTAATCCTTGTTTAGTTTCCATGATGGTATACATTTTAATGAAAAACTTATTATAATGTAGCATAAGGCATAATTAAATCTGGAAGATTTTTTTGAGTAAATAGCTAGTACAGATGCTGAATTCCATTTTCCTACTGGCTTTATTAATCTTTCATAAACCAGTATTTCCACTATAATGGCTTGTAACAGCTCCACAGAAGTTTTAGAAATGCATTAGCTGTCATCAGTGGTGTTAATCTAACTAGGATGTCATCATTTGTATGAAGGTACTTTAACATTATGATTTTTGAAAAAACAGTTACAGCTTCGTTTTATGCTTTGAAAAGGAGCATCTATATATGACAGATGGAATATTAAACAATAATTATTTATGTTTTCTGCAGTTAGAAAATTACTTAAGCTGTTTAGCTAACAATGTTGAGAACAAGTTTATTTAGGAAAACCTGCTTAGTCAATGGCTAGGTTCAAATGTAAGTGTATGTAATCAAACTGTAAAATTAGTTAATCTATATAGTGACAGCCAGCCAATTTTCACCAAAACTATGCTTTACAGATATGGTACAGTGAACTTTTACCCTAGGATTAGAATTGCTGTGCAAGCATATAATTCAGCTTCACAAACTCCAGACACCTTCACAGAGGAATGTTTCTGGGGTATTTGCTGAGCTTATGCAAGAGTTATTTAAATTCAAAGAGAAACACTAGAAAGATGAAATGAATCCCAGGTGCTCTTACACTCCAGAAATATATGCTTTAAGACATGAACAAAAAGAATTATTGTTAGCAAACACACAGGAATCTTCTCTTCCCCTGGATACCACTTATTTAAGTGGATGTTTGTATATATAGTACTACGGTATTTCTTCACTTCTTAATTACATATAACATTATATTTCAAAGTTTTAAACAAACTTGTGAAAGAAAGTTTGTTACAAAATTTGCTTCTTGGAGGATCCTGCTAGCTTCCAAATCCACAGCATGCTAAAAAGCCCCAGGCATCTAAAACTTCTTTGTCTTCTGAGGGCATATGAAGTAGTCAAAAGCACAAACTCTTCCCCTTTCTTTCATTTTAACTGATGGGGAAATTTTTTCAAGCTACCTTGGTATGACAACTACTAACTGCCCAAGAAACTGGGTGACTACAATAGTCCTCACAGAGTTAAGACTATTTATGAAGTGAATACAACTACTCAGCTACGTAAAAAATACATAGTCGCTGAAGTAAAAGGAGAATGGGATCTCTATTACTTGTCATTGAGCTGTGCTCCATGACTTGTTCTAATGGTTCTTCTCCACTAATCTTCAGTCCTTTCTTGCTCCACTGCCAACTTAAACTTTGAAATTTTTGAAATATTGTTTAGTTATGACAGACAAGAATATTTTCTCATGTGGGTCACTGTGAATTCAACTGTTCTCTGAAAGAAGATTCACTAGATTTCCAGGTAATTTCTGTAACATCTTTTCCCCCACTTTGCATACTTGAACTGTCAAAAAGAAGCCTCCCCAACAGGTATGCACCCTAAAATACATTTTCTGCCACCTACAAGGACAAAGTCTTTTGAAATGGCCTTACTATGTCTCAAGCTATCTGCTTTAAAGGACTGACCTGTTGTAGTAATACGGGTGCAACAATATTCTACATTCCATTAAGGAGAGTGCAAGAGATTGCTCAAAAATTCATCATTCCAAAAACAAAAGAGAAAAAAAGAAAGGTCTGCAATAACTGAAAGGAACGACATGGAACTTCACTTTCAGACTGCCCGAGGCTGAAAGGAAGGCTAGGTACGACAGATAAAATATACACTATAGAAAAATAAATAAGCAGGTAAAAATGATATTGTAACAAACCACAGAAACAAAGAACGTAACAACTTACAGTAAGAAAGTACCAGAGTACTCCTAGTAAAGAAACCAAACTGTAAATCTGTATTTTGACAGCCATAGATGAGTGTATGGGGGAAGATAACAGACTCTAGCTTAACATAGCAAAATTATGGGTCACTGTGGGATGGATTTAAAATTGGATGGATATACAAATAAATGAAAAATTTGTCCCGGTTTACATGAAGACTTTGTGAGATGATTCACACAGTGTCTTTTACAAAATTCCTCATTAGGACCCACCCAAGAACTTGATAAATATTTTACTGGAAAAGATAAGCTGAAATGGAAATGATAGCTTCATTAAGCATTTCTTTCTCATAAGGAGGAAAAGCACCTTAAATAATGTCTTTATTTACTACAAGGAGACTATGTGGACATTAAGATTTTTTTTTAAAAAAATTACCTATCATTTATGATATATGAAAAAGTGGAATTCTGTGAAATGCTGAAAGTGATAAATAAAAAAATCACTGTCCTTTTGTTTTCTATGAAATGGCATTTTAGGACTTCCCAGCGGAACTGTGGGAAGGGCGGGAGGTGTGCCAGTTAGCCAGTTCACCAGCATGTCCACAGCCAGCAGCTGTTAGGTAGGCTTGCTACGCCTCGAATTACAACAGCAGTCTTCAAATTGCACTTCATGAACATGTCACTGGAAATCCATATTACTGCTATCACGTGACCTAAACGGCCATACTTCTGGAGCGTTCTAATTTACTACAGCATGAGCATTTCAAAGTCAGAAAAACAGTCTTAGAAGGGCTACTCAGGAAGGAAAATCTATAGTTTTTTGTAAATATATAGTATTTTCCAGTCCCCAAGTAATACTTTACTTACACAGTGTCTGTTGTGCATCTGCTATGTATCTTATAGTCTCCATTTTTAGCTGTCGTGTTTCCTCAATAAAGGTTTTCTTTTACAGAACTGTACACTCAGAAAAAAAGCAGAGCTATAACAATCATGTCACTGGTCCTACTGTTTACCACTGTCTTCAAGGTTTTAGGGTTGATTTACATTGCGTTCCTCCCTATTTGACTTTAATTGTCTGCTTCAAGTTGTCAAGACATAACTATATCTTAGATTTGCATTGCATTAGGGGATCTTTTCCTTTCTCTATTGATCTTGTCTTATGGAGTAATTTAACTCAATTCTAATTTTCTTTTGCATGTGGGGTGCTCTCTATCCAAGGAAGTGAGTTATGTGTATTCAAGTGGTGCATCTTATGAATCTTGTTAAGCTTTACCGCCTTATAGCCCGCACTGATGGAATATTTAATCACAGAAATGAGTTGGCAGATATGATGTACAATACGGTTAAGCCTTGCAGCGTGTGTCTTCACCGGCAATTGAGAAATGGGTGAATTTGCCATTCATCAGTGCCATCCTGACAGCTTTGTATAACCTTCTGGTTTTTTACTTATTTATGAAGATTAAAGGTACTTTAAATCAACAGTTTCTCTGCAAATGTATCATCTTTATTTCAGAAGTGGCCAAATTTTTCATCATTTATTAGGAGCTAAAGGAACTTCTTGCACTGACTATGAAAGAGTTGGTACAATTTTAACATGACAGTGTCAGAGACAATAATTAAACCAAATAACTAGAATTTTGACTGGCTTAAAAAAATCACATTTCTAATTTTGTAATCTTCAAAAGTGCAATTGTTTCTTCTCCAAGTAAGGTGGTGGCAGGGAACACAAAAGGAAAGATATGTCATAGTAGTCTATTATGGCATGCATGAACTGCATTGGTCTTTTACTGTTTCATTTTCTAATGACTTTAAGAGATCTGTAAGAGCTCTTGTTTTTAGCTAACTTGCTTAAAAGAAAGTTTAAATATCTGAGAAAAAATTATCTTTTAGTTAATATAGAAAATATGCATTTGATATGCATTTAAAAAAATCTTAAAATTGCGTGCATGTATAAACAGGAAAAAAAATCTGAAATGCATGAAGTATCTTGATAGAACTTTCTGTATAGGTGTGGTGGAGTGCATGTCATAATTCATAAAATTAAATTAATATTCTTCTAATGGTAATTAAAGATTCTCATTAAGAAGGGCAAACACCTCCCTTGTGTGGGCAATAAAAATACACTTGGGACGTTAGGAGGTTATACGAAAAAAATCAATAACCTGCCATTTTATAATTAAAAGACAAAATAAATGTTAGGTAAAAGTCCAGTAAATTAGGAAAATTACCTTCAGGAGAGATTGAAAATATTGATTTTAATTTACAAACTATGTGAACTCTTCATGCCCTACTTCATGAGACAATTATAAGTCAGATTGTTAATTCTGCATACATATTAGAAAATTGATTACTGTACTATGGGAATTTTATTATATTTGTCATTAACACAAAGTCATTTGTATAAAATGACTAATAACTCTGACTTTCTAATTTATGCAGGTTCAGGGTTGGTTCAGTAACTACTCAAACGAGATCAATGTTAAATTCCTGTTTTCAATGTAGGCATACATCAAGGAAGAAAATAAATTATGCCTACACTAAATATTGCAATTCCATGAATGCCAAGTTAGCATTTCTATTATACTGTGCCACTTTTACCCCAATTGGAACATTTTTATCTATCTTAGTAGATGGCACTTGATGTGTTATAGGCAGCTTTTTGAAAATAAATATCTGTTTGTAACAGTAGTCCTATTTAACAATTTTTATCTCTTGAAGTCCCTTGAACTAACGAAAGTTTTTCAGCTTTGTCTAGTGGAAGCTTGAATATCTCCATGAATGGAGATTCCACAGCTTCTGTAGGCAACCTCTTCCCATGCTTAGCTGCCCTCTGTGAAAAATGCCTTCTTAATATCTGTTCTTTACTTGCCGTAAAGAATGTACAATTACCTCTTTATTCTCAATTACCTAAGTGTGTGACAATGGATAAATATTTTTGGTTTTTGAAACATAGTCAGGTATTTGTATCTAGTACATACACACACCCAGACAACTGAAAAACAGATCCAAATGGAAAATTGAAAAATTCCCAGAGTTTCCCATGAAAGTCCTGGAAGACTCATGTATGATTTTGGAACTTAAGAAAGGAAGGCAACTTTATTACTTATTAGAAATGTCTGGATTTAAAGTGATTATTTCTGTCTTAGATGTAAATTATTAGCTTTCAAAAAATGGCTTTTTTTGGACTTGCTAGTGATTACCTTTATGGGCAGGATTCAAATTCCTCTGAAATCAACTGGGTTTTGGAGTACAACCATGTTTATTTTCAATACTGTTGCTAAAGCACATTTAGAAATTGTTGCTAGCTATGGCTGACTTCCAGCAGAACAAGACTGTATTTCATTAACTCCAAATTGTAACCAGGATCAGAATTCAGTCTCAGTGAAGGCTCAAGTGATAATACAGATTTAAAATAGAAAAATTTTAAGAAACTAAATATCCAAATACAAAATTTGAAGAAAAAGGTTCCCGAAAAAAATTATGAACACACATACTCTCTACCTATGCGTGTTTATGTACACGTATATACACAAAATCTCTATTTATATATAGATTTTTTGTTGTTGCTCACTAGGCTTAAATAATTCCTGGAGGAAAGTGACTGTACTGAAATATAAAATAAAATATAAATAAAATGTAAATAAAATAAAATCTCATGTAAGACTGGGATATTGCAGTACCTTTCATGTTATACTATCTACTTTCCAATAAAAAGGTATTCATATATCTTTTATATAAAGTTTAGTAAGCCCAGGTAACTTAAAATCCTGCATCACAAATCTGTAAAAGACTTGCAGATAACATGACTCAAACAAAGAAATCAAACCTCACACCAAACGCATATTCTATACTTTTGCATGTTTTAAAGAATACTAAAATAAAATATGGCATGGACAACTATAGCGTAATCCTTACCTGCATAGAATTCTGGACTATAAACTGCACCAACAACTGGATTTAATTTCCAGCCTGCAGCAAACATAAAAACATAATGGAGTTAATATTGCAATTAGTGATAATAATAATTATTATTATTTTTTAATTTTATTTTTTATAGAGGTATAGAGATAAAATGGCTTCAGAAAAAGTCACTTTAATGAAAGTTTTATAGGCATCTTAGATTACTGATCTTTAATATCAGACTCTGAAGTATGGAAATAAGTAATGAAAGAAGGCATTCTCTGGACATATAGTACTAGAGTAAATTATCGGGTGAATTACCTTGGCTGCAATGCACAGTTGCCATGGACTTATTTCCTTAAGTTATGGAATTAAGTCAGAACTAGTTCAGGTATCCCTATATCATATAGTGCCAGAGTAGATCAGTTCGTTTGCATTGCTTTAACTCTCTGGTTACAAGCCAGAGAGGCCAAAACAGTTCATTTGTTGGACATAAATATTTCTGATAAGCATGTGTTAGTGCAGGTTACAAGGCAATCACATAATCAGAGCGTTTTGATTCTACTCGGGGAAAAATGAAGGTGTAGCACTGTATAGAAATGTGTATTGTGACATGAAAGAGATTTGCGCACTGTGGGATCCCAGTCAAATGCCAGAGACTTTTTTTTCCGTTTGCACTTGTACATCAGACTGTCTGCACCGAAACAGGACAATTACAGGCAGATACCAAAAGTGACCGTACCGCCTGCATTTACAGCTGATAAAGGCTGTTAGCATATTGCTATGAAGTAGCTGGCATGTAAGAAAATGCTGCAGTCACATTCTGCAAAGCTCTCAGGTGGCACAAATGCAGCCCCTGCCTTTGCCTTAAATAATCACTGTCCTCCCACAGCTGGCATAAAGCCAAAGCACAGAACCAATAGATATTCCGTATTGTGTGTTCTGGCCAAACTCCAAGTAACTGCTGTTGTGTCCTTACACCCGATGCAGCATTTCCAGGTAAGCCTGGAATGCACAGGCTTGCTGCAGAAGCAGGGCCTGTGTTCAAAGCATATGTGATGCTAAAGACAACAATACTGAAAGAACTGAAGAGGAAGAAGGAGGAGAACAGCAGGAGAAAACACTGGCAAACACATCGTTGTTTTCAGCTATGGTAAAGTGCCAATTATTGTGGTTTGATCAGCCACACGTAGATCCACTCCCAGTTAACTCCAAACTCCACAGAACATCCCCCCATCCCCCCACCCACACTTTTTTCTTTCTTTTTTTTTTTTTTTTTTTTTTTTTTTGGTAGAGCGTTTGAACACTCATTTGAACTACTGGAACTGAAAAATTAGGGGGTTTGCAAAAGCACACTTGAATCAGAGGACTGGGAAGCACCACTTGTAAATGGGAATAAAGAAAAAAACCTGAGCCATAGCATCTTGTAAACTCAAGAACTATGGTATTTTAAACAGATCCTATAACTATGCTGCTGGAAACAAAATACAATCAAGACAGGGACAACGAAGCTTTTCAAAATCAGAGGAGCCAAGATTAGAAGAATTTAAATGCAAACTTATTGGGGCTTGTTTCTGCCTTGGCCATATCATGTAATGCAAAAGCACAGTAGAAAATCATAAAACCATAATGCATTACAAGACTGAAAAAGTGTAATACAAAAATTCAATAATAGCACAAAAGAAAACTATTCCTACCCTTTAAAAATACTGCTATCTCTATCTGATGCACAGGTACTATTTACCAGTAATTAACTGTTCAGTAACAGAGGTGAGGGGTGTTTTTGAAATGCAACTCATTAATGAATTCAAACAGTGTAAAGAGCATCATTGCATGCAATTGCTCTGCAGAAGTAATTGCAGTTGCTATATGTACCTGAAAGACAATTATGGAAGCTGAAAAATGGCCAGCAAAGAAGGGTTAAAATTACTTGCCTCCTGAAAATATCACAGTATTTTTACCTGACCCTTCAATTTTACATACTACAGGATTGTACTCAGGAATATATAACAACAACTTTTAGCCAAATTTTGTGTGATAGAAAATCATCCAAATTTTGAGACCTTCATTGAAAATAGAACTTTTCATAGCTTAGGGAATATTTACTATTTCAAATTCATTACTTCCTCAAAAGACCACTGATCAACACCCTCCAAAATGAAAGATTGGACTGAATTTCAGATCTGTCAGCTTTTGCTGTCAAAGAAGCTGACAGACACCTCTCAGCTTCTAAGTTACACTACGAGCACCACAATCTGAGAGAAAGAAAAAATCTTGGAAGACGCAGATTGCTCTTCACAGCTGAAAGCCACTCTCATCCTTCAGTTCCTTACCTCTCTCACAGTGATGGCTGTCTCATCTAACTTTTTGAAGCTTATACAAGAAATACTTCATTCATCGTGAAAATAACAGTAATTAAACTTAACTTTATCTTGTCAGCTAGCAATGTGCTGGCCCATAGCTGTGTGGGTTAATCAAGTGTGATAGGAGTTGATGTATCTGAGCAAGCATCTGCCAAGTAACCCTACTCCAGCAGCTGGAGGAGGCAAATTCTCTGCAGTGGGTGTAATTTTGTGCATTTTTCTTACTGTCACAACATTAATCTTCTCCTCAAGTTGAAGCTATAAAAGCTCAAAACTTAAAAACCAAACAAGGAAACAAACAACCCCTCTGCCTACCCCAAAACCCCATCCCGTACAGTCATCAAAAGAAATACAGGTTAAGCGTGCTAAAGGGGAAGAAATAATCGTACTGCACAGTGTAACAAGCTTTGGTAGAAAATGGGGCACAGCACAGAGGATTATTTTCACTTCATAGGCCAGACAGGCACCTGTGACGGGAGGAATACTTTGGTGGGAAAGAAGCCATGTGACACCATTTACTTTCCTCCTGTTTGCAAAGAGAAGGGAGGCAAGGGGAGTGGGAGGGAATTTAACTGTGGTAATAGTTACTAGCTGCGAACAACAGAAGGCTCAAATTCGGGACACTGCAAGTATAAACTTTAAAACATATGTATCCCTCTACTGATCTCCATTTCATGTTCCTCATTCATTGCTGTGGCTCTCTGAATCGACTTGCACGTAATTCTCTATTCCCTACAACACTTGGATGAGTATCCTGACTTGCAATATGGGCATCAGAAGAAAGCACAACTGCGAACAGGGTAGGTTGGAACATCTAAAAACATCTCCGAAATATTTTTGCCAACAAGAAGAACTCCTGACACTGAATTTATTTGCAAAGGCAGTTCTATCTCCAACGCACGTGAGGTCAGCCATCAAAATCATCCTGATAACAATCTTACACAAAAAAAGCTCTCCTAGCAACGGAGCATTTATTAACTGCTCATTTCAGGAATCATCAAAAGTCATTGGAAAGCATGCTTATTTCAAAAACCATCTAGCACACAAAAGCAAACCATTTATTTGAATGAAGCTGCATATATTAAAAAATAAGTCTAGGTTTTTGTCCTTTAAGCTCTACTAAGTTTTGCAATCATATTTACAACATGAGCCCTGTTATCAAACAACCAGCAGTATTCAGGAATGCAAGACAAAACAGAGTGTATCTTATTTTTAAATTACAATAAATATTAGTGCCTGATGTTTTCATATAATACAACATGTGCTCCAACTATGTTTCGAATGACTGCCAATAACATGTGTGTCACCACATAGCCATCGAAAAATACAGCCACACATTAAAAAAGATGTGGTTCTGAAGAGATAGGCATGTGCAAGCAAAAAGTTTCTGGCTATCTGCATCAGAAGGATCTTGCAAATGTTAGTATGCTTGTAGAAGAACACAGGAAAACTAGCCTTGTATTTTATTTGAAAGATGACACCTTTACTTTAGACAACAATAATCTTTAATAATCAGCTACAGCACTGGTTAATTCCCGACAAAATGATAAACAACAAGAATCCTACAATATCAGGATGACTGATAATAGAAGCACTGATTAAACTAAATGAAGCACCTTGCACACCTACACTTCCTTCCTTGTTGCTTGTAATGATTATGCAAGAACATGATTCTCCTTGTGTGTTTACTTTAGGGGATCTCAGACGTTAAAAAAAAAGTAAAAAAAAATCAAAATGTATGAAGTACAACCAGAGTTTGCCTTAAGAGATACCCATCAAAAGGTGTGCAAAAGAACATCCTGCATGCAACACCTTGGATGTATGGATTCACAAACATAAATGCTAATTTTTGTGCACTAAACAGGATGTTTCATACTTTTGGTGAGATCTAGTCCAGATGCAACAGGATGGAAAATGACAGGCACAAAACACCTCAAGTGGGAAAGAACAACAGATTTTAATCTTTCTGGGTTTGGATATTAATAAATGATAATGTATGACCTAAGTAATCCTACAGTGCAGAACACAGAGGTGAACCTCCTCTAAAAGAAGTTTCCTAAAAATCTCACATCTCTTTCCAGCAGTATGTGCTGATATGTAATATGCTGCAGTTTTGTAGCCTTAGGACAATATGAATGCAAAGTATACATCATCATTTATAAGAAAACTACTTTTATCCTTGTATCATTACAATACAGCAAAAATCGTAGTATCATATGCATATAGTTATTTTAGCTCCTTATTGCAACAAAATCTTGTTATGTGATCCAGTCAAGCTTTGTGTCTCTTTTGCTAGATTCATGGAGATGTTTTAAAGCCAGTAAAAATGAAGATTTTCCCATCTGCACCATTTGCCAAGTTCCACATTTACATACAAAACGAGGAAGAAAACAGTTTCTGAGAAAGCACAAGGAATTTCCGACTCTTCTTCTCCAGACCATTTTAACTAACTCATTTATCACATGTCAAATGAAAACCATCACTATATTTTATTTTTACTGTGGTATGAAAAAATTATGACTCTTTAATTAAAAAATAAAGCCATTGTTTGCCCCGGGTTTTAGTAAAACCTCACTAATGAGACCTCAGATATAGAAAATAAGACCCATTATATTTCAAAATGGAAAAGAGTCTAATCTACTTGTGGAAACCTTTACTGATGTATGTGTAGATTTCATCTGCTTTCTACTGCATGGGAAAAACTAAATTAAACTGAAAAGCAAATAATAATAACTACATAGTCTAGTAAAACTGGAAAACATAATTGCAATTAACTTCAATCAATGTATTATTGTTTGACATTGTTGAGTTAGGAACGTGTTAGAATTTTCTGAACTAGAAAATGCAAACAACTCAAACACATGATCAAACACTGCCAAAGGAAACATTTTTTTAAAATATATTGCTTCCAAATCCCTCAAATATCTATGATTTTTTTTTCTATCATTGATGTAAAACATTATACCAGCTACTTAGGTCAGTATTAGAATGAATTCTTTTCTATAGCTTGGAATTTAGATTTTTCCAGGGGAAAAAAAGCTGGAAGCAGCACCCAGTTGCAGTTTGCCCTTTACTTGTAACAAATTATGGAAGGAAGACACGCAAAACTATTTTTTACTAGATGCATGTCTTGGTACTGAAAAGTATCTCGTGCCTGACAGCGACATTCTTCTTACTGGTCTCCCTACCTCCATCAGCCACGCAAAATTGAATCCTCCGATTAGTTCATTCATCGCAACATTAACACTGCACAAAGCTAGAAGAGAACAACGCTTTCCTGTCAGGTATATTTTCCAACACAAAAGCCACTGTGGTTAAACACTCAGATTCCAATCAGGCAAAATGATGCATGCTATGCCCACATGGCTGTGAATTAGCTGAACTCTACACAGATGGAATTTATGCCCAGCCATATCATGGTTTAGGTTGCTGGACAAAGCCTGAGCCCAGAGATGCAGGAGACGCGGACTATGACACTTCATGAGTAGATGAGTCCACCCATTCAGCAGAATAGTGAGGTTTCACATGCACTGACATTAAAACAAAGCACTGAGATCTCATGCACTTACCATTCGTGTAAGGGTTGACGGTCTTTTTATTTGTCATTACACGTGCTGTTGCATTATTTACCTAAGCACACAGAACACTGGATTAGAAAGGGTTACAGGGAGGGTCCATGTTACTATTAAATGCATGCATTATTACTGCTATTAGTCATGTAAAAATAAAATGCAATTTAATTTATAGAAGGCAAAAGGTGCATAACAAAATCATACTATTTATAATTACATTTACTTTCATAACCATTTTAACTTACAAATCATTTCAATAAAGCAACATCATATCATTTAAACTTTAATAAAAAGACATTAAAAGCAAATTAAAAGGTACTGCGTAATTTAAGACTTAAGAGCATGCTTGTATTCCATGATAACACTGATACAATAAATACTCAAAACAGAAAAAAAGATCATATGAAGGAACATGCAGTGGAGTAGAAGGGAAAGAGACAAGGTACAAGGAAACAAAGAAAATGTCAAAAAAGGGACAAACAAATTTTAGCAGTGTGCAACATAACCCTTTAGAAGAGAAGTACCATTGGAAAAGCAACATCTAGCATTCAACACTTGGAACAAGAGCCTTTTTCATTGCAAGAATTAACAAAATCATTCAAGCTTTAAAATCACAGCTAACAAAAGGATAAAAAGAGGGTGCATTATTTAACACAATATGGAGTTAACAATCTGAGTAAGATGTGCACGAAGTCATATCCTCAATCCAATCAGTGCCTCCCAGGCTTGCTTAAAACGTACACTCAATTACAGGCGTACCAATATAGAAAAAAATGTAGCATCAAGAAAACTTAATACAACAAGTCAAAAAAATTCACGTGGTATATCAGCGCTAAATACGTGAAACGGCAGATGGACTTCTCCACTTACCATTCAGCACCATCGCCAGCATGGGTATGTATACAGTTACCATGGTTACTGAGAGTTTGGTGAGGGCCCTAAGCGCTACCGTCGAAGGGGGAAAATGAAAAGGCAAAATATGCAACATCTTACTCAAAAGACGACAGCATTTTCAATTGGTATTTTTTTTATTCTAACAAATACGACTGAGGCAGTATTGAAGGGGATCCAGTGGTACTAAAATGCATTTGTGTAGGTTTTTTAATAGATATGAATGGCTCGGGCCAGCCAGCCAAAGTAGCCTGATGGTTTCATTAAAAATTAAATGTTAAAATTGGTTGGTCTCTAGTCTGGCTTTGTTTCTTTGTCTTGTACATCTTTTGGATGCTTCTTTCCCAATCTGAATGTTTTGAAAGCCACTGTGGATCCCGCATCAACCCTGCAGAAAAAAAACCAAACCAAAACAAAAAAAAACCCAACCTTTTGTTTGTTTTTGTTTTGTCTGTCACACTTTTTTTTCGTTGTTCTCAATTTTTTTCTTTTCTTTTTTTTGTTGGCTGGTTTTTGGAATCTACTGCACCCATTGATTTACAAAACATCCAAAATAATAACTTCAAAATATTAAAGCTTTCATTTTTTTTCAATTCTGTCATCCACCTTTCAGCAATAATGATAATAATAATAATAATTACAAAAGAAATAATAATAAAAAACCCAAGTAAGGCCAGATTCTCTCTCTTTATATATAAATATATATATAAACAATGGGAAGGGGAAAGGGGAGCACACAGAAGACACCAATGATGCATCTGAAACAACAAATGAGAGTGAAGCAGACATTTATAAAAAAGATGAAAAGGAAAATATTTTGAACATGCACCTCGATTTTACGGCCCTCTACCACGGTGCCGTGTAATTTCTCCCTCGCCCTGTCCGCATCAGCACTATTTTCGAAAGTTACGAAACCAAATCCCTGCATGCAGGAGGGAGAAGGGGGGAAAACAACATGCACATTATTATTTCAGTCAATGACCACTTGTTTGCTTATGTTCTCTCTCTTTAATTTATTATTTTCTTGTCCTTGCTTCATTTCTGTAACATGCAAATTAGAAAAATTATAATTGTATTGAGATGTGCAATAAATAAGCGACAAATGTGAACAAATTCTTTCTGTCATCAGTTAGATAATACCCTCTGAGAAATTCAAAGAATGATACCAAAAATACCTTTCTACATGTCACTACACAGGAAAATAAATCTAACAATAAGAAAATGAAATTAAAATAAATTACAGTGTCTTCACACAGAAAAAAATGAACTAATGAGAAAAGAAAATGAACCACATTTTAATGGCATGCAGATATCTCAACAAAATAAAAAACATGTGCACAAAATCCAACACTGAATGTCAATATACTCTAAAACATTGCCTACTTAATCATGCTGTTGTGATCATAAGAAACATTGTTCCCATGCAACACTAGGGTAACTTAAACTTTTGTCAAACTATACAGCCTTTACTTATTTTTTTATAAAAGAAAAAAAGAAAAGAAAACCACCAACAAAACAAAAGTACTTTTAGAACAAAGTATAAACTTTCTTGTATTAACTGATCAAATAAAATCACATGATGTGAATAGAAAAAGAAACTCTGATAAAGGAATAAAAATGCAAACATTTTGAATAAGTGTAATTGATTAATTTACTATTTATGTATATTACTTTCCACATATAGAACATGCAACTGGTAAAACTCCAGAATCCCGTGGTAGTGGGACAGGAGGATGCTCGAAAATATGAATTTCTGCCTATGACAAATGCTTTGCTTTATAATATTAGGCTAAACAAACATTTCCAATCCTACTAAAATTGGTTTTATTGTGCTAAGTTTAGTTAAACATTGTTTACAGTGGTAAATATTCTTTAAAAAAACAGACATGGAAAAACATTTTAGAAACATACACCAACCCTTTGAAGTAATTCTTAGATTAGCACTACAATGCCTTTGCGTGCTTTCCCAAAGTTATCAGAACAAATAAGCTTCTATATCCTTGGTGTTTCGTAACAAGAAACATTTGCAAGTTACACATGGCCACTTTATAAAGAATAGGCATTGCTGCACATATCTGAAGTCCTACTACAACCTTTTTCTTTACTGTTACTTTAGCTTGAACTACGGAGTTAAAGCTTTTCTCTGCCCTGTTCCTCAGCAATAAGCCATGCATCACGTCTCCTCATTCTCCAGTCTATTCGCTAAATTTTGTGGTCAGTATTCACCCACTTGCTCTCTGCAGTTCTACCTATTATGTACACAGTGACTGACTGAAAAAAAAAAAAAAAAGAAAAAAAAAAGTGAAGATAGATATACACTTATTTATATATTTTATACAAAGAAGAGACCAAATATGAAACTAAGGCAAAACTGACAACTCCAAGCATTGAGAAAAACAATGGATATGAACTACAAAACTAATTAAACAGCAAAAAGATTTAAGAAACTACCAGGATCATTATGCAAGTTGTTTGGGTTATTTTACCTACTCAACGAACACATTTATTTATGCCAGTTTATAACACAGAAAGTGCTATTTTATATACAGTAGCAGTTTATGTTCCATTCTCTTCAGAGAAGCTCAAACACATTGTCTGTTGCTCGGGGTTTTTTTTTTCCTCTTTTAAGGGGACACTGAAGCGTGAGGGCAGAAGTGCTCTATCAGCAGTTCCGCTTCTAGCTGAAGCCATTCTCAGAACACCTGATTCCACACATTTTCTCCACTACACCCTCCACAATTTTAGCACAAAGCCACAACCTTGCTTGTCACAAAGCTGAAGCCGTTCTCAGAACACCTGATTCCATACATTTTCTCCACTATACCCTCCACAATTTCAGCACAAAGCCACAACCTTGCTTGTCACAAAGCCTCTGAGGATGTAACTCGTTTTCCCCAAAGCACCAGGAGTGTTCGAGAGAAAGTAAATCCCCCTCCTCAGTACTAATCCCTAGGTTTTAGATGCCTGCATAGGCTTTTCTTATACCTAAACCCATCCTCAACTTTACTTTTATTTCTTCTTCAGCTGCTCCCTCCTGTCTTCTAAAAGGTCTGTTAAAAAAAGCTAATAATTTAAGATGCCATTCAGAAAATTTCACAGCAGAAAACATCACTGAAACCATTGAGCCAACAGGCTTAGCTCCATGCAATAGCATAAATTCCCCCAATTCTGTTTGTTCTCCCCTCTCCTCCCTGCTGAACAACTACCCCTTCTCAGAATTGCAAACATTTGGTGGGAGCTGTTTAGTCAAAATTTTGAATCGGTCTTCTTAGCTCACAGCACTACCAGTTAATTTTTTTCAAACAACTGAAGGGAAAGATAAAAACCTAATTATATTAAAAAATTAGAAAAAGATATAAAGTGAAGCCACAAGCCAAGATAAGACAGGAACTTCAAAGATTCAGAAAAGAATACTCATTGTAATTTTTTAATTTCTTATGTTGCATTTATTCTCATAATTAACACTATTTAAATTAAGCTCTTACTATTTATGCAAACCTTTAATTTTACCTAGCTGACACAGAAACTCAATCACAGAGCATAGATGCATTCATCACACATTCAAATATCTACACAAACACATTAACATTAATTATATATGCAGCTGTTTCAACAGCTACTTTAGCTTAGCATGCTATGTATTTTATTAACCGGTAATGTAAATTTCTGCATTTTATTTTTAAAGTCTGTCAAATGATTTAGTAATAGCCAAGTTAGTACGTGAGAAGGTTCTGTTTTAATTTGGGAGGTGCTTTGGAGCTCTTCTTATTTGAAGAAATGTATGTTAATATAATATATGCTAGACGTGTATTAATACAAATACAAACAGATTTATGAAGGTATATATGTAGTATATAGCTGTATAGAGCATTAATTTACAACTGTAAAAAAATGGTACTTATTGATGTTTCTGTATCTTTGCAGCCTTGCAGTTGTGCTCTAGACAAAAGTCATTCACAGCTCCATGGAGAGCTTCAGTGTTAAAACAACAAAATAGCATTAAAATATGCACAGTAATGGAAACTATATTTCAAATTGTCATTCCAAGATGAGTGGTAAACGCAGAGAAAGGTAAGTTACCAGCAGTTTTTAATGTTACTTTAATCAACAGCTTCAAGAATTGGCAAAGGTAAGCATCATCTATTTAACACATGTTGTAAGAAAGATCTACACCAAAACAGTACTGAAATTCTTGCAATTCTTGTAAAAAGAAGAGTTTCAAATGTCATCAGTGTTGCCATGCAATTCTAGTAGTTACCTTACTTATTATTATGCCCCCAAACAAACAGAAATTTGCAGTATGAAATGTATTATTTTAGGGTTTCTTTTATGGAGAAACCCCCTTCTGCAAAATTATTTTATACTTTATGGTAGTGCTGCAGCATTATGTTTTTTGAATCTGCAATTCCATTTTTCTTAACTATTATGGTATGAAAATGAGCTTACTTCTGTTGGTTTTGCAAAAATCTTTTTAAACATTCATTATTGGAATAAAAAGAAATAAACAAAAAAAAGAAACAAAAAAACATTCTAGCAATTCTTTTATGCCAACTGCAGCTAGAAATAAATTTTAATTTTGATCCTGTAAACTTTTTTACCTGTACTCAGTTTGAGACCACTTAATAGGCCTTTCAGTTTCAGTGGGATTTTATGAAAACACAGCTAAACACTGCCAGGAATGGGACTTTGGTGCATCTTAAATCCTACAGAATGGACATGAAATGATCAGACTTTAAAAAAAAAAAAAAAAAAAAAAAAAAGTTCCTCCTATTCCTAATCCTGTTTTTCAACTTTTTATTTAATTGAGAGAATCTGAGGGTACTTCTGAAAATCAAAATACTATGTAGCTATACCTGAAATAACTCTAAACAAGATGATAAGCAGCATACATAAGCAATGAGATGCATCATAGAACTGCTTTAAGTATCTTCAGCAGCTTACTCAGGGGCAGCTTGATTAGAATCATAGAGTCGTTTAGGTTGGAAAAGGCCTTTAAGATCATCCAGTCCAACCATTAACCTACACTACCAAGTCCACTCTAAACCAATCAAGGGTAGACTAGACTAAACCATGTCCCGAAGTGCCACATCTACCCGTGTTTTGAACACTTCCAGGGATGGTGACTCCACCACCTCTCTGGGCAGCCTGTTCCAATGCTTGACCACCCTTTCCGTAAAGAAATTTTTCCTAATTTCCAACCTAAACCCCCCCCTGGCGCAGCTTAAGCCCATTTCCTCTCGTCCTAGGAATGTTGGATGCACCAACACAGCACTGGACAGTATAGAAGCATTTAATAAGAATAGGTCTTAGAGTGTCTAACACAAAGTGTGTAACTGAGGTACATTACAGGCCTACCTAGAAAAACCTCTTCCTTGTGAAATCCTTTCTAGGAGCTTGTTTTTAGCACAAGGCACTGGGATGTTTTCACTAGTGCAAGGTCACTATTGAAAAAACTCAATTCAGAAATACTTCCTCACCCCACCCCACAAATATTTTAAAAAAGCCTCATACTTATGCAGTCTGATGCAGATGTGGTGGTGAAAAGTCCTACGTATGTAAGATTTAATGGCTAAACAAATGTGTAAACCATGACTACCATTACATATGTACTCAGTTCCACTCCATCATCTTCAATAGAACCAATCAAAGGTGGTAAGTGTGTGGTGTCTTTTGAAATTTATAACACTATCCAGTAGAAGCAGGTTCTGGACTATCAAGCTTTTTTGCAAACACTATTGAACAACCATAATTTAATGATAACAAATTTCAGCCAAAGTAGGAGATTCTAAGCCAGCAAATTCCATACATTTTGGTTGTTTATTGAAAAAACAGTAAATGTTCCAATAGGGTTTGGGCTAGCAGGCAACGGTACTAATTAATGAATGTCAGAATAATTTTGGAATATAAACCAGGAAATTTCAGCTATTCTACTTTAAAAAAAAAAAAAAAAGGTGGCTTTAAATTTAGAATATAAATACAAACACATTAAGGGAAAAACTAACAGAATTAAAATATATCTGATGTAAGAGAGATTTATGATATATCTGATTCTTAAAAAATGACAGATTACAGTATGTCTATAACAGGAAAAGAATTCCATCGCTAGTAATAAATCGCATACAAGAGCTACAGGAAGACTGAAGCATTGGTGGATAAACATTCTAGTGTGTCTGACATGGGAGGAAAAAGAAAAAGGCATCATGCATATGATGTACACATAAACCCTTATAATGCAGCTGATATCATAGGTGAAGCATACCGGGCTACAGTTTTGCAGCAGTTGATGATACTAATGCAGTCACAGCGATTCTATCTTGCTTTATTTCTTAAATAGTCAATAAATTGAAGTATGTATGCATTTAAGGCAAAGTAATTTCAGAAAAAAATGTTTGCAATACAACAAGAACTCTTTTAATCAAATAAATATTAAAATAGATTGTTTTCAAAGGGTTGGTGTATTGAAGCTTTAACTAAAGAGGAAAACATCTGCACTTAGATAATCTAGAACAATCACATATTTTCTCAGCTAATTACTAAAGAGGATAGTTATTAGGTATCATTATCATCTTTCATTTCAATAGGGGAAAAAAATACCTGTACTAACACAAACCTGCCTACAAATATCTGTAAGTATGGACTCATCTTGTAAAATAAACAAGATAATTACCATTGAAGAATAAAGACAGCAGAAATCAACGTTCCCATAAAACAGATGACAGTTTGGAGTAGCTAAAATTACCCCCTTTAAAAGATATAAAATGAGTCCAATGATTTTCATGCTGCTTAGGAAACTGAATGACAGTTCAGAAGATGTTTTCACTAACATGGAATTTCAGACATTATTTTTTACAGCAGTGCAGTTGTTTCCTTTTACTCATATAAATATTTTAAACAAATTAAAAAATTCCATGGGTGAATTCAACTGCTTACCTTTGAGCCTCGCTCATTAAAAATAATTTCAACATCTAAGATTTTACCAAATTGCTGCAAAGAAATAGAAAAGTTACATGAAAATAAGATAACTTCAACATTTCTATCATACACAGTACAAATGTTTGTTTCAGAAAATGGTGCACCACATAAAAAGGTTAAAGAATATAAAAGTAAAGCTAGTTAAGCACCAAAAAAGACACACTGAAGAGGACACAGGTCAATATTACAACTAAATCATATGTATCATTACACATGTCACTATCATTCCATTTATGCATTTATGAACTTTAAGTTCAGTGAAACCACCTGACAAAGAAGAAACAATCATTTAATTGTGACCACAGTGAAGTGAAAATCCCAGATTTCTTTTTTTTTTATTTTGTCCTTGCACATAGTAGATTACTTCCTTGTGACCCATCCAGCCCAGCTGCCGTCACTGTCTTTTTATATGTAATATGCTACTGGTTAATTTGCTTGGAGTGTAATAAACATCACTAAAAAGACAGGATTAACAGCTGAGTGAACACTGTCACCCTCTGGTCATCCCTCCCCTCTGAAGAAACTTTGTTTCAGAAGACTTTTTGCAGCTGCTTTCCAGGACAGGTAAAGGAGTTTGGTCACTTCTGCTTTCCAGGAATAAGATTAAACCAGCTGGAAGCTTTGTCACTGCCCTCAAGGAGTGAGGATTTCTCTCCATCCTTGCTGAAAAGGGATAACCATTACTCCCTAAGCAATTCTTGTCTTACTAGAGTATAATTTGGAAAACTAGAATGGATGCTTACTTGTTGGGGATTTTTCCCTGCTCAGAATTGCACTTTTATTATAATATTAGTAGTGACTGTTATTACTGTTGACCCTACAGTAACACTTGCAACCACGTAGGCATTGCTCACAGACACAAAACTTGACCACAGTTGCTATCCCAAAGAAAAAGGTTCTTGCCTTAGTAAGAGAATAAATGTTTGACTCTGGCAGTGTTTAGTTAGAACACTTTCTGGTATGACACATGTTGTGATGTGACACCAATATATTAGTGGGTCATTTCCGTTATTTCATGTGTCATTAACATGCAGTATGGATCAGTGTTAACACTGATAAGTGACACAATATATTAAACAAAACTGCAGAAATTAGAGGCAGGCAAACGAAGAGTAATCTAACAATAGTCCAAGGAACTGCAGAAATGAGCCTATACTTCAGTATTTTAACATATAATAAACAATTACAGGCCAGAAAGGACAGCATTCCTTCTGTAGCTTATTAAAGTGTTTCAACTTGGTTATGAAAATCAACCATCATTTGTTATACCTTCTGGGATATGGCTTCTTTTATGTTCTTGCATTCACCATCTAATTAATGTTTTAACTGCAACTTTGGCCTATTAGCAGACATTGGCTTAATGTTGAAACAATCCTGCTCTGCTGTATTTATGTCCATGTAAAAAAATCATCTGTTACATGTAATGACATGGTCATAATGCAGCGTTACCATATTTTGTATCAGATATTTCAACTCACACATGCAGAAATTTCATTTTTCTGTCAATTCAGAAGCTAAAAGTTTACTGTTACCAAGTCATTCTAAAGCTGGAAAACTCTAGCCTTTCTCCAGTGTTAGTCTTTTGAGACCTAGGACTTAGAAATTTTGAAAAGAAATGTAATTTTTATTCACTTATAAATTACTGCAATCCCTCAAAAAAACCCCCCCACCTTTCCTTTAATGTACTTTCAAATAAAATCCATCTATTTTAAGTGGCTTGTTTAATTTAAATAAAATTGCATATTTTTGCCTAGAGGGTTAATTATTATGCCTTCTGCTATTTTGTTGGTGTGCCGTAAGCTGCATTTAGAGGAGGTTACTTGTAGCAAGCCAGATACAGCAAAACAGTTGCCGTCATTTCCCAATACTATACCAGGACTCTTTTTTCAGCTACTGTTTCCTTCACTTCACACAAATAAATGTTGAAAAACACAATGTCTTAATTCACATACAAAGACATTAGAAGAACTTAAAAATCTGAACTGAATATGAAAGATGGAGACACATATAGTGCCATGAGGTACTTGATGCTGCACTGTATAACAAACTAATGCAGCAGAGAATTAAGTTCGAGTGAGTCAGAAATAAGAAAGCAAGAGAAACACAAATACTTAAGAGTACTAACTTGGAAAAGGAAAAGCTGGGTTCTAATAGCTGATCAAGTACTATTTCTAGATTTTATTTAGTGACATTTCAAAATAAACTTAAGAGCTCTTGGAGCAGGGAGAAGAAACCAGGTCTAACCTCTCATGGTTACGAGCCTAGAATTGATGGCATGTTATGAGATGCGTGAAACACAGCCAGTGCGCATGAAGGTAGCTAATGGCCTGGGCAAAAGCAAAAATTGAGAGACTTATAGAAAAATACTGGCAAAGACTTTAGAAGCTTACAGACCTACAAAACCTGTGAGGACAGCTGAGGATTTCTGCTCTGGGACTTCCTGCTTAAATTCAGCCCATGTCTTACTTCTATAGATTTGGGGTCCCTTGCTCATGAGGTCAAGCACTGACTATTTTACATCATGCTCTCCAAAATCGATAAATACAGGCATATAAATCCAGATGTGTTCAGCAGGAATATATATGCATTCAATATTTTGAGCCAATGTAAGTAGCTTTTTTTGAACGCAATACAAACCAGCACAATACATAGAATACACTCATCTGTATCACATACAGTAGAATTTCTTTTCCCAGTTGTGACTGGTAAATCAGGTGTTTGGTTATAAATAAACAAAAAGAGAATCTTTACTGAAAATGGTTAAACAGCCTAAATCAGAAATACTGCTCTCACAGTTGCCTATAATATACAATACCTATTGCAATGCAAATATTAAAAAGCATAAATAAATTATGAGTACTTACACCAAACATTTGTCTAAGATCTGGATCCCGGAACCTGAATGGTATATTTGAGACGTGAAGCCGTTTTGGCTGTGATTTGTTTTCTGTGTTTTCAGAAGATTGTGTCTGTTGCTGCCCATCAGTCTGTGCTGCATCATCTGTCTGCTAAAAGGGTAAAGCAAAACAAAGTAAAGCACACTGTAAGTATTCGTGCCATTTTTAATATAAATTAATAAATAATTAATAAATTAATTTAATATAAATTAAATTCTAAAAAAAAAAAAACCAACCCAAACCACCAAACCCTAAAAAGGAGTTAAATCTGCTCAAAGGTACTGAAGAATACCAGGAATTGAAATACATGAAAATCAAATCCGTTTCTCTATCTGTCTCAACAGTATACATTTTCAGTGATATTTTTAATACGTATTTGGAATAAACTGGAGGATAGGAAGGAGATTATTATTTGTTGATTTTCTTAGCTATTTTAAAATAATGAATAAACATGTCTCCTTATAAGACTGTTGAAAGCCCTTTAACCTCATCAGTGTTTGCCAATGGACAAAACTGAATCTCCATGTCCAAATAACAGCCTACTTGCAGAAGCAAGCTATACACTTTCAAATAAGATTAGTACTTTCATTCAGAGGCCACTGGGACTTCTAGGCAGGAGGTAGGTAACACATCACATCCTAGTTGCCATTTCATAAGCAGTGCTAATGGGCACTAGAGGGTCATTTTGTCTAGATAAATGGTCACCATTATGGAAAAGGCCTTGAGTTGTGAAAGGGAACAGAAGTATAATCAGTAGTGAAGGTTGCCTGACATAAAAGTGAGACCCAGAAACAAAGTTTTACAGATTTTCTTTCTCACCAGAATAAGATCATATCATGGTACTTCTTACAGGGATACGGTTCCCTAGTTTTAAAATGCTGTTTTATAATTGAAGGACATTGCTGTGTATTACAATTTAACAAAAAAACAGAATTATAAACCCCTAGAGAGATTAGGAAAAAACATAACATCCTTCATCCAAAAAGTAAAACTAACCAATGCTGGTCTATTATATTAAAGAAATTAAAGTATATTAAAGAAATTTCTGGGCTGTGTTCTTTAATGATATCATACAGTGCCTAATTAATCACTGCATGTACGGCACACATGCACTAGAAAAAGATTTTGCATAGGTATGGAAAAACAGCATAGTTTTTTCTTTTGCACTGGTAGAGGGGATTTGGAAAAAAAGAAGAGGAAAGAAAATAGTTGAATGAAACTACACAGATCATCTTACAACAGCTACTCTCTTTTCTCTGTCCTCCTTCTTTCTGAGCATATAAATCTTCCAAATATTCATTTTTCTCTTGTGTTCTAATGTTACAGTTCAGCTTGTCTTTGTGACTTTTTTCATTAAAAAAAAAATCTCCCATTTCCTGCTAGTATCAAATTTCCTTTAAGAGACAACAGTTTTAAGCAAAAGAAAACGGTTAAATAAAATAAACCTTACCACACAGTTTTAGTACCAATAAGCCTGTTAAGGAGGAAGCAAAAGAACTCAAATAGAATACATAATTTACATCAGCAATAACTACATATAAATTTAATTCTAGCAAGTTAAATGCAACATCATCTTCCCCAGTAAATGCAAATGTTCTCAAATTCAAAGTACAAACATCTACAATTTCCTGTATTGCCTGTACTTCTGTGCTAAGAACACTTTACAAATAAAGGTCCTTATCATTTCTGCAGAAGCATCAGTTCATCAGCAGCGTCTACATTTCATGGGACACAATGATACTCGTACACAAATACAAACTTTTGTGTGCGCTAAAGAAGGATTTTCAAGTGATCCAAAGAAGGAACTGGGAACACCTCGGGTGTAAACCTAAAACCGAGTTAGTGCCACCACATCTCTTCATCTGCTACCCCCTGAACTCACAGGCAGGGTCCCACAAACTAAACAGTTCATCTTTACAAATTACTAGTTATTTAAATGCTAAACATGGTATACAGCTGCTAAGAGACAAAAACAGGTTCCATGCTAATCTCTTGCTATCTAAAACCAACTCAAAAATTTGAAATTTAGATTTTAGACAAATGTTCTGTCCATAAATACCACAGAGATTACTTTCCACCTTCAGGCCTTAAAAGGAGAGGAATATGAAGCAAATTTGCTGTATGAGAGCAGGTGGGGCATGAGGGACTGGAAACTCTTGAAATACAACACTCCAGAAGAACTGAAGGTCAATTAGATTAATCTGAAGAGAATTGAAGAATTCTGAAGGTGCAGTTCAGCTTCAGGAACAAAGGGTGCCCCAGGAAGAAATTATATAATCAGCGTACTGTACCAATGCAAATTAGAAAAAGTAATTTCTGTTCATTGTATTAATATAAATGATGAGAAACAAGGAGTAGGAGGGTTGAACCATGCACTATTAGCATACCAAAACATTAGGAGCAACTTCTGTACCAAGAAGCTGAACAGATATATTGCCAACAAAAAGCCAGTGAGGTTTCTGAAGACAATGTTAAAATGAAGGATCTACAAGTTATGGGTGAAGTGGGTAAATCCAGGTACTGTCGTTTTCTGGGTATTTCTTTTTGATTTTACCACTTTTGTTCACAGAAGCCTGAAATTTACAGTTTCAGCAAAGAATGTCTCAGAGTCTGAGCAGTGAGGACTGAAAACCAGACACTTCAGAAAGTCACTATCATCAAAGATTCGTAACTGTAAATGCCCTTAAAGAAGTCTGTGGCAGAATTAACAGAGCTAAACCATTTAAAATGTATTAAAAGGCTTGACAATATAACAGTGTCTTTACAAACCGTATTATCATCCAGAAATCTACAGATGAGCCTAGGAGATCTGGAGAAGGATAACTGCAAATTGAAATTGGAATGTGAAGCTTATACAAAAATTTCCAAATAACACCAAGGAGGTAAAATACACATAGGACAGAGGACAGGCTGGATTTTGCAAAATCCCAGAAAGGAAAGTTTCAAAGCCCTGTGGACTCAAAGAGCTAGAATACAATGTACCTTATACATAAATAATACATTTCAAGAGAATATTTTCATTGCTAGAGGATCTAAAGACCAGTGTTTGATATTTCTTTAAAAATTAATTGAGGTTGCTATATGACATTAGCCTCGCTACATCCCTGCAGTCTAGTATGCAATCAGTACAAGTCCTGATCTGTTATGGGTTCAGTCTTTTTCAATACCCTCTCCTGACTCAGTCAAGCAAATTAGTGTGCTTTATGCAAACCAAATAAATAAATAACCTCCCTAAGCTTTATCATTAAACAGAAATTACATAAAAGGGAGTGTAGTCTACGTGTTTTTTTCACATATGACCTAATTTTTTGAGTACAAAGCTGTATCAGAATTACCTTCACGTATCAAGAAGTCATGAATTCAACTTTGTGATGGGATCACAATTTGTAAACCAACTTTTCAACACATTTTACCATTGAACTGGCTGCTATCTGGTGGTCCTTGCTTTTTCTTGTGTGTGTATTAGGGTTTTTTGCTACAGAAGATGGTAACGTAAACTCATATACAACTTCTAATCCATTATAATCTTGTTTATGGAACTGCTTTCTAACCAGTGATTTTCCGTGCTGTATTTGTGCAGTTTGTTATTGCTGTGTAAACACCTTGCATTTGATGTTTGTGAATAGCATCTTATTTTTCCAGATGATACCTACAATTTATCAAGATTATCTTGAATTCTAATCCTGTCCTGCAATGTACTTGCAGTCCTTCCCAGCTTGGTATTGTTGCAAATTTAATAAGTATACACTCTATTCCATCGTTCAGATCATTAATGAAAATACTGAAAAACACTGAGTCACCACAAATCCCTGCAGAACTCCTTTTAATAAATCTTATTTTGATAGTGAGCTACTTCTTAAACACAGTTTCTAGTTTTCCGCTCAGGCATTTGTAGTTGCATATTTACCATATTTCCCAGCTTGCTTAAAAGCATGTCTTGTGTGAAAGCGTCAAAGCCTTATGAAAAGTGTAACAGGACAATCAAGGCTTATCCTTTGTCCTCAAGGCCACTGCAGAAGTAAAAGACTGTATCTTTTTGACAAATCCATGCTGATGGCTATTCTTCTTGTACTTTCAGGTGTTAAAAATGTGGTGTGCATTTAGTTGTTCCAGTATTTTCCCAGGACTGAAGCTCTGCCGAGAGCACATCCCTTTAGCCTACATAACTAACACTTGTCTCTCCCTCCTCTTTAAAAAATGGCATTATGTCTACTCTACTCCAGTTCTCCAGCACCTCTACTCATTTTCCACAAGGGAACAGAGACAGACACTAATGGCTCCAAAATATTACCAGTTTAATCTTTAAATACCTTGGAATGGAGCTAATTAGAAACAGTTAACTGGAAAAGACCTACCACACCTAACTTACCTGAATATTCTTTGATTGGTTTCTTCCCTCTTTGAGACTGACAGCTGACAGTTGGGAAATTATTGTAATAATCACCCGTCTGAGGCTGACTTCTACAGTGAGGAATCATGCAAAGAAGAAACGTTCTCTTACCCTTTTTCCCAAGATTGCATTTCATATTCACTCTTGAAGATTCCCTCTGGCCTGGCATTAACTGTAAGTTAGTTCATCATCCTGGCTCGAATCCCCTCTAGAAGAACCTCTCTCCTGCTTGCCTGTTGTACATTCAGTCACAGAACTTGTCACCAGCTCATTCCAATAGCAATCCAATTGACTGGCTGCAGGAAGCATCAAATCACCTGAAATCCCTATTCATGACTTTACTACTGTACCTAGGGTTGCCTACTAAAGATCTCATCCACTGAATCTTACCAGCTGGATCTCTATGATAATTTCCAGAACAGAGAGGTCCTTTTTTCCTATAGTAGTTATCCAGAGGGCTTTAAAGGGTCTCTCTTCTTCTACAATTGTGACCTTGGAAAAGGCACCCCCTTAAAGTACAAGGGAACAATTCCTTTCTTGTCTGCTCCTCCTAACCAAGATTTACAACTTTATTTTCAACAGCATATAGTTTTTACAGGTATGAATTTTCTACACAATTTTTTTTTTTTTTAATGGCACTTTATGCCCTTCTATTGTGACATAATTGGTCACAACAGCATCATGTGAGTACAATGTGGTCCAGTGTGGTCACAATGTACACAGCAGGCATGGACACGGTACAATGTTTATTACAGGGCATCAGGAAGTACCCCAAAACAGGCTGCTTCCATTTCCAGAGCCTGAGGTATGGAATTTCTGTGAAATTGCGAAGTTCCTAAACACCTCTAGAACCCTACATCGTGCTTCATAACTGTTAAAGCTATCAAAAAAAAAAAAAAAAAATCCAGTGTGTGACAGTTCAAGTAATTTTAAAAGAAGCTGTTCTCTAAACAGGTGGACCAAGAACTAAAGCTACAAATGCACTGGGAGCTGAAAGCACTGGTAAATACAGACCCTTAGTGCTATAAGAAATCAATGGTTCAACTGCAGGTTGAAAATTACTACAGATTGGCTTTTTTCCCATGCATGTCGGTCAGCGCTGTATCCAGTTAGTTTGTAGCTCTGAGGTTTAAGATGTCATTTGTCATCTTCACCAAAAGGTCATTTCCACCAATTTGCTGCATGACTTTTTTCCTGGTTCCACTGGGAATGTATTTCTAATTTAAAAAAAACTAATAAAGTTACATATTTTAGCAGATTATTGATGAGTATTGCCTGAAGGGAACCACAGGATGAAAACTTTGGTATCCTATTGACTATAAAATGACACACTGCTACAAAAATCTTATTTATGTAAAAAACATTTGCTACAGATATTTATTAATACACAATTGCACACAATTGCAAGTTTCCAGCAACATTTTATGTTATAAATGTTAAAATAAGTTTTTGAAACTTGAATCCTTTAATGACTGTTGATTGCATTTGCAGGCACTTCATACAGAATTGAGATGCTCAATTTTACATAATCATTTCTAACTCAATCGATATATATGAGCTAAACAAATTTAATCTTGGTGAAATTTAATTTAGGTATGGACAACATTCAGAAAAAATCATGTGAGGCATGCCTACATCTGTATGCAGAAATATGTCTTCATATGTCAATTTTAATTTATCATTTCAGAGAATAAACATTCCTCTCTATCTTAAGACCCTGTGTCATGCTATTATTATTTGTTGATAGTTTTATTTATAGTTCACATTTCTCTTGACCTTTGTCCAGTCTTATTCAATACATACGTATCTCCATTTTAATAAAAATGTTTAGCGTTATCATCTCATAAATATTGAAGAAAAACAATTTAACACAAAAAATGAGGAAATACATCTAGCCCCTCAGAGAAACAAACATCATGAAACTGACTTCTTGAGCTAGCCAATTTAAATGAAATAGATATGTTCATATTATTGTCTAAGTATAGAATCATATTAGTATTTATCACTGAAATTATCAAATCAGCTAGCAGAACTGTGTGGAGGTGTAAACAATAATAACAAAGATTTTAAGAAAACCAGTACTAAAATCAGATGCCCCTGTATACAATCTTTCATTACAATATCTGAAGTAATTCTCTGTCAGTTTGAAATATATGCAGGAAAAAATGATCCAGAAAAGAAAATCCTTCACTAGTTTACATTCAGAAAACATTGTTACTGAAGCTAATGCAAGTTACATCTGATATAAAACTTTCCTTTGAGTCTCAGTTGCCTTCAACAGTGGAGCTGTACTCCTGAAGCACCTGTCAAGCATATCCAGTCCTTTAAGAGCTGCTGCTCCTTTTGGGGCAAGTGAGTCTTAGTTCATTCCATCTCACAACTAAAGGAACCCGTGCTCCAGTCTGCTGCCTCAGGATCAACCTGCACTACAAATTTCTGATATCAGAAGAAACTACTATAATTTACCAAAAAAGTAGTCATTTAACTGAAAAGAACCGTTTTCTAAAACATTTCAAAAAATAATTTTTTTTGTTTCACTTTCTAGCTTTTCCCCAAGAATTTTAAAAATTTATAAAAGTGAAGAAAATTGCTAAACAAGATATTCTTCTGGATAAAATAAACTTTAAAATTTCATATTTGGAGAAAATATTATCTCTCCTTGCCTTTTTTTTAAGACCTCATTAATCCAAATTTGCAATAGATTTCACCCAGAAATACATTCTTTAGGGGAAAAAAATGTATACATTAAAATCTTCATCCAGCTCTAATACAAACCCATTTCCCAGGTTACTCCTGACTGGACACAAGAGTGTCATCTCCCATCCTTAGCACTTGCGGCAAAGGCACCGCGTGCAATAAAACAGAATGTGCAGTGAACCTGAAATCAGAGAAGGCCTTTTGTACCCCATTTGGGCAGAAAAAACAATTCCATTCTCCTTCCCAGCAAATACAAATTTTCTCTATCCCTTTCCATCTATTACTGAAGACAGTGGGTCCTATAACGTTTCTTACAGTGGAATTGTGCGTGTTACACTTTCCCTCCATTCTTTTTCATTGACTAATCTCTTTCATTTTCTACAAAACAATGGTGGTGTAGACACAATCTTTCACCCTCAAATGCTGTTTTAAATGTAATAAAATGCTGTCACAGAATAGCTCTTTGCATGCCACTACAAAAAGAACGCTGTCCTCAATCTCAGCTTTTAAAGAGTAAATGGAACACAAACAGTAGGAATGCCTAAAATTGAACTAAACCTATTACCTCTTCCTGGACAAACTGAAAATATGTTGTATTAGAGTAACTTGAAAAAGCTTTACCGAGTCTTGATAATTCTTCTATAATCTGTAAACAAATACAAATTGGCTGCATATTTTCTAAGCCCACACCAAGTCTAGAGGAAGAACAGCTTAGCTGTAGTAGGAACAACCTGTAAAATATTTACAGGAAAAAAAGAAAGAGAAGAAAATCAATAGATTATTTTTTAAAATATACTCAGTGGCAAACTTAGTGCTACACTGAGTTTCTCATGTAAACATACCCGCATAAGGATAAAGCTCTTTAGAGTTTTAAATTTTTTTTTAAAAAAAGCTCATTAAATTTAAAAAAAAAAAAATGCTCTAAATAGCACGTTTTTTCCTGCTGCACCAATCAAGTTATTTCTCAGAGAGAAAGAGCTTGTGAATGTCTTCTAGGCATTATTTGATTAAGTTGACAATATTATGTGAGCAATGGTTGAGTACCCACTGTGCTGTACTTTTGACCAAATTGATTTGTGTAATGAACACTTGCTCTGTCTCTTCTCTAGCCTGAACAGGGCTCTTGATTTAACCAGTGGTGCTGGAAGCCAAGTGAATTTACAGCCCCCACAGTCATTCTCTCTCAATCTGGAGAGAATAGCAGCAGCAGTACATGAGCAAGCATAATTCAATACATTGTGCTATAAGCTCAGAAAATAATATCAGAGAGCTCTGCAATATACCTGTTTGATTTGATTTGTAAACCTGATAAAAAAGCAATCGAGAAAAGTTCAGCAGAAAAAATATATATGCATCCTGAGCAAAAATGTAACCATACCAAATGTGTACAAAGAACTGAAAAAATCATGCATAGTAAATCAACTTCATACTTTCCTTAGATAATATTGCGCATTTTCCATTTAAAAAGGTCTAGATTCTGAAAAGTTACCTTTCCATTAAAAAGTGAGCAAAGAGAACAATTTAAAACTGAGTTTGGGACTTTCTGAAAATACTGTTTCCCAAATATACTACGAATAGTGTAATGACAAATGTGATGGGCTTGTATCTTTCCTGTTTTCTTAAGTAGATTGACTGATTAATTAATCATATGGGTTTTGATAAATTTATATTCTGAAAAGTCCCAGCCCTGCCATGTGCCTCCCAGAAGCATAACAACGTAGAGGAAAAGGAGTTAACTATGCAGATACATCTGTTTGTACTTAAATGTTTACGCAAAGGTGTGACACAAGAAAAAAATTCTATCACTGTGCTTTTTTACAGCTGTGATAATCATTACCAGAAGTATCAGTGACTTTTCTTGTCAACTGCATCTCTGTTATCCTTTTCTCATGAACAAAGATCAATAGTAAAAGTCTCATTGCTTTCAGGATATTATAAGGTGAGACTATTTTTTCAAATTAGTTCTAAAGATAAAAATATTTTAAGTACCTCATATTGCAAGGCATGCAGCTCATGCCACATCTATTTATCCCCTTAAGAATCCATTTCTGTTCTTTGTGCTGATCTACTGCAAAGTGCACATAGATGTGGGACTTGCCGTTATGCACAAAGAAATGTAATAGTATAATCATGACTGCATTTGATAATGTTGCTAGATTTCCAGTGTAACTGTGAATACTTCGTATTCCAGGAATGCTTGGTTTCAGAGATACTGAGACTTAAACCCTGCAGGGGAAACCCTGACCTTCTTGTTTTCAGTGATAAAATTCCCTTTTATTTCAGCTGGGTCAGAACTTCACCCCAATATTATACCCACTTGACAAAATAATTTCACCATTCCCATTAATTTCACTCAATTTCACAGATTACAAGAGGTATAATGTTCCTTGTTTTCATATCCTTTACAATTTTACTATCCAAAGCACCAAATGAAAACAAACCAAAGCAATTACTTTGTCACCACACCCTATGACAGTTCTGAAAAGAAACAGAGCAGCTAAGTCCCTGTTTTGTCCTGTGTCTAAAGCACTGAGCTATCTATCACACTGGCTACTGTCCAGTCTATTAGTGCATAAAAGCAATCCTCCCTTCCATTTCACTACTGGCAAAGTATGTTGTTCACTTGTGCCTATCATTCTTATTAATAATATACATCTTTCAAAGTTGAGATGAAATGTGAGACATATACTTAGCTTGCAAGCTGTATGGCGTTTTGGTGACCCAAGTGATGAAACTGGATGGACTAGCAAGCCTGATTGTTTTGCACAGGCAGAACAGATTTATTCATAATGTTGTGCTTCACAAGAAAGTAATTGCTTCATGTAGAATGGCATTTAGAAACAAGGGCAAGAAAAAGTGGCTGCTTTTCTGTATGAGCTAGTCCAAAATTCTAACCACCTAATGAAAGTATTTGCCTTAAATAAGTTTCATATCAGACAAGGAAGTTCACCTTTCTTTTCTCCCAGACATAGGGGACCAGAGTAGCCCCTACACAATTCCAGTTCTGCATGTCTCATACTACATTTGATATAAGTGCATGTGGTCTGAGCAGTAATGGAGTCTGACAACAAAGCTTTATTGAGGGAGTAAGAAAGATGATCAACAACATGCCCATATGGCAACTCACCCAATCACCAATAGCAAACACTGGATCTATAAGCGATGCTATGGCTCCAGTGGGCTGCCAGGGACACTTAGTGTCTCGGTCATCTGACAGCAACACCCAATCACGCAAATGCCTTTTGAACATGGGCAAGAGTCACACCACCCCTTGACTCCACCAGCGTCAGTGTGATTTGAAAGAATTGTACCTTGCATGAATAATACGGACAGCATCCGGCCCACACTGCTGATGTCGGTCAGAGGCAGGGTGTCAGCAGTCTGTCTGCACTGCCGGTATTGGTCAAGGGATAGGATGTCAGGAGGCAGGGTGTCAGCGCACCTTTTTTAAGTGAGAAGAGACAACAACCTCCCCTCTGGAATATTTTATGTTAGAGGTCCTTGATCATCCAGATTAATACAATTTACTGCCAGGAAGACAATTTAAGGTGGTTGACTCTGACTGGGACATTTGTTTTAGATATACTGCAACACACAAGCATACCCCAGTAGAATCCCTTAATCCAATTTACAGGCAAATGAAAAAGAACCTGAATAATTTTGTGCTTTTCTTCAGCATTTTCTATGGTTCCTGCTATTGAACATGCTTTGGGGCTTCAGCGTACTGGGTATTGTTCCAGGTTGAGGACTTTAAAGCAGTACTGATTACTACTTTCATTTCTAGATGGATGCATTCTGGATGCTGATACCACAGGCTACAAGAAAGTACTTCTATTATTGTGATAGCTTATGCACAGAAAGCTAGCAGCCTGAATAAGAGATCATTAATTTTGAGGACAGATAGGAGCAATAAGATAGGTTTCTTAAGCTTCTGGTACTGCAGGGCAACCAAAGAGTTATTAATTACTTGGCTATGTTAATTATTTCCCCAATCTATCTTCCTTAACCATATGGAATATAGCCCTTACATAGTGCTTTACATCGCCATTGCTGGCTCATCATTTTTGTTCTAAAATAGTCAGCAGGATATCAGGGAATAGCGTATCAGTCATGCTTGGAGTGGAATCACCAGAAACCATTAATGTTTTGGATTCTGAATGTGTTGTCTCAAAACTTAGGCAAAATTTGCTGGTATAAAGAGCAGATATGATTTTTAAAAGAATATTCATAATAGGTTTTAATAGAGTTTTGAGTAACTAACCAGTTGCCAAGTTCAGTTAAGGACATCCAGTTGACATCAGTGTACCAATGACTCGAAATGGGAGAAGGAATTATAGTAGGTTGCCTTAATGAATTATTTATTGTTTGCATCGATTCAATAACTATTTCTGACCGCCTACTGATCGCATCCATGAATCACAACAACAACAAGTAACAAAACCATTCTCTAATCAGCATGCACCCTGGCTCCATTAGCCAAGGAGGAAATGTATACACTCTATGCACATTTTTAGAAGTTCATTCTACATCCACAAAACCTAAATTATTGTGATATTTTCACAGGATAATTTAAAAATAAATTCTTTGGGTTTATCCTCAGAAAAAAAATTTAAGTGGACACACTAGGAAACATTTTACTGGTCAAAGAGGAAAAGCATTAATTTAATCCAAATGAACTATCTTAAGCAGTAATACATAGACACAAAGAAATAGTAATTTTGTTATTCCTCTTTCATCTATTAGTCAGAAGACTATTACTTTTGATGTAATTCTTGTTGCTCTTTCAAAGCACTTCAATAGCAGGAATGAAGTGTTTAAAAATAACTTTTTTTCAATACTTGAAAGACTCACATAAAATCAAGACAGGCGACAAATGAAAACGTATCAAAAAATACCATGAAAATAAATATAGAAGTTTTGATTAGAGTCGGTTAAAGGGTTTTTATCACTTGAATGGGAGCTCTAGCTTCACACTGCACAAGCTTGTTTGATAAATTCATCAACGTATTACAAGACAAAAAGCTATCAGTATCCTCAGCACTAAAAAATTACTTGCTCATGTAACCTTTGCCTACAAAACACTCAACGCATTTACATCCTAAATTCATCTCTGTTATTTCTCTCGTGATGGAGCTTGTTTCCTCTTATGTGCCTAAAAAGAAACATAATGCTAAGGCTGTGGTTTCATGATCAACTAAAGCCTCAATGACACACCTGATACAAAGCCCTGCCTTTCATCCCGCCTTGTGTTTACTCCAGAGTTTGTATAGATGAGCGTTGGTTCAGACCCATTGATCCAACTGGAAACTTACATTTCATTAAATGAATTTGTGATTTCATCCAATTCACAACTGAAGAAAGGGACAAATATATGTAGATGATGTTGGGTAACAGAAAGCTGGAGGACAGGCCTATTTCTATGGCAGCAGAGCCTTAGGTCACCTTAAGCCAGTTTGGAAACTGCCACTTAACCTGACCACAGAGGACTTCAGGGCTTACAGAGTTATACAGATAAATTATATAAAACAGGAGTTGAAATGCTTCCTCTGGAAGTATTAATAGGGAATGGATATGATATGTTCTAAATATCAAAAAATACAGATCTGCCATCTAAAAATGTGTACCAGTAAGTAACAAAGTGAAGTGGGGTAAAGTTTAAGCAAAGAGGGGTAAAACAGATGAAGAAATATAGAAATGTTTTGTAAAGCTTATAGGTAAATATGCCTAATAGTTATGAAAGTTCTAAAACACCTTCTAAGTTACACTTTGAAAGACAATTGCATACTGGCAGTAAATCAGGACACAACGCTCTTGAGACCAAGACTTTCTGACTGATGCAAAGCTTGTGGCAATAACTTGGTTACTGGAAACCCACTCATTCTCCCTAAATAAGTTTTCCTATCCAACTCAGTTATTACCTTAATATATGAAGAAATTATTCACAAAACATCATAACTCAATACACAGGAAGGTGACGGTACTTTTATGTGTGGTCATTCATTCATGCACAAGCATCACTGTTACAAAATAGAATGAGATTCTTTTCTTAAATGTTCAAATTAGCTCAAAAATTCTTGCAAGAATTATCCCTCATAAGTCAACATTATAGAAGGTTGCAAGCTGCAATAAAGCTTATAAAATTTTTGTTCTGGCAACGGGCTCTATCTAGACAAAAATATCTTTTAAAGTCTGTGACTACCTTGTACAATGCTGTGACATTTAACGATATTTGTCCAAATGAAAAATCATTAATGAAATACTATACTACACAGCTTCAAAGGACATTACTTCCTTTAAAAGAAAGGGAAGAAGTGTCTTTAGATAGAACATTTTCAGTTTTGGCTACAAAGAATTGTTTAGAAAGCAATGTTTACCCTCAGCTGGAATCAATGTACTATAGTTTCTGGAATTCCCCCCCTGAACTAGACTTATGTCATGCATGTAAAGTCCTTTTTTGTAAGAGTTGTGTTGACACAACCAACTGCTGAGTGAACTTGTGAGAGCAGAGTTTCATGCTGAGAGAGAATGGTTGATTGCTACAGTGCAAGCTCATGAAAAGAAAGAAAATGTGACAGCATGATAAAAGGTTTCTCATTGTTTGACCCCTCACCTATTCCTGAATTCCTGCTGTGACTTTCCATTTGCTCACTTGCATGTCTTAGCCCAAGGAGTCAATTCTTGAGCCCTCTGAAACACAGAAGAATTTCTGGGTTTTCCATGTCACAAAAAGACACTTTCTAAATCACATTGCTTTTTTTATACCGAGGTATACACTAACTTAACAAACACCAGTTCAGCTCCTACACAGGCCAGTAATTTTTTCAAACTTAGTTTACTGCCATTCCATGAAAAAATAGGTGGATTTATTTTTCTTATTCGTTATGTTTGGCACTTTCATATCTTAGCATGTTGCAACAAAATGCAAGCAGCATTTCAAAAGAGATACAATGTTTTGGATGGAAAAGCATGTTTGTGCCTGCTGTGTTCTGGTGCTATCCTTCCTATAGAACACTCGATGCACTATCACAGTTAATAGAACGTGTCTAAAGTTTTCCACAAGCCCAACCAAAGTCAGAGAAGTCCACAACATGGAACATTATGCTTTACATAAACTAGAAGCAGACTTTTTCATCCTTCTCTTCAAGCTCATCCGACACCTTTCCTTTGTTAATAAGGAAGATGATTTAAAGTTTTAGATAATACTCCTTCTTCCTTCCCTTGTCCCATTTAAAAAAAAAAAAAAAAAAATCTAAACAGTACTGGATGGTTCAATGACTTTGTAAAGAGTTTAAATCACCATTTCAAATCTAGCTGTGAATGCTAATCTTATGGTGGACTCTGCTTGATCATATGAATGCTGCTTCACCAATACAGCCTTTACTGCAGAATAGGGCAACAACTTTGATTACTGATACTAAAGTTTAAGGAAGCATCTTTTGAAGAAGTGGAAACAGAACTCAGATCCCTTTGAAATCAAGTTTTCCTTTCCTGGAAAAGACAAGTTCTCAGGAAAAAGGGCAAAGAAAACACTCTCTAATAGCAACCCTTGAATCAGGAGAGTTAGCACTGAGAGTTTAAAGCTTTTTCCTATCTTTCCCTATTTCTCACAATGAGCTTGCCAACAGACCTCTTCCCTTGTTCATCTTCAAGCACAGCAACAAGAAATTCCTCAGTCAGGATGTCCCTTTTTTCATTTAACATCTGTACAGAAAAGCCATTAGCCATAATAGTCTCAAACAGTTTTGCTATCTGTAATTCACTTCAGGAATCAGTATAGGATGTTACAGCCATGCTCCCTCAGCCATTACTGCAGAGTTTCATCTTCTCTTGAATTCTCAGAAATGGGACTCAGTCTAGTAATGTTGTCTGCAGATTAAACAAAACTGGGTGGAGTGACTGATAGACCAGAGGGTTGTGCTACCATGCAGAGGGACCTCAACAGGCTGTAAAAATAGGCCAACAGGAACCTCATGAAGTTCAACAAAGAGAAGTACAAAGTCCTGCGCCTGGGGAGGAACAACCCCATGCACAGGGGAGTGACTGGCTGAAAAGCAGCCCTGCAGAAAAAGACATGGGAGTCCTAGAAGACAAATGGAACACGAGTCAGTAATGTGTGAGGGATTGGAGTATCTGACAAACAAGTAGGGAATGAGAGAGCTGGGACTGTTGAGCCTGGAAAAGAGGAAGACTTGGAAGGGTCTTATCAATGTGCATAAATACCTGATGGGAGGGACTAAAGATGAAGGAGCTAGACTCTTGTCAGTGGTGCCCAGTGACAAGACAAGAGGCAATGAGTAAAAGCTGAAGTACAGGACATTCTGCTTAGTGCTGGGAAAAAAAATTCCTGTGAGCGTGATCTAACACTAGAACAAATTTCCCAGAGAGCTTATGGAGCTCCATCCTTAGAGGTATTCAACACCCAACTGGACTCAGTCCTGAACAACCTACTCTAGTTGATCCTGCTTGATTTGTCAGCAAATCAAGATCGGGTTCAGTGATGACAATCAGGCTTGGACCAGCCCAGTGATCAGCAGGCAGCTACCCAGTGGTGGGGCAGATCTGAGGTCAGAACAGGACAGAGCAGATCAATCAGCAGGTCAGAGTCCAGTTCAGCAAGGTCCCATGGCCAGGCAGGGCAGGGCTGGGGCTGAGCTGCAGACCAGTGCTCCCACACTGTTGCAGGGGCAGGAGCTGAGGGCCCTGGGCTGGACTGAAATGGAGCTCCTGGATCATGGGTGGGAGTGTGCTGGGAACCCCAGGGGAGGCTGAGCAGGGCCAGTAAGGCCTAGCAGTGCCCTCAGGGCCCTGACAAGGATCAATTCATAAAGGCTGATGCCAGAATATCATGAGAAAACAACAAAAACTAAAAAGGGAGTGGGAAAAAACTTCATTTGGATGGGCAAAAATTTCCTGCTTGACACAAATTAGTGCTCTTGTCCTTTGCAAATTAGGTACATAAATGCATTTTATTCTTACACATAGACTGATTCTCCTTTTCTGACTCACAGTTGCTCACTTGAATCAATATGCTTTTGGTTTTAATTTAACAGTACGGCATTAAGTGGATTCTTTTATTTTGAATGCTGTCATCAAGAATGAAGTTTCTGCAGATCAAATTTATGCCCTCCAATTTAATGATGTAAACCCACTTTCTTTTGATTATTCTTCATTTGCACCTGTCCAGCCTCACAGTATTGAGAATGCTACTCAAATTTACCTGACTTGGTTCACAAATCTGTTGCAGGTGTAAATGAAGAAAAAGAATACAACATGTACTCTCTAAGCCACATCACCTCTGAAAAAACTAATTTACTAGCTGAACAAAATATTTGCTATTGAGATCATCGAAGCGTTAATAATGTAATACAATAATAAGATTTGGGGTTAATTTTCAAACAGAACTTTAGTCTAAACAAGTGAGATAAAAAATTCACTTTAGTTGCTACTTATATGGAACAACCCACACAACAAAAAATTCTAAAGCTATTGGCAACAGCTCTGAGTTGCTCATTGCAATTATCTGGGCCAATCTTGCATTCTCTGCACACACTATTTCTTCTGAAAAAATATTGTTTCAAATACCAGGCATCACAAATGTAATCATGCAAATGGTTGTCCTGATCCATATCTGACATCAGTTACTTCGAAAGATGCAAGAAACCCTCTGGAAAGGCAACTATTCAGCAAAGCTCCCCCCTCAAAAGAAGTTCTTTCCATTACCCCAAGTGGGAATGTGATCTTTCTGAAATATGCCAGGATTACCTCTTAAAATACTCTGTATATCCTTTTCTAAGTACAGGTGGGGTTATTATTCCGTTAATTACTATTTGGTTTTATGCTACATATATTTAGGCATTTGTAAAGACATTGCTTTTCATTCTTTCCTGCATCATATATGCCAAACATATATTATTTCATAAAAGTACTTAACTGTCCTGGAACACATAGTTTCCACAACTCTTCACCTACCTCTGTTAGGGGGTCTTGCATGCATTGCATTTTAAAAAATTATTTATAAAAAAAAAATCAGTTCAGGACATCCCTTTTTCCTCTTCTGCTATCATGCTTAGTGCTTCATGAAAATCCTCACAATACTAAGAAGCGGTCAGAATTTGAACAGCTTGTTAATCTTCACAATGATCTTGCAGGAATATTACAGATGTACCAAGTGTGCCCAGATACTTTCTGAGGTATAGAAAATATCCCATACATGCTGAGAACCATGTTTTCAATGACTTGTGCAAAAGAGAAACAAATTCTTAGACACAGAAAAAGGTAAGCCTTCACACCTTTGCTTGAAATTGCAGTAGAATAAACATTATGCAAACACACTGCTGGCAAGTGAGAACCATATGTCATCTTTTCCCATCACTGTTCTACAACATCTAGCATTTGATGGGCACAACCCAAATAAACAAGACACTCTTCAGAGAGGAAGGATTAATATGCTACAGGAAGGCACTCCAGCATAATCACTTTTCTCATTGTGCATTGATTTACATAGTTACACTATTTTCCTTTTAAATCTCACTTGTGTATCTAAGGTTCCCATATTCCTCTCTTGCACATTCTCTTTACGTATATATATAGTATACAGTATAATAGTATAACTATGTAAATAAAGATATTTATATATTTCTTTTTTGTGCAATCATGATTACTGCATCATTTCTTAGTTCTTAGGATTTTTACTCCTTTCTGCTTTACAGAGTCCGTTCCACCATTTATCCTGAACCTGCGTAACACAACTGAAGTCTCTCTATACACACTTTGTTTCACATATTAGTAACTGTAAGCTGTAATTCTCACCACATTCCTTGAATTACAGCTAAAGTCTACTTTATTATTTCCTGCCATTTGAAAGGAAAAAGGAACATAACTTAAGAAAAACTAACAAAAGAATACTATTGCCAGATGTCCATCACACAGTCAGCTTATCAGCCACCACCCTCTGTGGGAATAATGCCAGGTTCTGATATCCCAAAGCTAGTCTTTCATGAAAGTTAAGGAATTATTTTTCCATTTTTTTCCATTGTACTTCAAACCTTTACTGCAAAAGAAAGCCCCACCAATCCTTACAAGTCAACCATCTACATAGGTTAGCAGACTGAAACTGGAAAAGAAAAAAAAAAACAAAAAGAAAAGAAAAGAAAATATTTTTCAGTTATTTCTTTTGAAACCTGTTTCTAAACCTAAGCTTGCTTCCTTAACCTGTATAAAAATCTCAGCCAAACAGATTTTTAGTTCCTTCAGCAAACTTAGGGACATCCAAGTACTTTTAGCTTCAATGTTGCTATAGAAAACATTTAGTAATCTAAAATACACTCAAAAGAAGCCATTTCACAGTCTTTTTTGTTCTTTTCTAGGTATGGAATTTTCATTCTACTTTATACTCTTACTGCATTTACCACTTTTTAAGGGAAAAAAGGTTTGGCCATTCAGTTTGACAACCAAGCCTACGCTGTATATACTGTACTTCAGGAATATGAGGAAATCACAAGGGGTTTTCAATCTATAAAGACAGACTTTATTCAGGATGAGCTAAGAATCTTCTTTTTGTGAGTAGAACTTAGACACTAATATGAGAGGAAACTACAGCAATAATTAACACCTATAGGGAGTAAAACTCATTTAGAAATATAACAAACTGAGAATACTTAAACTGACTTCATCCAGAGAAAGATAAAAGAATAGTTTACAGAAATATGGCATGAATTGCATTTACATTTAGTATTATCTACTTTTGTAACACCTCCCCATTCCTCTACTTCTAAAGGAAATACTGTCAAAATTGCTCTTTGTTGGACTTCTGGAAATGGATTTACAACTAAAATTGTAAATTATAACCTTTACTGTCTTGCTCATTTCCATCTCAGTAAAGAATTCACGTGCTCCAGAACACTGTGCATCTCTTGACCACTCAATAGCTAGAGAAAAAGTATCACAAGCATTTTTAATTATTATTTATAAAATGAAAGAAAGAAAAGCAGGTCAAAAAATGAGATTCACAACTGGTAGGTATGATTTGAAATTCCTTCAGTTATTTGCATAACCATCCAATATGGTTTAATGACTGCAGTTATGAGATGATATAAATTCATGAAGAATATATATTTATTAACGCATATACTCAAGACTCTCATTCTTCCCCAGTTAGAATGTCAGGTGAACATTTCAGCTGAAAGAAAATGAGTTGTGAGCTAAAGATGAGCAGTTCTGTCTCACCTGACTTACTCATGTGAAGAACCTCTAATAGACATTGTGGGGTGCATGCATTAAATTAGAAACCACACCATTGATTTTTTTCAAATTTCCTTTAAATAAAAAGGAAGAAGAAAAGGTTAATTAAGTTCCCCCATGCAATTCTATTAAGAATACCCACGATTACTGTAGCATGAGGAGGATATTTAATTCAAAAAAAAAAAAAAAAAAAAAAAGAAGAGGCACTACTGAAATATACAGCTAGTCAATAAGAATGACTGAACAGCTGTGGCTGCTTTAATGTAATACAGACTCTGAGAATACTATAGCAAAAAAACCCTAACAAACAAAATAAACAAACTAAGTTTCTGCCCATAAGTATGATACAGAAAGCCTCATAACTTAATATACAAGTATGAGTTGGTAATATATAATACTTTTTTGTGTTATCATCAAAATCCTGTATTTTGTAATACAAAGCGGCACTTGACAATATGAGTCATATATCCATAACTTGATATACTGGCCTACTGGGGTTTTGTTATTTGGATTTCTAGCTTGACCAATTGTCTCAAAATAAAATAAACCACCTCAAAATTTGTTAAGAAATACATTATTTTCAGAGATGTTATGGAGGCTTTTATGAGATGCGTATTTCACTTTCTGTTCTCTCACAGGTATTCTGTGCTAATTCTGTCAGAGCAGAAACTGCTCACAGTGTTCTTTGCAAATTTAAATATGGTTTTAAACTAAAAATAATTATCTACAGGGAATTACTAAAGAAATATTTGCACAATCCAAACACTATCAACTTTTAAATTGTATCTTAATAAGAACAGAATGTGTTGATTTTCAACATCTAAAAATAATAATAAAAAATAACCAGGCTTCTGCATTAGGAGATCGATGTACCTATATCAAATATTTTCCTGTAGACATTTTTCTTAATTCCTCAAAACTATTTAATATCCTGTAGATACAGGTGTACTTCACTAAGAGAATAAATTGAAAGTAAAATACTTCTTTTGTAACCAGAGAGCAGAGAAGGCAGAAAGAAAGTGTCAACAGTCTGCAAATAAAGGTTTTTCATATTTAATTCCAGATTTTATTAACTGCTTCAATTCAGCCTGGCCAAGACATGGCACTTCATTGAAAAGAGTGGAACTGACTGAAAAGATTAATTACATTAAAATTATCCTAATCTGTCATAAGCTCTGATATAAGAGTAAGAGGAAGTAATTTGCTTCAGTAAAAGGCAATGATCACCAAAGCATGAAAATTAACACTTCACAGAGGTAGATATTAAATGAGAAATATTAGCTGCATCAGCATATTGGAGACAACTATAAACTGCAGAAGACTTCTAAGACTGAGAAATACTATAGTTTATTATGATAAAGTCAATTTTATCATTCAGTAAATGCTCACTTTGTGAATTTAGCACTGTATTTCTTTCTTCTCAAAGTTAAATTGCATTACCGCTTTACAGAATTTATACCACTTCTGTTTCCTTTATGCATTATTGCTTACTTTATCTCATGGAAACTTATTAATACACAGAAGACAAAGAATCACTGAGTATTACTTTATTACTTACTTTGAATACACAGACAATATCTATGACATATGCTCTTCAGAAATTATATTAGTCAAAACCAGTTTTTTATCATTTTCAGTCAGTGTGCACTTATGAGCAGATAAGAGCCTTTTTTTTATTATTTTTACAATGAGAAATAAATATAAAAAGATAAGTACAACTACACAGTGAAGATACTCCGGCTTTACATTCTTGTATTACAGAATAAATTCAACCCAAAGATTTTATAACCACTAGCATTCATACTGAAAGGTACTAATGCATCATTATGATCTAGCAGGTTGCTCGCTGTGTTTTACAGCCTTTCACACTACATTAACCTTTTGTACCTCAAGTATTTATGACCTCATAAGTAAGTATTTATCAAACTGAAAGCTCATATACAGCACTTTATTTTAGCTATCATTGTTTAGGAACATTTATAATTTCTTTTTGCCTGAATTTAAAATCACTTCAGTACACAGTCCATATTTTTCATGAAATGCAAAGTAAAACTGTTCTTCCACTATCCATGAAAATGACTAGACACAAAATTGCCAAACGTCTCAAATATTGTCTCATGCCAATGTGAAGAAATCCTTCTCATGCAAATTTTATTCTAAAATAAAATAAGAATTTTTTAGAAACAGCAAATTATTTGTTATGTTTTCTGCAATATTCAACAGCGTACCATAGTGAAAAAATACACAGAATTACTCCTAGTACAAGAATCATTGCAATTCTGAAGTCATAGATTCTCCAACTACATATCATGCGCTGTATTTAAAAAACCCTCCACAAAATACAGCAATTCAGGCAGTATGTATGCTGTGTTAAATGTCCATGCCATATGCATAGCCACATTTGAGAAAAAACCTGCAGTTGATGAATGTATTATACAAATATTGCACAAATACAGTGTTGCTTGCAAATATTTTTCCTGGCAAATCAGTATGAAATGTGAGGTACTGAAACCTACCATGAGGAAGGCAAAATTGTAAGCTTACAAACATTCTCATAAAATTTATGGCTAACAAACACCACTGCATAAGCTGAGCATATCTCAAAGAGAAACAATGCCTGTCTAAATCTGTCATTTCTTTGCTCTCTGTTGGGGGTGTGTGGCAGGGTAAGGCATTATCCTCCTATCCACAGGCACCTGAGTGATGGCAAAAAGAAAAAACAGGAGGAAGGAAAACGGGAGACGAAAAAGGAAAAAGGAAAAAGGAGGAAGGAAAAAGGAAAACCATGGGGACAAATGCCACAGGAAGGAAAAAAGGGTATCTGCTGCTCTGTTACCATCTTCTGCACACTTATGTAGGGACAATGGTTGAAAGAACAAGAATTCAGCCTCAGCCGCTGAGGGATTTCTGCTTGCTGGTAATCATATGGAGACATGGATTACTATTGGCCTTGCCTGCTGCATTTATCGCACTAAAAAAAAAAAAAATCCCCAAACATAAATAAATTTGTTATGGATGGAATAGATTAAGGAGTTGCTGAGGTGCTTTGCTCTCTCCAGTGCCCTCCTCCAACAAGATGCTGCCAGTCGACTCCCCTCCTGGTCATGCTCCTTGTCCTTATTGTGATCTCCTGCCATCCTTCTGCAAAGCTTTCTGAAGACTTGCGGTGTAGGTTTTAAAGCCAACAACCTAGTAAGTCAAAGGCCAGTTTTCAGTCTCCCTCTCTCTTGACAGCCACAGGTCACTGTATTTGTAAAGCTAAATAACACAGCAGAATGTCTTCATAGTTAGCATACTACAGGGAGTTTTTAGCTCCTTGTCACCTGACCTTTGCCATGGTCCTGGCAGCAGTCATGTTCCTCATATCACTTGATGCCCCATCTTTGACTTCTCAATCCCATTCCTCTGTGGAAGAGAGCTGGAAACTAGACCAAAGCAAAGGAGCAGATGCATCTTGCTAGAAGCTACCACACACAATGACCCTACTCTCATCACATATCACAAGGTGGGGTGCAGGTGGACAAAGAGATGCTAGCTTCACATGGCCTGCATGGTATGTCTGAAAGTTAAACCAAGCTGCAGAGTTTTGCCTTTAAAAAAAAAAAACAAACCCATACACATTTCCTAAGTAACAGAGTATTTTACCAGCTTCTTTTCTTATTCATACACCTGAAACATAGCATTCACACAAATCAAGCTCAGACTATGATCTATTCAATGCTCAATGCTCCAAAAGAACACACCAGTTCAAAATGAAATTCAGCAATAGCATTCTGTTGTTATGGGGAAAAGACTGTCTCTCAGTCTAGACACTTAGGCTCAGGACAGCCAGCTGCTGCAATCTGTTTTGTCACAGATTTGCCTCTGGCAGGTTATTTAAACTACTTGTACCCTAGTTCCTCCCCTGCAAACGTGGAAAAAACAACAACTGTAATTCAACAAAATCTCACAAAATGGTCACAAGGATGAAATCAATCTTTTCATGAGATGCTTGGAGGGGATCATCCTCTAAACTCAACAGGAAAGAAGTAATCACACTAGATTAAAGCAGTAGCATCACATTCAGAATTATCTCAGTCTTATAGTCCACTCCCAAACCTAAATACCTTTATCATTTGAGGTCACAAGCTTGTAAGCTCTCTATCTCAAATTGTTTTGTGCCTACCGTAAGAGTGGTAGGAAATGCAATTCAGCTTCCCTGATATAAGGAATCATCACCTGGTAAAATGCCAGAAATTTTAAAGAAAACAAAGGAGGGTCGCCTTGCATTCAAAATCAGATTAGAGCAGCCCTATAATGCACCTATAGATTGCCTTACGCCCTGACAAGCTGCTAGCAATATAAAAAGCTTAGTCCCTCAGCTGCACCAAAGCAGACAACACATTCTGGTCCTAAGGCAGTAACACAGCATGTCATACATCCTCCTTCAGTCACTGTGACATCTCTATGAGGAAAAAAACCACAGTAAGATCTCATAACATTGGTTACATCTCTGTGACAAGGTAATTCATCAGCACCAACAAGCTTGTACAGTGCAACACTGAACCCCCATGTTATATTCCTGCATCATTAACACCAGCCACAGATATTTTGTGTATTTCCCACTCAGCCTTTACTATACAGGAGACTGGACAGTGAATATATGACTACAGAGATAAGACTGAAGCAAACAAATTAAAAAAAAAACTCTTCAAGCTCTCATAGCACTCAAAGCTCTTTCTCTTAGTGATAGAATTGGCCTAAATATGCACTAGGATATTTCACAAACCTTATCAGAAGAAGGTCAAGGTACAAAGGTATTTCAGCAAATGTGAGAGGAACAAATTTATCACTTGGGCACTATTCAATTTACAAAAGACCCCACCTGTAAATAAAGTAAATAACATTTGGCATGAAATATCTACTCTTACTGAAAACTGCTGAGCAAATACCACATTTGATCAGTAGGGCAAGGTGTTATGAAGCATCCCCAAAGGATTACTACTTTCAACTAAATCTCAGGGATTTCCTAGTTAATTCCCATTTTTTCACCTGAAAATTATGATCAAGAACAATTCCTTGTAGTAAATGTACAGTTTGTTGCAGGGGCAACAAACTTCGACAGACATACCACCAGCCAGCCTCGTTCCCCTCTTTTCAGTCCCAGCAGGAACAACATACACCTGAGGGCACACAGCTTTCCCAAAGAGAACGGAGTATGCTTGTAATGCTCATTAAACCATAAATTGTAAACCAGATTCAGGTCTAGTCTAAACTCGAATGATTACTCTGATACCTGTGGAATGACTATGCTATACATGCAGTAAACTTCCTGTGAACATCTTAAGTAATAAGACCAAAAAGTCTCCTTTTAGTTGTAATAAAGACAAAACACCATTCTTCATGGAAGAAAATAGAGAGATAGACAGACAGACAGATAGATGAAAACACAAAACTTGAATATTCAGGAATGAGCCCTCCTTCCTTCCCACTGAAGGCAAAAAGCTTAAAAGCATAGGACACAATAAGTTCAATCAAAATAAAAAACACCAGGCTCCTAAATTATGCTAGCTAGCTGGTTCTAAACTTAGCAGGTCTAAATGATCAGTATCTGAGATATGGCAAATCAGCATGTCAAATCAATAATTCAATTAATTAGAAAGCTACTCAAATTTGGGCCAATACATTATGAGTGTTTAGGTTAAGGAAACTGGAGATACTGAGACTAGATTCAGTTTGCTACCTGAAAAGATTGTCTATAGGGATATTAAACAGCTGATGATAGTAGAAAGCAATTTTATATAGTGGGTGGCCAGGGCATACATGACTAGTAGGGCCACCACATTTCTCAGTCAGAAATGTGACGTACAAAATTACTTACTTTTACTACAGACAAGACTCGCTACACATGCATAGTTAGGATTATTAAAATCATCTATACCATCTAGCATGCAGTGAGTAGATGCTACATTTCTAGGCATGTAATAGTCTATAACTGTGAAAACCCCCAGACAAATATCCCAAGTCCTCAAATTGCATCTGGATAAGAGTTCCAGGAAGAAAAATTAGATGCACTGGGCAAAGGTGGACACATGGGATATAGTAAATTTGCTGTCCTGAAAGTATGTATTTGAAAAAAAACCCAACCAAACAAAAAAAAAAAACCAACCCACCTGTGTTGAAAACAGAAGTATCTCTTGCTGTAACAATAATAATAAAAAAAGAAAAACCTTGGCTTTTTCCATTAGAAAGCGCAGAACAGAATCAGTGATTCAGACACTAGTACCTTTGATTGAACATGTTTTGTCTATGAAACACATTAGAATCTTTGGAAAGTTGACTTTGCTGTACATGCAGAAAGGAAGTAACATGGGGAATGGCTGCAAGTTTCTTTCAAGAGAGAACAGAGATAAAAGGATGGATCTGCAACACTTTCAACTCAATGGGGAAAAAAAAGAAAAGAGGGAGCTTAACTCAAAAATGAGAGGAAGAAAATTCTAAAATTGGAAATGCATGCTGGAGACAGGAAGAAGCCAATAGCAACATTTTCTGCTGGTGTGAAAGTGCTTTTATTGCATGTGTGAGCCATTTCACAAGTACATATAATGCCAGTCTGTAAGTTAGCTTCAGCAGTTTTACAATGAGTGGAGCCTGTAGTGTTCCAAAGCTTTATAACTACCAGTAAGTATGTGCTAAAGATTACCTTCAAAACAAAGTTTTAAGTAGCCCTAATAGTAGCCATTATTGGATACCTTTGTGCATACCAGCAGGTACTGACATTTCAGCACAAGCTTGATGTCTCAATTCAAGCATACAACTCAAAATGTCACCCATCAGCTTTAATAAAGGGAAAAGCTTATAATGCAAGTGTATTCAAACACAACTATCCAACAGCCCTGCATACACTCAGGACCCCATTATGCAGGTATCTATTCCCGAATCTAACACCTTTGTAAGAAGTTCTGTCCGATTATTATGAACACTGGTACACAATCCTTTCAGTTATAAGTGCTTGCAAGACTTGTCTCTGAGGTTAAAACCGTATCTTGTCACTAAAGTACTGTGTACCATGGTGCAAATTTACTGCGATATAGTATCACCTGCTCATAAGTATCAAACAACGTTCATGCATTAGAAATGATTCAATGTCTACCTTACAAACATGTTTACCCCTCCAACTTTTAACTTTTTGACTCTGTAAATCAGAAAGACATTTTAAAAATCCAGGAATTTAAGCAAGCTTCCTAAAAAAACCCCTAACTGTAATGTATTTTAAGTTCATCACTTTAAGGGTTTAGTATAAAAGAAAAGTTTTTCAATTTGCTTAAAATCTACCTTTTTATCTGATTTTTATTTCTTTTTTATATCCTTTACTTTTTAACACCATCTGATATATTTTTCCCAAACACATTGTCAAAACTAGAATACATTCTGTACTTCAAAGAGAAAAAAGTGACATTCATATATCAACAACAAAGCTCCACTATTTCTCCTGCTCCAGGTTAGGACAGTTTGCCACCTGTCCCTGCCAGTTTTTCTTTAAAGAAAAAAAAGGAAGAGCTTATGTATGAGAACAAGGAAATACAAATATTCAGAGGTGAAACTCAGCATCTCCTTCATTAAATTTGGTAACCCTGTGCTTGAAATCTATGTAAGCAAGGAAATGAAGGGGAGGGAATGGGTCCATGAGAAACCATATTTCTCAGCACAACCCAAGTATTTCCATACCCCTAAAAACAAAAGAATAAGGACTCAGAGCAAATAGGCAACAGAATTGCTACATTTGCAAGCAAATGCATGCGTTAAAAGCAAATTTATCTGGCCTAAACTATTAATTTTTCCTTGATGTAAGTGAAAAACCATATAATTTCCTTTTTAATATCATTTCATGTTAAGAATAATGCTTTCAAATATTTTAAGTCAAGTGACTTTTTATAACTATATTTTTGGCAAGAAATCTCTTTAAATAAGGGTAGCAATAAGACAACATTTTTTGTAACATGAGCTTTTTACAAAATATATCACATGTCATTATGAAAAGCAATATTAGGTGTCCCAGCATTATTATAACTTGAAAATAGTAAATTGACATAGTTTCCACTCAGTTTTGTAGATGTCTCTTATCTCACACGTTATGTGCTTATAACCCACAAGATCTTTTAACTGAAGCTGCCACTACAGAAACTTCATCTACAAACGCTAATTAGCACAGACAGACTTAGGTCTTTCTGGATAGCTGGGTGATCATGCCTGCAATATGTTGTAGTCTTGGTACACATATTGTTTTCAAATCAAATATTTAGATACTACTCTGGAACAGCTGGAACTTATGTGAAACCTTATTAAATTAAATAGTTGACATCTTTTGATGCACTTTTTATAACAGCAACAAAAAAACACACACATAGAAAAGACTTGTCAATTGTAATCACGCTTTCCTCTTCTCTTTTGATTGAATCAGAAGGCATTCTGCTGCTTTTTTTGTTTTTTTTAATAAATCAGAGAATAAAAGTATTTTAATTACAATCCAAAGCAAAAAAGCACAGCAAGAGAAACCCTCCGTTCTTACTTTTCAAGGTATAAGGAAGCTGGGAGGCAGTGCCAGTCTTATTACAGAATCTGCAATCAGTCAATATTTAAAGATTGACACGTCCTCAGTGGCAAACAACCTTTGAAGTCCTCTGTTCCACTGATAGAGAGTTTCATGTTCTTTGTCTACTGCACCTAGAGGTGTTATTAGACCTCGTGGCAGAGGCTGATAAGAAGCTGCCACACGGGCACTCTTTAATCCCCTCCTCCTCACAAGCATTTTTACAGCACTTGTTGCTGCAGCTGTGAAGGACTTGAAGAGTACTTACACATTCTCCTGCCGTTTGGAGATGGATTTTAAATGGGTATCTCAGAATTTTATACCGGGATAAGACACTGACTGTAGTTCAGAGGCAGTTCCCAGAAAGGGAAGAGAAGATCAATGGCAGTGGCAACTGTTTCAGTGTGTGAGATTTAAAGAGGTCTCTGCTGGAAAAGCAAATGCAGAAAGCTCCTTTAAGCAAGAGTTGTAGACGGCCTGAGGGGTCTCTCTTAGAAAGCCATTGAGAAGCTTTTCTAAATCAAAAAAGGCAGCATCATATGCTGATACTGCAACACAATTGCATGGAATACCATCTGAAAAAGCATCTAGAACCAGCAAGATGCAGCAATCCTGATAGAGAAATACCAGATTTCTCATGTATGTTCTTCCCACCAACTATATATTCCCTTCAGAAGATTACTGTCTCTCTATGCCACATTAAAATCAATGGCAGCTGGTTTTGTAACTCCTGGGGGGTGGGGAATGAAAGTAAACTACTAGATAATCTTGGAATAAGCAAAAACTGGGAAGAAACAGGAAGTAGAGACAAAGTAGGCATATTGAAAAACAACATAAAAGGAAAACCAGATGAAGATTATAAAAAGGGAATAAAGTGTTTTAAAGATGAAAAGGAAGACAAAACAACTAAAATGCACACAAACATTAAAAGCAGGCAAGAAGCAAGCAAAAGGAGAGGCAGGTTTTGCATTTATGCAATTCTTTTTTAAAAATTAGCAATTATTTTATATATGTCTATAAAACCTTCTCAATATATTAGGAAATATTTACCCTCTATCCCTGCAGTGCGAACAAAGTATCTAAATGTTCACCTTTAATCACATAATTAAAAAGCACAAAGCACGTGGCAACTACTCATGTCAAAAAAAAACCCTCCAATAAGATCAAGTTATAACCAGCTGGCACTATCTTTTTTTCAAGTTAACAACTGCTCACATATCAACATGAAAGAACCTCAATTTTATACAAAACAACTAAGTAGGTTTCACACAAAGAGAAACAGAACAGGAATTCTGCTTTTGCTGTCGAAGAACTGCATGTAAAGTTTTTGGTAGAGGCATTCTACTGTAAATGCATATTTTATCAAATTAATTATCAAATGTGTACATTATTTTAGTTTCTAGGTACACGATGCAACTGTAACATATAAACTGTCTTAACTGGGAACAAAACCTATGACAATAAGAGTAAATTTAGTTTTAAGAATACCTGAATTTTTAAAATAAAGATGCTGATCTGTGCATGTATTATTATTCTAATTTATTGATGTTATAAATATATTTTAAAGCATTTTGGTTTTAATAGAAATCAGAAAAGCATAGCAATAAGAATGATAAGGAATAGTTTTCTTTAAACAGTGATGTTTATATTAAAATCAGAAAATTATATACTAAGAAGTTCAGATACCCTAAGGCAGTTATCTTATGTTCCTATCAATAGTTTTAAACATAAGTTACCTGTGGTTTACAGTACAAAGGTATGCATGCTTTCATAACCAAAGTCCATCTCCTATAGCCTAACGGCCTGAATGGACCTCCTAGCTGCATTCTTATCTTCCAGTAGAACCAGAACAGAAAAAAAACCCACTATTCTGGTCTTCCTCAAATTGCAGCAAATACCTTGACATGTAGATTACTATTTCCATGTCACACTTTTGTAAAGAAGCTGCCATATATATGCAGGATTAACTCAAAACAGAACCAAAACAGGTTACGCTTTTACTTATCCCTTCACCTGGAATTTCTACCTATTTCTACAATTAATTAATAAATTATTGACCAGTTAATGTCTAGATCTGTGCAATTAAAATGACCACCCAAATCTTTCTGCATATCCCAGAAAGACCAAATACAGCATGATGTGCATGTTAGACTATTAGGTCAGCCTAATTCCTTTTCCAATAAAGTCTGAAAGGAAGAACTTCTAACCATTTCCTGAATGCGTATCTAGTTGATAAGAAAATTGTCCTCTGTCTGCTTCTGCCTGTGACGTGTATTTCACCCTGTCACGTCACTGGTAGACCATAAAGCAGCTTCAAACTTACAGATGGATTCAACTGCTTGCAGGTTAAGCCAAGACAGATTGGTATGCCTCGCTACTGTCTTTCTAATATTGACGGATAGCAAAGTTAAATGTTTGCATCAAGTCACTCTTTCATACTGACCCTAGAAAGGGAACGGATGAAGCAGGTAGAAGTGGTAAGTGAACCTGCACATGAGTAACATTTAATTAAAGTAATTCTGTGGGTAGGTAGGTGGGTGTGTGGGAAAGCTGAAGAGATAGGTGTGTGGGAGAGGAATGGAAACCTGAGTGTATAAACAGAATTTGAAAAAAATATTTTCAGGGCTGGGGGCTAATAAGCCACTAAGCCATCCTTAACAGAGACCCACTCGTAGTCATGCAGGAGAGTAAGTTTAGCTCTTGTGTAACCCTGGGCAAAGACTGTCACATGAATAGAAATTCAGCCTTATGATTTAAGGAAGAAGAGAGGAAGCCAATTCGAACAATCTTCATAGCTTTTAACTACAAACCTTGTTAGTTTTCTATCTGCCTGTGCTACTTGACCATTCTGACCTCTCTAATGGAGAGCCAGTTTCTTGCAAGCGAGGACCTAAAGATGTTGCTGGTTAGCCACGATGTTACAAACATATTCTCCTGCTGCCATTGCACAAAGGCAATATACAAGTTTATAATGCAATTACAAAGCCTTGGTGCAGGGAGGAATCAACAACTTCTGATGAAGTTGCAAACCATTAACGACCATTTGCATGCCAATTACAAGACAATGGAAAACATCATTAGTCTTATCTAACCTAGCACAGCCACTCCTGTATTTAGTGAAAATGAGATCTAATTTTCACAAAAAAATCCCCCCCTGTAACTATCAATTTTAATTACCATGTTATAGTGTGAAGCAAAGATGCAGAAGGTCAAATACAAAGTAAGTTGTAATTAGCTATTTCATCGTACCAAGATTCCCTTTGAAATTTATGCTCAGTTTATTCAGCAAAATGTGCAACAAATGTTTTTTTCAATACATCAGAACCCGAAGCACAGCCAAAGCATTTGGATGCCATGGCTACTTAGACTGCACAGAGAGAAGAAAAAGTCAATAATGTAACTTGTAAAAGAATTGGTATGGAGAAGTAAAGAACCCAAGAGACTATACAAAGTACAAGAAAATGCAAAAAACCCAATATTGTTAACTTTTTCAGGGCCAAGCAGGGAGAAAAATCTTAAATTGTTTAATTGTTCAATTAAACTTAGCACATCAGAAATTAATTGGTAATGCTTTTTAGAAGAAACTTTTCAAGTTGGAGTAATATGACTGTATCTCTGGTTGACAATGTGATTGAAGAGACCTCTGCAATGTTTTGTGCATCAAATCTGCCTTGGAGTTGGTTGGAATTAACCTGCTCAAGTGATCTAATAACTGTTAGTCTGCCCCACAATGAACATTCAGAGGGTCATTCAATGGCGTTTGGCTAATTTGTTTGAGCAAACATGACTAGACATGACAGAGCATAATTGCTCTCTTTATCTCTGGGTGAAGGTTTTTTTTGGGTTTAGGGAGGAGCTTCAGCTTTACTACTTCACCAATTTCAAGCACTCAAAAATCATAAGAGGAAGTTAAAATCACAGTATCTCAATAAAAACCAGAATAATCATTTTTACATCTTCTGTTTCAATATCACATTTGCAGTCCCTTCTTGCTATGAGAATCAAAAGGAAAAAGAAGCTGAGGTGATACTTAAATCACAAGAATAAGTTACTGAGATTTCAGAAGAACATAAGACATGCTGATATACATGCAGTGGCACAATTAGCTGGCAGTGTAACAGCTGCTCTCCTCACACCAGATACCCACTCACAGAATGACAAGTACTTTCCGGGAGCAAAGCCTAAGTTAACTTAGCAACACAGGAAAAAAAGGTGGTTGTCTTCTCACCAAGCAAAACAACTAAGTATATAAACAGGCACTTTATAAACGTTATCATAAAAATCAGTTGGTTTAAGGTTCTGTGTATCCTTGAGAAGAATCTATTTTAGAGCATGCACCGACACATAACAGCTGCTAAAGTGAGCAATACATTCCCGCTATTCCTTAGCATAAGCAAAGAAATACACGTGGGGCATAGTTACAAAGTTTACATGCAGGGCTCTCAGCAAGGAAGCCTCTTAGAAGTAATAATGCCTATGATTACAAGTCATTACTGTGCCTCACCAAACTAGCACAGCAGTATGTTATCTATTTGGGATGTCAGGTTTGATCTCTTCACCACAGAGCAGGAGCTGGACCAAGTTGCTTACTTCTGCAGCTCTGAAGCACTTGGGGTCTTGAAACAAGCTCCTTGAAATATTTTTTTCAAGTAGCATTTGGGGCCAAATATAATAGGTAGTATAACTGAAATAGCATACCATGCTGATACAATAGCCTACACCAGCAGGGTATGATTTAGATGAATAAATGCTGTTGTAACAATTGTCAAAGTATTATCAACTATCTAGCATAGTGGTGGCAAACATCTATAGACAAAAATACAGAACTGAAATAGAATAAAAACTGGGTCATTGATAGCAGTTGGGGAAAAAAAAAATATCCATGAGGAAATCTGACTTGCAAGACAGCCGCTTAATGGTGAAAAGTTCCTAGCTCCTCCGCAGGGGGAGCACAGTCCTCTGAGTGTCAGTATTTAGAGAAATGATTGACATGGTTATCTGCACTGCAATTCTGCTCTGCATGCTTTCCAGACAGAACTACATACAGAGGCAAGCCAGTCACTTTTTCTTCCCAAGCCACAAGAGGCAGTTCCAGGATCCACGTTCCAGGTGCACTATGAAAACCTACTAGGCAAAAGCAGAATATTCAGAGACAAGGATAACACCAGCTGAGCTCAGCAGCACTGAAAAATGTCCCACTCGCTATGCATATACTTGGTATTTTGGACTTCATGAAGTTTACCTCAAGGCTAACAAGGACAACCACAGCTACATGATGTACCAGCAAATTAGAGCGAACTTTGTTTTAAACACCTGTACTTCAGTCACATACTGTTGTAAGAACAATTGATGGACACCTCTAAACCAAGTAGGATATAGCCCACTGTTTAATATGGAATAGAATTTCTTGAAACAGCTAATGTATCCCACGCCCCTAGGAGATGAACAGATCAGGAATAAAATAGTAGGAGAGAAGGAGGAGAAGAACAAAGCATTAGGGAGAAAAGAAAGAGGGGGGGGCAATCACTTACACCAATAACTTACATAAAGAACAGAGCAGGAAAAAGAGCTAATAAAAAATAGAAATATGCTGCAGAGAACTGTAGTAACAGTCTACCCACCTGCAGGCTTAGACAATGAACTAAAGCATTTTAATGTAAATGCTTGCTACTGTCATTTTTCGTACCCAAATTAAAAAGCGCAACAGAGAAATCAGTTAAAAAAAAAAAAAAAAAAAAATCAACAAAGGTTGTATATCTTTCTCTTCCCCAAAACAACCAAGTCCAACATGGTAAATAATTTTTCAGTCTAGAGTACCGCTAAGCCTTGCCAAATCCTTAGATGAAGAGATGGCTTCTGGAACATGACTAAAGAATGCACAAACCTGGACATAATTAAGATCAAGCAAAGAAACCATCAAACTCACAAAACATTAAATCTCAAAGAATACACAAAATTTCAAGGTAAAGCAGGGCAACTGTAACAACACTCATCTAGTATCTAATATATCAATTATTTCCACACAGAAGAGCATCAAGTTCAGTCGATGCTATAGAAGGAATTCTGGTAGTAACAAAGCTGAAATGTAGTCGTAACAGAGGAGTTATGTGAAAAATACCTGATCATTTTCAGTGATCACAGACAACCCACACCTCTGCACTACACGTCTTCCACAGGACTTCAGCAGCACTGCATCCACTAATGCCATGCTGGGTTGATTCAGAACCACCTCAGACAGAAAAGCACTATGCACTGAATCATCAACACTCCTCCAAGTAAACTGCATTTTCCCTCAAGGACTCCTATCCAAGTGCACAACTTATCAAGGCTTTTCAGCTTGTGAAATCTGGTGAAGTCATAGTCCAAGGCAGAAAGACTGGAGAATGACCTCAAGTTTTCTCTAATGCAAAAGTAGAATTAAGTTTAGAGCAGAACATTTTTTATATACACACACATACATAAAACACAGACCATTATTACAAACTCAGTTTTCACCAGACCGTGATACTTACTTCCATTATCAGTATAACACACTTAGAATAGGAAATACTAGAGAAAAGACATTTACTTTACTATTACCTGCTTTCTTACACGTGCCCTGTTAATGCCCTTTGTATTTACATACTCATCTGCCACTGACATCAACAGAAGTCATTCACAAAAACCACAGGCAAAAACTGAACAAGTTTTACTCTCAGAACTATATATGTACAATATGTTTGCATATATATATGTACACATGTAAAAGGTGATTTTGTATTTCATAAAATGATCAAATGTCTTACTTAAAAATCCTGTAAAATATGTAACTATTTAACATAACACTCCAACCCACTCTGCAAGATCGTCGGACGTTACTTTTACCATAACTTTGTAACACACTTATCATCGATCCTTCCTTCTTGAAAGAAGCAATTTACTATTTTTGTTAATGACTAAAAGCACGTTTGATGCTATGCAACTCCAAAACTCTACCAGCACTTAAGTAACCCAGTACTGGATGAGTATTGATTATGCATATATATATTCAGATGGACTACTTCCTTGATTAAAGTTAAACAAACATATTGATCCAAAAACATGAAAACCATATTATTCAGAGAAGACTCAAAGTAACTTTTGACAGCATTTTATTACCTACAATGATTTTATATTATTTCAGCTAAATCATCCTGTCTTTAAATATTAACTTCCCTTTCATCCTGTGCATTTTCTGTTTCATAGCATCAAAATACAAAATTAGCAATCCTTGTACATACAATCTAAGCACCTCTTATGACCAGTACTTACCCTAACAGAATACTATTTTACACTATTTTATCAAAATAATAGATTAAAAATTTTCACTAGGAAATACACTTTTTGGAAGTACAAGAGCATTTCTAATCTCACATCTTCACTGCTAAATGAATATCCATTAAATTATATTTGAATTAGTTAAGCATAACATGCAGGAAAGCAAAATCTTAACAATATCAGAACAGTCTGCACTCCTTAATTGCAATTTTCGAAGGGCTGGTTAGTCAATTCGAGCAAAAGCAAGCAAGAAAATGTTCTTTCTTAACTGAAAAGAACTTTGTAATTAAACGGAGAGAGAAGTGTAAGGGAAATGGCATGGTTCCTGACAGGGCAGATGCCCAGCCAGCAGATGCCAGCTGGAAGTCCACAGAAAGTCAGTGCTACAAATAACAAAAGATACCCAGAGCATTATATTCAGATATTATGCGTGCTCCCTGGAGAAGCCCAAGGTATTAAAGTGTTCATGCAATGTTTTTTTATAAAAAGTGAAATCCAAGAGGAAAAAAAGGATCCCTTCATATTAAGTTCTCAACAAAATATTTCAGTTTCAATCATAGAAAAGCATACATTCTCTTCTGATCAGATTTGTCTGCTTTCATAGCATATAGAACAGATTATATATTTGTCCTGGTTTCAGCTGGGATAGAGTTAATTTTTTTCCTAGTAGCTGGCATAGTGCTGTGGTTTGGATTTAGTAGGAGAAGAATGTTGATAACACACTGATGTTTTAGTTGTTGCTAAGTACTGCTTATGCTAGTCAAGGACTTTTCAGCTTCCCATGCTCTGCCAGGTGCACAAGAAACTGGGAGGGGGCACAGCCAGAATAGTTGATCCAAACTGCCCAAAGGGCTATTCCATACCATATGACTTCATGCTCAGTATATAAACTGGGGGGGGGTTGGCCAGGGAGCAGCGATCACTGCTCTGGAACTGTCTGGGTATCGGTCGGCGGGTGGTGAGCAATTGCATTGTGCATCACTTGCTTTGTATATTATTATTATTATTATTACCATTATTATATTGTTATTATTATCATTACTATTTTACTTTATTTCCATTATTAAACTGTTCTTATCTCAACCCAGGAGTGTTTCTCACTCTTACTCCTCCGATTCTCTCCCCCATCCCATCAGGGTAGGGGGAGTGAGCAAGCGGCTGCGTGGTGCTTAGCTGCTGGCTGGGGCTAAACCACGACAGTCCTTTTTGGCACCCAGGGGCATGAAGGGTTTGACATAATAACAGATTAGCCAGAGTGTATTAAGGAGTCTGTTAACAGTTGCCGGTCATGATATTAGTTCATCTGATCTGCGCCATGTTCTTTTTTTTGCAGTACATGTTAAAGCTTGGTGTTGGTTTGTGCAGTGTGCTATGCTCTGCAGTGATTCATGATCTTTTGCTTGGGAGTTTCCTTATCAAAACCCTGACCTTGAGCAATCTTTGGTATTTGGGTTTCATACAGAAGTCATTACTGTACTTCGGGTACTACCTCATTGAGAGAGTTAGCAATTGCACTTCTTACTCTGAGAGGCTTGTTTTGGAGGAAATACAGAATGGCACCTTCGCTACCTTCTCCTATGATGTTTCCTCCTTCATTACAATAACTTTTCAGTATCTTGAACACCCCTGGGCAGTTAAGATACTTCTATTGATACTTCTTGGGAATATTGTTTCGGTTTTGACAAAGGTTAGTAAGCAATTTAAGAATATCATCCAGAGATCTGCCCCAAGGTTGGATAGTTATGAGTGGCAGGGTGTGTGGGACAGCATGGGCAAGTACCTAGGGCAGTGGGCACCTCCAGTGTTCTGGAACTTCACCCCTGAACAAGTGCAGAATCCTGAAGAATTAGTAAAGTATTTGGAAAAAGTATGTTGTCACCCTGGCAACTCCAGAGAGACACAAACCATTGCAACATGCTGGGGACTGGCCCATGCCTATCGAGCTGTGGTCAACACTATTCAGTACCCTCAAAAGAAAGAGAAGGTCTCTGGATCTGATGACAAAACAACAAGCACTGTGTCTACTCAAACCCCTGCTACAGGCATTGTGGCAACTCCAACCCCTGCTACAGGCACTGCGGTTACTCCAACCACAGCCACAGGCACTGCAGCCATTCCAATCCCAGTGACAGGCACTGTGGCTAAACCAGAGAACCAACCCACGCCGGTATCAGTTGCCCCTATACAGAAGAAAAAATACACAAGAAAATCAGCTCGTTTAGTAAGGGATGAAGATGAACCAGGGCCATCATGAGAACCAGAGGAAGAAGAACCCATAAATGAGATGGTAACTACTCGATCCCTATCCCTGAGTGAGCTGCAAGATACGCAAAAAGATTTCAGTCACCATCCAGGCGAGCACATCATCACCTGGCTGCTCCAATGCTGGAATAACAGGGCCAGTAGCCTGGATTCAGAGGGTAAGGAAGCCGAGCAGCTGGGATCCCTTTCCAGGGAAGGGGGCATTGACAAAGCAATTGGAAAAGGGGCACAAACCCTCAGCCCCTGGAGGCAACTTCAGTCAAGCAGGAAGGAAAGGTATCCCTTCAAGGAGGAAGTTTTATACTGCCCAGGCAAATGGACCACCATAGAGAAAGATATCCAGTACCTGAGGGAATTAGGCATGCTGGAGGTGATTTATAGTGACCTGAACGATGAGCAGTTACCCAAAGATCCAGATGAAGTCAGGTGCACATGACCCATGTGGCGGAAGGTGATACAGAGCACACCAGCATCGTATGCCAACTTGTTGGCAATACTGGCCTGGAAAGATGACGAGGCACCAAACATGGATGAAGAGGCTAGCCGACTCCGGGAGTACGAAGAAAGTATCTCTTCCTCCCTACAGGCCTGTGTCTCAGCTGTGGAAAAACTGTCTGAAAAACTGTGCCGAGAGTTCCAACAACTCAGAGAGGATACGTCCTAATCCCCACCTGTATGGACCAGTATCTCAGCCATCAGGAGTCAACATTCTTATGCTCAAGAGAGGATACACACCACGGGGCACCCTGTGGTTTTACCTGCATGACCACGGAGACGACATGAGGAAGTGGGATGGAAAAATCCACCTTGACCCTAGAGGCACGGGTGCCTGAGTTGCAAGGAAAAACTATTACAGAAGGTGGTCCTCCCAGGAAAATTGCAGCTCCAGTTTCCAGTGAGCAGTTCCCCAGACAGAGTAAGAGGGCTAATTTTACCTCTGATCTTGATCAAGGGACATTTGATTCACATTCACAAGGAGTGAACAATGAATACTATGACCAGTATTAGACGGGCCTTGCCTCCAGCCAGGTGGAGGAAAGGGACAATCAGGTTTACTGGACTGTGTGGATTTGATGGCCTGGCACATCAGACCCACAGGAGTTTAAGGCTCTAGTGGACACCGGTGCACAGTGTACCCTAATGCCATCAAGCTATACAGGGGCAGAACCCATCTGTATTTCTGGAGTGACAGGGGGATCCCAGCAGCTAACCATATTGGAGGCCAAAGTGAGCCTGACCGGGAATGAGTGGCAGAAGCACCCCATTGTGACTGGCCCAGACACTCCGTGCATCCTTGGCATAGACTACCTCAGGAGAGGGTATTTCAAGGACCCAAAAGGGTACCGATGGGCTTTTATTATAGCTGCCTTGGAGACGGAGGAAATGAAACAGCTGTCCACCTTGCCCGGTCTCTCAGAGGACCCTTCTATTGTGGGGTTGCTGGGGGTTGAAGAAGAACAGGTGCCGATCGCTACCGCAACAGTGCACAGGCGGCAATATCGCACCAACCGAGACTCCCTGATTCCCATCCATAACCTGATTTGTCGACTGGAGAGCCGGGAAGTGATCAGCAAGAGTCACTCACCCTTTAACAGTCCCATATGGCCAGTGCGAAAGTCTAACGGGGAGTGGAGACTAACAGTGGACTATCGTGGCCTGAACGAAGTTACGCTGCCACTGAGTGCTGCCGGGCCAGACATGCTAGAACTTCAATATGAACTGGAGTCACAGGCAGCCAGGTGGTATGCCACAACTGATATTGCTAATGCATTTTTCTCAATCCCTTTGGCAGCAGAGTGCAGGCCCCAGTTTGCTTTCACTTGGAGGGGTGTTCAGTACACCTGGAACCGACTGCCCCAGGGGTGGAAGCACAGCCCCACCATTTGCCATGGACTGATCCAGATGGCACTGGAACAGGGTGAAGCTCCAGAACATCTGCAGTATATTGATGACAACATTGTGTGGGGCAATACATCAGAAGAAGTTTCTGAGAAGGAAAAGAAAATAGTCCAAATCCTTCTGAAGGCCGGTTTTGCCATCAAACAAAGTAAGGTCAAGGGACCTGCACAGGAGATCCAGTTCTTAGGAATAAAATGGCAAGATGGACGTCATCAGATCCCAATGGATGTGATCAATAAAATAACAGCTATGTCCCCAACAACTAGCAAAAAGGAAACACAAGCTTTCTTAGGCATTGTGGGTTTTTGGGAATGCATATTCCAAATTACAGTCTGATCCTAAGCCCTCTCTATCAAGTGACCCAGAAGAAGCACAATTTTAAATGGGGCCCAGAGAAACAACAAGCCTTTGAACAAATTAAATGGGAGATAGTTCATGCAGTAGCCCTTGGGCCAGTCCGGGCAGGGCAGGATATTACAAATGTGCTCTACACCACAGCCGGGGAGAATGGCCCTACCTGGAGACTCTGGCAGAAAGCACCAGGGGAGACTCGAGGCCGACCCCTAGGGTTTTGGAGTCGGGGATACAGAGGATCTGAGGCCCACTATACTCCAACTGAGAAAGAGATATTGGCAGCATATGAAGGAGTTCGAGCTGCTTCGGAAGTGGTTGGTACTGAAGCACAGCTCCTGCTGGCACCCCGACTGCTGGTGTTGGGCTGGATGTTCAAAGGGAGGGTCCCCTCTACACATCATGCAACTGATGCTACGTGGAGTAAGTGGGTTGCACTAGTCACACAATGGGCTTGAATAGGGTACCCCAGTCACCCAGGAATCTTGGAAGTGATCATGGACTGGCCAGAAGGAAAAAACTTCAGAATATCACCAGAGGAGGAGGTGACACGTGCTGAAGAGACCCCACTGTATAATAAATTGCCAGAAAATGAAAAGCAATATGCCCTGTTCACTGATGGGTCCTGTTGTCTTGTGGGAAAACGTCAGAGGTGGAAAGCTGCTGTATGGAGTCCTATACGACAAGCCGCAGAAACTGCTGAAGGAGAAGGGGAGCTGAATCAGTTTGTAGAGGTGAAAGCCATCCAGCTGGCTTCAGATATTGCTGAACGAGAAAAGTGGCCAGTACTTTCTCTCTATACTGACTCATGGATGGTGGCAAATGCCCTGTGGGGGTGGTTGCAGCAATGGAAGCAGAGCAACTGGCAGCGCAGAGGCAAACCCATCTGGGCTGCTGCATTGTGGCAAGATATTGCTGCCCGGGTAGAGAACCTGGTTGTAAAAGTTCATCACGTAGACGCTCATGTACCCAAGAGTCGGGCCACTGAAGAACATCAAAACAACCAGCAGGTGGATCGGGCCGCTAAGATTGAAGTGGCTCAGGTAGATCTGGACTGGCAACATAAGGGTGAATTATTTATAGCTCGGTGGGCCCATGACACCTCAGGCCACCAAGGAAGAGATGCAACATATAGATGGGCTCATGATCAAGGGGTGGACTTAACTATGGACAGTATTGCACAGGTTATTCATGAATGTGAAATATGCGCTGCAATCAAGCAAGCCAAGCGGTTCAAGCCCCTCCGGTATAGTGAACAATGGCTAAAATATAAATATGGGGAGGCCTGGCAGATTGATTATATCACACTCCCACAAACCCGCCAAGGCAAGCGCTATGTGCTCACCATGGTGGAAGCAACCACTGGATGGCTGGAAACATATCCCGTGCCCCATGCCACCGCCCATAACACCATCCTGGGCCTTGAAAAGCAAGTCCTGTGGCGACATGGCACCCCAGAAAGAATAGAGTCAGGCAACGGGACTCATTTCTGAAACAACCTCATAGATACCTGGGCCAAAGAGCACAGCATTGAGTAGGTGTATCACATCCCTTATCATGCACCAGCCTCTGAGAAAATTGAATGATACAATGGACTGTTAAAGGCTACCCTGAGAGCAATGGGTGGTGGGACATTCGAACATTGGGATACACGTTTAGCAAAAGCCACCTGGTTAGTCAACACCAGGGGATCTGCCAATCGAGCTGGCCCTGCCCAATCAAAACTTTTACGTACTGCAGAAGGAGATAAAGTCCCTGTAGTGCACATAAAAAATATGCTGGGGAAGACAGTCTGGATTACTTCCCCCTCTGGCAAAGGCAAACCCATTCGTGGGATTGCTTTTGCTCAAGGACCTGGGCGCACTTGGTGGGTGATGTGAAAGGATGGGGAAGCCCAATGTGTACCTCAAGGGGATCTGATTTTGGTTGAGACTAGCCAATGAACTGAATTGTATGATGTTAATTGCTATGTAATACCGTATGTTATCTCTTTTATGGTTGCTATATGCCACATCAGTGGTATTACAGTAAGAATTGCCCAGCTTAATGAAAATGAACTTTGATGAAACCATGTTGGAATGAGAACTGGCTTCAGCATGCAACAATCCAACACCGCACACCACCTCTCCTGCTCTGAAAGACTGTGATGACAGATGGAACCCAAAGTCATGGGCTAAATGAACTCAATGGATATTTTAGAGGGATGGCCCATAGACAAAGGGAATGATATCTGTGTGTATATATCAAGACAGGGAAAGTGGTGGTGATTAATTAGAATGCATTGGAAAGGGGTAGGACTTGTGCATGATGTAGATGGTATAGAATAAGGGGTGGATACTCTCCTGGTTTCGGCTGGGGTAGAGTTAATTTTCTTCCTAGTATCTGGCATAGTGCTGTGTTTTGGATTTAGCAGGAGAAGAATGTTGATAACACACTGAGTTTTAGTTGTTGCTAAGTACTGCTTATGCTAGTCAAGGACTTTTCAGCTTCCCATGCTCTGCCAGGTGCACAAGAAGCTGGGAGGGGGCACAGCCAGAATAGTTGATCCAAACTGCCCCAAGGGCTATTCCTTACCATATGACTTCATGCTCAGTATAGAAACTGGGGGGGGGGTAGCCAGGGAGCAGCAATCACTGCTCTGGAACTGTCTGGGTATCGGTTGGCAGGTGGTGAGCAATTGCATTGTGCATCACTTGCTTTGTATATTATTATTATTATTATTATCATTATTATATTGTTATTGAGAGTAGCCATGAAGAGAAGGACTTGGGGGTGTTGGTTGATCAGAAGCTCAACATGAACTGGCAGCATGCACATACAGCCCAGAAAGCCAACCATATCCTGGGCTGCATCAAGAGAAACATGGCCAGCACGTTGAGGGAAGTGATTCTGGCCCTCTACTCCACTCTTGTGAGACCCCACCTCGAGTACTGTGTTCAGCTCAGGGGCCCTGAGCACAGGAAAGACATGGACCTGTTGGAGTGAGTCCAGAGGAGGGCCATGAAGATGATCAGAGGGCTGGATCACCTCTCCTACGAGGACAGGCTGAGAGAGTTGGGGTTGTTCAGCCTGGAGAAGAGAAGGCTGTGGGGAGACCTTACAGCAGCCTTCCAGTACCTGAAGGGGGCCTACAAGAAAGCTGGAAGGGGACTTTTTACAAGGGCATGTAGTGATAGGACAAGGGGTAATGGCTTTAAACTGAAAGAGGGTAGATTTAGATTACATCTAAGGAAGAAATTCTTCACTACGAGGGTGGTGAGGCACCGGAACAGGTTGCCCAGAGAAGTTGTGGATGCCCCATCCATGGAAGTATTCAAGGCCACGTTGGATGGGGCTTTGAGCAATCTGTTCTAGTGGAAGGTGTCCCTGCCCATGGCAGGGGGGTTGGAGCTAAATGATCTTTAAGGTCCCTTCCAACCCAAACCATTCTATGATTCTGTGATTCTTTAAGACTGGAAACGAACTATTCAAAAAGCTAGCAGGAACTAGAAAGAAACATTTTCTTTTTTTCCTTCAACAGTAAAGATCATATGGAGTTACAATATTGACAAAGTGCTTTTGAAGCCTATTTCATAATAAAAACATGTATTATTAAACCTACAGAGAGATGTACACAGCTCATAATATTACAAAGCCCCTGTCAAATCTGCCTGGGATCCATCTGCCTATACCTATTTATAATGTTTCTTCAATGTGTCAAGTGCAATGCTAATGAGACACAGCATAATAGATTTTAGATCTAGGTGCCCATAATGAAATTGTGCAAACAATATTTAACTGTAAATTTGTAAAAACTAATGGGTGAGTAATATTTTAAATGTCAAGGCTACTTTGAACAATGTAGATCCATAGACATATACTTCTTGTAAACTTGTATTTTCAATTAATTGTTCTCCAGGAAGGGAGACTACCTACAACTTTCAATATAACATTGCAATTTAGATAAAATATCTTTTTAAAAAAACAAAACAAAGCATTCTCAAAAATATCCTAAAGTCAAAAGTAAGGAGATCTAATCTTTTGTAAACAGCATGGAAGATATTTCAAAAAGTTACTTGTGTTCCTCTGTAAGAAAAGAAACAGGAAAGCAAAAAAGGATCCATAATAAAAAGAGCAAATAACTATACGATACTCCCCAGATACAAAAGTTTAGTTGAATCAAAGGGGAGGTAAGATGAGGCATGGAGCATGGTTGTGGCAAGGATGAGGACAGCTAGTAGAGATGTTTCAATGCATGCTCAAATTGCAGTGTGGTTTCTGTTCTTTGTTAGATCCTACACATGTAATGTAGGTGGTTGGTGGCTCAGAAATCTGCCAGGTGTTGGCACTGGATATATTGGATCCCAATCTAGAATTAAGACAGAAGCACTAAACTATCAATGTGTGAAATTTGTGACTTAAATTACAAGGCAGGGCCATCCAAGGAGTCTCTTGCATGATTCATGACACTTCAGAAGTTCATATATAAATCAAATAGAAGGAAAAAGTCTGTCATTTCTGCTCTGTTGAGCACAGATCCACACACAACTTTGGTAATGGCTGCACAAACAAGCTCTGTAGAAAATACAGTATTACGGACATGCTCTTCACAATTCCACAAGTAATTTCAATACAGTATCATTCAATGAACACTTCTATGAAAAACTACTCAGAAGTGTCAAAAATAGAGATGTCATTAAAAATAACAAAATTAGTTTGATTTGTGGGTTTGGTTTTGGTTTTTTGGGTTTTTCTTTTTTCCAAGTGAATGCTTACAAACACTCTTTTGCAACGTTTTTCCATATTGGACTTAGTCAAATTTTATTATATGATTCATGGGCTAGCTATTAATCATTTTGTCTGTCTAACACTGTAGAAAAGGAAACTACAGATTCTACAAAGCTCCCACACTTACTAAGAAGCTCTAAAAACAGTGAAATTATATTCTCGGAGTTCAACGATAATCTTTGACAGACTTTCAACCTCGAAATGGTGAGCAATCCTAACACAAATGAAGGGCAAAACTATTAAGTGTAACATAAGAATAAATGTTTTCAGTTAATACATGTGTAACTTGAAACATACTGCTTTAGAAATAGCTGAAACCTTGACTTACTGTGGCTGTGCCAGAGACAGTTTGTGCATTTGTGTCAGCTGCACTCTGTTCAGAGTGTGTCTGAGCAGGAGGGTACATGTTTAACGTGTGCTCTGGAACAGTGGTTTGGCCTGTGTAGTCTGGAGCTGGATGAGGATGTGGGGCTGTGTATTCTGCAGGGATACCATTCTGAGGTGGAGCAAACTGGGCTGAGGCATAAGGCTGTGCCATTGTGTCAGGAGGTGCTGTAGCTTCCTGATTACCCTGTAAAAATCAAAGGAGAAAAAAGGAAGAAGAAATGTGGAGTGAGATAAAGTAAGCGATGATCCTGCACACATAACACAGAAAGTGATGATAGTATTGTGCTAAGCTTTCTGGCCTGAAAAGGACACAACGTTTGTTTCTTGAGGAGAAAATTTCTTATCTGAATCAAATCCATTTTGCTAACCCTATAAAATCTTACTATAATTAGACAAAATCGGCTCCAAAACCAAGTCTGCTGTTCTCTGGATAATTGTAGGCTCCTCTTTAACTGGGAAAGGTCAACGAAGTCTACCTGAACTAATGCCTCAACTCAGCCAATGAAGAGGGACAAAGCTTAGTTTATTCTAAAGGCTACTGAGCTCAACTGCCAATGCAGAACTCTGATAAGTTCAGCCCATGGCCTGTGATCCATTCTGACTTACCATTTGCAGAACACAATATATGCAGCCTACACACAGAGCAGGACTTGGGTGCATACTGTTAACGTAACCATATACTGAAAATATTTATATGAAATAATGCTCTATGAGTTATTCAGAAATACTCTGAGGTACACCGTGTTTGAGCAACTGCATGCACAAACATAAAAAAAAAAAAAGAGATCCAATCAAAATATTAAACATTTTAAATCTAAAAATGCATCAGTCCAAAATCTTAAGTTAACATGAAAGAAAAAATCAATGTTGTAGGCTGTCAAAAGAAATAGATTTAAGAACTTTAAAGGCTTTAAATTTGAATACAATATTTCATTTCCATATTACAATAAGCCTATACAGTTAAAAACAAATGCCCTCATCTCTTTATAGGTAAATCCATCTTTATGTTTGATATAATAAAGGACAGTCAAGCATGTTAATTTATCAGTTAGAGACTTCTAACTAAATGCTCTGCTCATACCAAATAGTAATAACTCTAGGGGAGGAAATGTACAGAACAATCTTTCAAAACCTACAGAAAAGATGTCCAAAACATGATGCTGCAGATGACACAGAGTTAGAGGCCATTAATACAGGGACTATCCTAAACTCAGACAAGCTGATTTACAAGATAAATTATCCCCCTAAATATCATGTAAAAATGAATATTTGAGTAAAAATTTAGTTAGTTTTTAAAATACTCTGTCATTCCCACCAAAGTGTGTACAAGTACCTGCACAGGACTATTGTAGGGATTTTGCTTATTTGTACTCATCAGTCCTTGATTTACTAATTTCAATATAGGCTGGATGAATACAAGACATTCTTTTGTGCTTCGTACTTAAGGACGTTTCCAGCCAATTTCAACTAATTCAGACATCAGTTCTCTGACCTGAACTTGTCCTAAACTCAAGAGCTTTTAAGAATTTGCAAAATCACAGCACAGGAATAAGCCTTGGTACATGGCAGGCTTGGAAGGGAAAATTAAATTTTCCTCTGTAAAAGATGTTCACTGTGTCCTGAAAAATTAAAACCTTATATTGACAATCAAGCCCTCCCTAATTTTAATCCCATCTTTGCTACTATTTTAGTGTATGGCCCTGAGCAAGTAGTTTACATTGTTTTATTCAACCACCTTTAAAATGAAAACAGTGACATTTACCTACTTCATAGGGTTGTCAGTAAGTTTCATTTGCATATATCTATAATCATTCCAAGGTTATTGCTGCACTGAAACTTGCCCTGTTTAAATTTCAGTGGAGGTTAAAAACTCCTGTAAATGTGTACTTATACCCTCTTATATTAAAATGGCAGGGCCCCTTTCTTATTTCTTTTACCTAATATTTTCACTATTAAAACAAAAAAATCCAGATTAAGTAAAAAACAGCAATGACTGGATTGCACCAGAGACATTTATTAAATGTTAAAGAAGTATTTTTAAAATTTGTGTGGGAGGCAGGGGACCATAGATTTTTTAATCAACTGTTTCAGGGAGGACTTCAGCAAATGGTAAGAATGAACAACAGCAAATCAGACTTCTGCCTATATAGGCATTTTCACTGTGCTGGCTTTGAAACACAGTAGCTGGTTACTGCTGGTCCTTAAGCTATTCCTTCATGTCAGATGCTAAACATGGCATTAGAGTCAGCAGCTGTTAAAAAAGAACAATAATGGCAACAAAGGGACCAACAGCTAATGTCCAGGTGCAATTGATCTAAAGGTTTTTATACTACCTTGAGTCCTAAACCAGATGTTGCTGAGAGCCCCACTGTTTCTCATTAACATTGACAGCAGTTCCATGAGACTCTAATTAATATTCAAAGCATTCACACTTAGTGCTAATTACAGCTAATATTTAATTAAGAGGCTTGAACATTTATATTATTTTTACCAGGAACTCCAAACAATTCATTTTTTAGATTTCTCATAAAACAGCAAACTGCACTGGCAATTCCAGCACCTTCATGTTGCTGGGACTCTTCTACCTCTTTCATTAAACTTGTTAAGCTGCGGTCTGTATCACTTATTTAGTACCGAGAGCCCATTAGTATGTAAACAACGAGCGGTCAGGGGTTTGTTTTCTTAAAATTGGTGCCTAGTGTAGCCTTTCCTAGCCTTTAAAATTAGCGTGAATTTATATTTCACAACTAATTCAATAGACACAGTATTACTATGTAGCATAACAGCATGTATGTATAAACAAGTTCTTTACTACTTATATGGGTATCAAGCCAATAGCTTATTGTTTAGTATATGAATTTATGCCAAGAAAAATGCAGTGCGAACTAAGACACATTTGTATATACATGTGGTTGATGGAAACCCCAGACTACACAAAAGTCAGATACATTTGAATAGATGTCAAAGAACCAGAAATTCTTTAAATATAATCACCTAAAATGTCCCTCTATTGTGCCCTTTAAAATACAGTGTACTAAAATGAATAAGGAAATAATAGATCTAATGCATTAAGTTGAAAACATGAAATGGCCCTAAGAGCAACAGGAAATATTGATCCTAAATTAGCCTATAAACTCAGGTGTTAGAGTAATCTCAAAACTGCGGATGACAGTACACAGACATCGCTTAATACAACCTAGGCATGAGAGGCTAAACAGAAGTTGTCCCTTCAGACTCAGTTCCAAGTATCTTTAAGATTAAATGACCCCTTAATGCTCACTTCTGTGCATGGTTTTTAATAAAGTAGTTGTTGGCAACAGAAAGAAGAACAAAGGATGGCAGACAGTCAGACTCTGCTCAATGTTCTGGCCTGAGTTTTAATGAAAACCACGTTTCAGCTGAAAAATATGCTTTACGTGGCAGTGTATAAAATCAAATTTATTGCTTTCTGGTTACATGTTGAACTCTAAAGAACAAAAAAAGAAAGCATTCTGATGATACAGGTAAGCGAAGTCGCTCCTATTCCACATCTATTACTCCATTTGAAGAAAAGCTTAGGATTTAAGATGCTGCTAGTATCTCAGGTCTCAACATGCCTTTTCAGCATCCTCTGCTCTGAAAGGATTTCATAATTAAGAAATGCATGAAAAATGTCAAAACATAATAAAGCAAGCTTGTTATGTTTGTACACAAAAGACAGAGCACAGAAAACATTACTTATGCAGCGTTCCTTTTTAAAAACACATTTGCAGCATAAAAATGTATTCAATGAAAACCTTTCTGCTTGCCTGCGTTTTAAAGTCTAACTAACAGTTTATTGTTTGTTTTACTCTATTTTCTGTTTGGTGTGTTTTGTTTCTTTGGCAAGAGATATTTCACATTTAGAGAAAGCCTCTCATACTGTAGTTAAATGAGCCAAACTGCATCATATCCTTAGGGCATGGAAACAAAGAAGAAAAATGCAATATTACTCTGTAAACCTGCTGGTTGTAAGAATGGCTCAGTTAGATATATCAAGCACAGCAGAGATACATAATCACCGCCAGAGTTTGCCCTCCTCCAGACTTAAGCAACAAACCATGTATTAGATGTCTTGCATGCAGTGGTGCAGCTGGTTATAAGAAATGCCCTGGCTTGACTAAAATCAAGAGTTTCAAGTGAAAATAAAAGTGAAAATACCTGCTGTACCATCCTGCTCCCTTTATTCTCCATAAACTTAGCAGCTGCTCTAGTCCCAGGCCATACAGCATCTGCCCAAAGCAAGCATCAATTATGGATGAGGGCGTGTGAGCAATGTAATGTGTGCATGAGTGTGGATGATAGGGGTGTTGAAGGAGGGGGAGCTAATGCAAGGCTTACTGACCTCCCTCTCAACATCTGACTGCTCCCAAAACCTAATCCAGATGGGACTCTTTCAGTTTGTTGGGCCTCGCCCCATCAATCACAGCAGGCCACTCCTCTGTCTCCTGCTACTAGTTATAGAGTGCACCACTGAGCAGATGATTACACACAGAAGAAGAAAAAACACAGCTTGACTACATTAATAGCTGTTTAAAAAACATTAGAAATGCTACTATGTAAGTTGCCAGAAGCTGAACATTTTTGTTTCAAAATTAAGACAGCTGTATTCAAAGTTACAAAACCCCCTAAACTTCCAGTGCTTTGGCTTTTTGAATCTACGATGTACAGTAACATGTGTGCATTTCTATGTGATTAATTCGTCCTACATGTGGTAGAGTTAATACCAATAAGATTTCTATTTTAAAATTGCTGAACTCCACAAGTAAACCATCAATATTGAAGCAGCCTGTTTTAGATTAAATGTACTTTATCCTTCCATACAAATGAAATATTGTTTCCTTTTTTGTTTCATTTTATGACATCCCTCTTGCTTAGCAGGGCAAATATTTCAGAAATGCTTCTATGGTTTAGTTCTGTGCACTTCAAGCAGCTTAATGCTTCACTAATAAAGGAACTTTCCTAGATGCTCTGGAGGTAGTTTTAAAATGATTAAACTTCCAATTAAATTATATAATAAAGAAAAAAAGCAACCTAAGAAGATATAGACAGCCCCAAAGAATACACATTTATTGCCACTCTTTCGCAGACTTCAGAATTCAGAAACAGGGCAGACATGTAGCATGGGAACTATTCTTACAAATGTTAAATTCTAAGGGTGGACAGAAGAGCAGATAAAGAGTCATCAATTCATCATTAAACTTATATTCCAGCTGAAATATATTGGATTTCTTTAAAGTGGCAGTGTAATTCTTCCAGATTTGTTGCTGGCACTCCCCAATTAATGATAATAAAAGCAGCCATTTCAAATTTTTCAGAAGGAATCAGACATCCAACCACACTGGACCGATAATCACAACTGACTGACTCTATGAGCTTTCTCTGTTGTAGCTTAATTATCTGACCAGGCCACTTGACTCAGATCATTTGCTTCTGCAATGATACAAAATGAATTCTCCAGCCACCTCTGTTTTTCGGAAGGTTCAATACAGAGCCAAATTCAGATTTCATTTAAAAAACAATCTTGTTCCAAAAGAAGTGTATCCTCAAAAGTAAGAAAGATAACAAAAAATAATTTTTTTTTTTTTTTTCTGAACATAGGGGAAAAAGATAACAGTAAGTAAGCAAAAGAGAATTTCTTTACTACCTTAGCAAGAAAGTACCATCTCTTCACTCCCATTACAGAGAAACATTTACTTTTGGTCCTCTTCACATATAACATACTGTATTCCAGTAAAAGTCCATGCTCTTGCTACTGCTACATATACATTTGAAACTCAAATGTTCATGTTTGTGTCAGTGCCTGAAGTATAGAACATACCAACTAATGAAACATCACACCACCTTGCAAAGTAGGAAGGTTATATGCATTTACTTACATGTAACAGAAGGCGGCAAACAACTTGCCAAAAACTAAGTCCTAGTCTCAATTCCTGCCTGCATTCAAGACCACACAGCATTGTGGATGTATAGATACACATGAAGAAAGCATTCCCTCTGACACCTTCATTCTTTCCAATTTTCACTGCTGAAACTTTCTACTACTTTTATGACGCTGTGATTTATTACACTAGCTTTCCTTGTCCTACGTGACAATTCTTTCTCCTGCTATTCTCAATGGCCCAAATGGACATGACTCTGTCACACTGATTTTTTTTTGCTTCCACATTACCACCTAAATCTTTCTTCTTTTTTTTTTTTTTTTTTTTTAACTTAAGTTTCCTGCCTATCCCCCACTTTCTCCAACTCTGACTCTTAGGTGTTTTATACTGCTCTTTTCAACTGCAGCTTGACCTTCTATTCCATCAACTGATATTTTCCTTTTTTTAAATACATGGAAAGATTTTTACATCACATTTTGAAAACATGAGTCTCCAAAACTGCCTGAAGACCCATATAGGAGAGAATCTGCAGTATTCAGCAGGTGTATCTACAATTCATTTTCACAATGAGAATTGATTCTTAAAACATTTCAAAAGAAAGGTATAAAAGGAGCTTGTCCTTTCCCACAAGTCGATATAGGAATGTACACCTAATATTTTACACCTTTACTGGAGCACAAAGAAGAGAATGCAGCATCCAAATTGAAGAATTTAAAACAACAAAAAAAAGGGTTGGTTTGTCAACATAGAAGGTGCATAAAAAGCTGCCTGGAGTGCTGGCCTTTAAAGAGAGCAGCAGTCAACATTTAGAAGTCAGCTATGAGTGCCACCCCTTGGGCATCAAGACCAGGTCCCAAACTGTTGAACATCTTCATAAAAGACTTGTATGAAGTGTCACAACACAAGTTCACACATGACAGCAAATGGGGGGGGGGGACGGACAGTTATAGGCATCTTGAGAAGCTAGAGGAATGGGCTGACAAGAACCTGATCAAAGTCCTGCTCTTGGGACAGAGTAACTCCATGCATTGGTACAGGCTGTGGACTGTCTGTCAAGGGAGCAGCTCTGCAGAAAAGGATCTGTGAGAGTCCTAGTGAACAGTAAGTTAAGTACGAATCAGCAGTGTGCCTTTGAGGTAATAAATGCTAACTACATAGTGGGCTGCATTACAAAAGGATAGTCACCGGGTCAAGGAAAGAGATCATTCCTCCCTGCACAGCACTTATGAGACAGATCTGGAACACTGTGTCCCATCTGGAGTCCCCCAGGACAGGAGATATGTTTGCAAACTGGAGAGTCCAGTGGTGGGTTGCTAAGACAGGTGGAGGGCTAGAGCACATGACACATGAGGAGAGGCTGGGAGAGCTCATTTAGTATAGCCTGCAGAAGAGAGGGCTAACAGACAACTTAATTGCATCTTCTCCAATTTAATAGATGGTCACAGAGACAGAACCAGACCTTTCTAGAGGTACAGAGTGAAAGAATAAGAAGCAACAGTCAAAAGTTGCAGAAAGCTGAATTCTAGTTGTCTATAAAGAATAAAATAATGAATATGAGGGAAGTTAAGCACAGGAACACGCTGCTTAGAAAGTCTGTGGCATCTTGGGGACTTTCAAAACTCAACTGGACAAGCCCCTGAGCAACCTGATCTGTATAAGTACCCCTGATTTAAAAAGAATGTTGGAATTAGATGGCCTCTGAAGTTCCCTTCCAACCTAAATTATTCTATGATTCCATGTGGTTTCAACAGTAGCAGAATAGCTTCAAAATGGATGTTATACTTTTATCCTATTTGATGACTTTCTTCATAAACGATTTACTGACAAGGAAGAGACTAGCTACAACTTCTAGTCTGCCTTCTCTCCTCAAGAAATGATATCTCAATTCTTTGAGATGGATTTGGAATGCTTTTTTAGGAAAATATATTTACATTTGTTTAATCCACAGCCAGAGCAGTATGAAAGTGGCAATCACTATAGTGCATGCAAGACAAGAACAGTTTCACAAACAGTGCAAATTAATGTTGTGAACTATGACATGTCTTCATTTTCTGCCAAATGTTACCATTTTTATCATAGGTAGAGGAACACTGCCTTGACAACTACATCTCCATAGAAAGGAATATTTTTCTCTGCCTTCTGCATCACCTCTAAAACAATGACAGGCATGTAAGTTTTCTAATTTTATCTGTAATTTTTCTACTGAAATGAAATTTTATTCTATTTCATATATTAACTTACTGAAAATCACTGCCACCTCCTACAGTTGAATTGTAGTAAAGCTAATATATCCGTTTTCTTATTTTTCAGTATCTAAGGAAGTGGTTGAAAAAGCAATTTTTTTTTTTTACTGCAATACTGCTTGAAGATATGGGATTTTTAGAGCTAGATCAGTTCCCAAATCAGTTCACAAGCAATTGTGACAAGAGAAGTGAGAGGTTATTGCACTAAAGAAACAATCAATGAGAGCTGGAGGAAGAGGACAAAGCAGCAGACATATATTATGCTATAATGACATAAAAGATTTTGCCCTGAGAAACCATTTCTTAATAAAGTCTTTAGTTTGCAAGAATGAAGGCAATATAGACCAAGTGGTAAATTACAGGCCTTTACAAGAAACTGTAAAAACATCAGTCTGTTCTTATAATCTAGCTAACACAGATCTCAAAGCTAACACAACTGATGATGTGCATGAGAGGAAAGAAACGTGCACTGCAACCATGTAGCTTGTCTGCAAAGCGAGAACCATTGGGCCTTCTTTTGTAGCCACAGACAAAAATTCATAGCTCAAGCAGCAGAAACAGCAGAGATGCTCTGGCAAGACTATTTTACTAGGATGTATTCGTGCTTCTGAGAATTCAGATATACTAGCCCAGGTGACAAACCATGCTTATGTAGCAAGACTATGTCTGGTCTTGATGCAACGCTGCGTCACGCTTTGTAAGCCTTTCTTCTAGGCTCCACTGATACTATTCCTACCTTGTAACTTACACACAACCATAAGTATTTCCAGAATTTGAGTCAAAAAGCTTCTCTAAATGCCACCTTATTGGTCAAGGATTGAACACTGCAAAAGATTAGAGTCTGCAGAGGGTAAACAGCAATCAAATCCGGTTGCGGGTGTACAGTTTTCAAGGGTTAGATAATTTCCAGAAATCTGAGAAATTCTTGTAACATAGCTAAAATAATTAATTTAAGATTCGTTGTAAGTAGAATTCAACATCTCAATTGCAATTCATTCCGAAAAAAAAAAAAAAACCCCAAACCTGAATTTCTCAGGATATTGGGATTGGATACAGCTGTGTTTTTTAAAAGTGCTTTGTTAGCCATAGAAAGTGGTAAACCTACAGTCACAAGCAGAGACAACATGTTTGAAAGCCATTTGTTCTGGAGAAACTATATCACAGTTTCATGTGTACCTAATTAGTTGTTTTTCATGTACAAACCAATGATTTTATATTAAAAAAAAATAGACAGAATGAGTGATGTCACAAGTATTACACACAGAGAACCAAGAAAACAGAACTGTAAACAGGCACAGTGTTTTCACTGTTCAGCCTAGCAGAGTTCTGTCTGCTTCCCACAAGCACCACTAAAGTTACTGCATCAAAATGCAGCTTGCCCTAGGTATTCAGATTTGTAGTAAAACAAGGCTACAGGGACAGAGCAATGTTACACAAGAAGACTGAAGGGCAGCTGCAGTTATTTGAGTGCAAACTGGCATGCCATCCATCTCTTTGAACTGAACACTTTGAATGACCTCTTTTAACCAGGGACACAATCTTTCACTGATGAGCTGTGATTTAACCTCAGAAAAGAAAGGAGACATTTCTCTTCATAATCCCTCATGCTGAATCATTTTCTAAGGCAGTACCACAACAACCACAGTTCATCCATTATATGTGAAACAGGTCCAAGTTTCAGTATCACAAATGGGAGGATCATTACTTGACTATACTGAAATAAAACAAGGAACATAATCAGCTAGTAAGTGAAATGAGAATGTAATGCCACAAGCTGTCTTAAGCAGAAAAGCTCACTGAAGATCATACCTTCTTAGCTATTTGTTTGCAAACATCAAAGTATACAGGGCTGCTTTATAAGCCAGTTCACTTGAACTAGCCAGGTTAAGCAATAATGATTACTGTAAAACTGTCCCAAATGAACTAGTGGGAGTTGTTTTGTTTTAACTTTGTTTAAACCAGGTAAATTTAAGAGTTTGATTTATGTGGTAAGCTCCATAAAGACAATGACATGACTGAGTTTGGGAATTTGGAGGAAGACCAGGAAGACAAGCAACACAGTTAGAAAATTGGGCTTCAGGAAAAGAGACTTCAGCTTATCCAGGGAATTGTTAGGAATCCCTGAGGCTCACCCATGAGAGAAAACTGTTCAAGGTAGCTGCCTGATTGATCGAGCAATGCATTGATTAAAGAGAACTTCAGCATGTAGGAACAAACCATCCATTAAGAAGGAAGATATTTAGCAGGAGGCCCACATAGCTAAGTAGAAAGTTTCTCAATGAAGAAAGACACAAAAAGGGAGCATACAAGCAATGGAATAAAGGCTTTGGAACAAAAGAGGAGCATAAAAGTATTGCTGAGGTACTTGAGGACAAAATCTGGAAGTTTTTTTTGTCCAGCCTAGCTGGAACTAAGACTAGTGAAGACATTAAGGGTGACACGAAAGGATTCTACGTACTAGGTCCACTCGTTGCAAAAGAGAGTTGAAGGAAAATGTTGATGCAGAGAGGAGACAGCCTTGTGATGAAAAAGTCATCATAATATAATGAAGTACTTCATGTCTTTTTTGTTTCAGGTAAAGTCTGATCCTAAATCATTGTGCCCAAATCATGAACAGCATGAGTAGCGAGAGAGAGGGACAATGAACCATGGAGATGCAACAGGTTAGGGACTACTTAGTGAGGCTGGATATATTTTCATATTTGAAGCCTTAAGGTATTCAACAGAAGGTGTGGAAGGAGTAAATCACTGTGATCATGGCCCAATGTCTATTAAACTATGAAAAATTATACTGATAGAGGAAGTCCCAGATGACTCAAAAAGCTAACATTACTCCTGTCTTTTAAAAAAACAAGGAGGACGATTTAAGGAACTACTGACCACTCAGCCTCATCTCAGGCCCTGGAGAGATCATGGAGCACATCCTTTTGGAATCCATTTCCAAGCACACAAAGGAGACTTAGGTAATTTGAAATGGTCAACATGAATTTTTCAGGGGAAAATAGTGCTTGGTCAACCTGATTGCCCTTCAAAAAACAAAACCAACTGGCTACATGGACAAAGTTAAAGCACCAGATACAATCTACCTTGACTTCAATAAAACTTTTAATGCTGGCTGCCATAGCATTCCCGGTTGAGAGCTGAAGAAGGAAGGGCTGGACTGTCAGATGGGTTGAAAATTGGCTGGACTGTCAGGCTCTAAGATCAATAGCTTAATGTCTGGCTCATGACCAGTAGTAAGTTGAATACCTTAGGGTCAATACTGGGTCAACAACTCAGAGAATGGCAAAGAGTACATCCCCAGCAAATTTGCAGATAACACTAAACCATGGAGCTTAAATCCAGGGAAACCTTGATAAACCTGAGGACTGGAGAAACAGAATCCTTACGTAGTTCATACAGAAAAGTGCAAAGTTCTGCACCATCAGGCATCACGGAATAACAGTTAGAGAGAATGAAGTTCATTGCACATTCACCAAACCCCCTTCAGTTTTAATCTGTATATAATAAAGCTATTAAAACACTGAAATGTAATCTATATTAAATAGTAAGTGCCTTATTATTTGCCCTTAGAAGCAGATTGTTCATAGACTATAAATCTTAAATTGCAAATGAAATTCTATGATTTCCTTTTTTCCCCCCATTAAAAAAAAAAAAAAGCAAACCAAACGAACTCATCTGTGTATTGTTCATGGAGTTCCCATGCAAAAATGTCCAAATGTACATGGAAATTGCATATATTCTGCATTTTACCTGTAACTTTTCAACAGGCAGAAATTTTGGTTTTATGTGTCTGACCTCAATATTTTGAACAAATTTGGCAGAATGTTTCTGATTTCAGTATATCCACAAATCATACTTATCAGTTCCAAGAGACAAGAATTGTGATCTTCACGCCCATAAACTTTTGACAAAAATTAAGTTATTTCAACAGAGCTGAATATAGTTTTATAGGTAAGAAATTCACCATTCTGCTGTTTCTCTTCTTTAAATTTTCAGAAAAAAAAAAAATTACCACTGGTTTCAGACAATTCCCATTTCCCATCTCTGTTTAATTTTAACATTTCCATCATTTTGTTATTTATGATGGAACATAGATGACCTGAGCTGCAATGACCAACTAAGAGAGCAATGCCATCTTGTTTAATACCACTTAAAGCAGCACTCATTTTTTGGCACTGAAATGAAATGATGGAACATGATCTCTGATGTTATTTACTTCTAACATTAAAATGACTATCAAAATATCACTGGGCACAAGGAACAGACAGGTTGACGTCCTGCCTCAGCTACACTTTGCTATGCTTGTTTATCACCAAGATAATTTGTGTTCTTCAGTTAATGTTTATGTTAAGATGCTGTTATAGCATTAACAAGTAACTGTGTACTCCAACAATGTTTGTCATTAGCAAACTAACCCACAACACTGAAGGTAAAGCTCTTCTCACCGATGAAACAAAAAAAGGCAAGATTTGGCTATGCAATGCAAAATATATTTCTAAACACTGCTGAATGTCACAACTGGCTGCAAATAAACAAATATCTATTAATAGAGTGCTATAATGAATCTGCAGTTATGGAGAAAATTAACAAAATCCTTTAATTGTTCCTAAAGCATTGAAAAGACTTTCACTGACTATGCTGATTGGTAAGTTCTACTTTGTTAAATCTCTAAAAAGCTTCTGTTACTACGGAAGGAATGGCAAATTTGTCTTTGTATCTTTGTATTTTAATTCCCCCATCTGTAGGACAGGGACTAAAACGGCTTTCAGATCTGCAGAACTATATTGCTTCTCCCTGCACATCTTCTCTAGAGATTTATTTTTTTTACTAGCCCTTCTTCACAAGACTGAACATATACATGTGATAGTAAATCTTGCTATAAAACTGGCCTCTGCCATATGCCATAGGTGCTTAAACCTGGTAAGCTTAAAAACCATTGCTTTGAACAACACATTATTTTAAAATAATACAGATAGTGGGACTGGGTACAAATTATCTTTCTCAGTTTACAGTTTTATTTTGTGCCTCTGTGTTTAAGGAAGGGAGAGTTGGTGGAAGGAAAGGTATTTCCAAAATTGAAACATCACTGAGAAAAACTTTGGTATATTTACCAGAAGCGTACGGCTAATTTACAGCATTTGTGTTTATACAGTGCAGCAGCATATGTAACAGCCACAGCATCCAAACTCTAGAATTAGTGAAAATCAGCATCTACATAGACTATTTTGGGAGAGAAGAGTTATAGTCTGAAAACTGATTTTAATTCACACGAAGGGAACTGGTTGTCTTTTATACTAGAACACTAGATTAAATAAGATATCAAAAAATATTGAAACACTTCATATTTGCTGACTGTGCACCTAGCAAGATGGAGAACACAGCAAATTTAGCATTCTAGCTGCAAAAGAAATTCAGATTAGATATTGCTACACAGAAATTGATAGCTAGTAGGTACTCAATCAGAAAAGTGTTTTTTCTTTTAAATATTACAAACACATGGTATAGTACACCACTTGTGTCAAGTTAAATTTAATCATATCAGCATACTTAAAGGAAAAAACCTGAATACCTACTCATATACCCATGCCAAGAGGGATTATATGAGAATTTATGAAGCCTTTGCGTTTTATTTAATATTCTGATATCTGTATAGAACAATTTTGATATGCATTATACCCTCAAAATAATCTATTCCATTGTCTTTTTAACACACACCCAATATGCCTGAACTCATAGTTACAGTATAATGTGTACTGTCAATTACTTATGTTCTTCTGAAGTCTGCCTATGTAAAAGGAAAGACATTTTCCTTGAAGCAGCAATAGGTATAACGAGAGTGTTGCTAATTTTCTTGAGAGTAAAGCAACATCATCTGCTTTCTACTAGTTAAGAGCACATTTTAAAAGGAACAATAATTTACAAGCTCACTAATGCCTACTGATTTTTGTCAGACATTGTAGAATCAGGTATGTGAAGGACTGTGCTTCAGAAAAGGTGTTTGAGCAATGCAACGCAAAAACTTGATAGGCTTTTACTGAAATGTGCTTTTTCTACATATGTTTAATGGCTTATCTGAACAACAATGAAAAATGATCACTATTTAATCCATCAGAAATAAGCCAGTTTTCAGGTGCCAGAGAGTAAATACAACAAAAATGTAGAAACATGAATTTTATTCTGGGAAAGTAACTGAAACTGTTAAGTGGAACATATGTCAAGCATGCATTTTGGCAGACTCAATCCACATCAAAAGACACAAAGACTGTATGAAGAGAATTTAGGCTCCAAAATAGGGACCTAGAAGGCAGAAGTCTACCTCTACAAATGTACTGCGTTTATTTTGCCAATCCTTTTAGTGAATTCTCCTCTCTTCTCATTCAGACCCAAATTTATTTTTCCTTATCTTTTAAATCTCCCTCTGCCTCCCTCAGTCTTCTTCATTACTTCCTCTGCATCCCTTTCTACACCTACCTGCAAAAATCTGATTCTCCCATTTAATATTTCTTGCAACAATTGAGAGTACAGTAGATGCAAAATGCTATCTGATTGACATGGTAACACAGTAACTATGTGTAAGTATGAACATGAAAAGCAAGGAGTGACTTTCATATATACACCTTAACTTTCATGCAAAATATCTTACTTAATTGTGAATTATTCTGAGCAGAAATCTGCGGCTACAGAACTAGCACAATTTAGAGAATTTTTTTGCCTGCTCCCATTTACTCTAGATACCACTGTAGCCAATTGATCCAGGATTTGGGGGATGAAAAAATATTTTGGAACTTGACACTGCTCCATAGCACTTCCCATTTGTTCATCTTGTTGAAGTGGTGAGTACAGTAACCACCTTGTATAAATAACCACAAAGGGTTCACTGCTCGTGAGTTGACTTCATATAGTAACAAAAAGGTTCAGTGTTTAAAATAGATTCTTAAATTATACAACTATTAATATTTCCACTGCCTACAGTTCTAAAGAATAGAAGAAAAAAACCCACCCAACCAAAAAACAACAAAGCAGTGAGCTAATTTAAATTAACAAAAGCTGATAAAGTAGATTCAAATCCTCCAATAAAGAGGTCTGCAGTGACTAATAACATCAATTAAGAAAGGCGATGCACACCAAATTCAATTTCAGTGTCATGCACACCCATATGTATGTTCATGGTATCAAACTAAGAACCGAATACAATGGGGAGTTATGAAGCATAGTAAATTGATCTGAAAATGTTGTTTGCTAATAAGGATTATAAAATAAAATTTTCACATTATTATTTTAACTTCATTTTAGTAACACAGATTGAACACCAGTTAAATAATCTGAACTCAAGACCTCTCACACACTTCAGAAGCAAACAAATTATGATATAAAATATGTCTAGTTAAACAGAGAATATGACATTAATTCAAACAATATAAGCAGTACACATTGTAAAAGTCTCTATTGCTCTATGCAGAGAAGTGAGAGTAAGGTTGAAGATACCTTGAAGTTAAATCCTGATTTCTGTATGTCTTGGGCTTTAACAATTTAATACATTTTGCTTCCATTTCTTAAATACATAAACCAGAAATTTAAAAGCACAGTTTGCTACTAGAATTTATTGGCTAACATCTTACATTCTGTGAATCTGAAAGAGCAACATCATTGCACCATTTCACTTAGAATAATAATTAAAAATAAATAAATTAGCAAGCTACTACAAACCCTGCACTGACCCACATAGCCCAGCTAAATGGTGGTTCCCATTGCCTTAGGTGAAAAGAGGGGGGTTTTAATAGAATTACACAAAGCAAAGAGGCAAATAGTTTAAAATTAAAAGCAGAGCATCTAACAGTCTGTGCAGAATCTCAGTGAGAGTAAGTTTTCCCTTAGGCAATGCAACTTTCTGATGCAAACAACTCCGCATTAATACTCTAACTTGCAGCTCCTCAAAAACTCTCTTATTTGTCTGTAAGTTTTTAAAATAATCTCTGCCCTATTTTCAGAGAATAATCTCAGTCAAGTTTTATTTAGAAATCATCTGTGGTTAATCTACACATAATGTCAAGTTTTGAAACACAAATTACTTCAGAATTAGAAAAAAATAATTAATACAGCCCTAACAAAACCTCTACAGCTGCATTTGGCCAGGTATGTACCATTAAATAGTCAGCTGCATGTTAACTGCAATCTAGAAAAACACACACACACCAGAATTCATAAGAAAACTAGCTTTTACATATGCTTTCAGGAGCACAAAGAAAATCTGCAAAAAATATAAAAATAATCAGAAATGGGTGAAGATATTCATAAGTATGTATATTGCCATTTTGTACTTCCGGTCTACTCAATCCAGTTAATGTGGTTAACTGTCATCAAAATAGATGTCAGAAAACCAGCAGTAGAAGAGATACCTATATTCATAAATAATTATCTTGAACTAATCTCTTTTTTCATGTAGGAAACTTCTACTTCCCAGGAAACCTTATCGTGCAGGTTCACCTCTGACAAACAGAAATCCCCCTTCTCTACAGAAATAGCAACATTTTCTCAGTGATCATGGAAGCAAAAGAGGAATTTTAGATGATATCAAGAAATTAACTAGATAAATACAGACACCCGGAGCTTGGTCTCCCAACAAGGAGGCTTCTTCCCCTGAACAACAGTTCACTAGGATCAGAAGTTCTGTAAAATCCAAACTTTTTGTATTCAAATATAATCCAAACTTTTTGCACATTGCTGTAAATGACAAAGCATTGAAAGTATTTGCAAGTAATAGGGCAATTTGCACAGACTCTTTGCATAAGGCTGCATTTCATTTTTAACAGATAACTATGTTCCATGAAGATACTCTGCTGAACTTATTTTTTCATTTCACATGTCAGTGCTTTTGCTTTGCACAAATTGTTACAGCTTTTTAACTCCACGCTACTGAATTGAGCAAGAACGGTGACATAGAAGCATAGTTAAAGTGCAGTAAGTCTGACCTAGTTACTGGGATACTGTGTGAGATTAAATTTTGGGATGTGTACTGTTTTTATGAATATTCTGCACTTTGCAGTCAGGTGATCAGCAAGGAAATGTCAATGCCCAACATGTCACCATCTGCAAGCTCAGAGGAAATTTGGGAGCTCCTTGCCTGCATCTGCACTATCAGCTGGCTTGGCTTTTTGTACCCCAAAAATGGGTCAGTATATGCAACCGAGTTCTCCACCGAATCAGATGAAGCCTGGGCACATAATACATTTTTGCTGTCTCAACCAAAGGACTGTGAGCCTCCAGCTAGAGAGCTTCTTGAAGCACCACAGTCATTCCTGCAATGATCTGTCTCGGTATTCCTTCCATTCAATAGTGGTCTTCCAAAAACAAGCAAGGTAAGGATCAATGATTCAGGAATATCCTTTCACCAGTAATCAGGAAAATATACAATAACTATTCTTTTTTGCAAGAACCATTAATTTTGCCAATTTATTTTCAAATGTGAGCTGAGACAACTAGATTTGGAAAAAGTCTACACTTGTGAACTCAGAAAAACAAATACCCTTGCTAGCTTGAAAACACACATTCACTCACATGAGGAGAAAGACTGCAAAAGAATATTTGGCCTGAGAGATTAGCGGTGATTGGAAAATGGAAATCTGCCTAAAATCTCAACAGAAGGGATGGTACCTCTTTAGGTTATACAAGTGCACACATAAGATTGATTGTTATTTTACATAGATTTAAAAAATTTCTTCCTTTCTGTTTAGGTTAAGTAATACTTTGATCTAAAAACCAAAAAAGTTGTCAGAGCATTCTATTCACTGAAGAGACAGGAGAGAAATGGTAAGTAGAAAGTGGCAGCTAGACCAATTCTATCCCTGAAGTGACAGAGAGGCAACAGGTAGGAGAGCCTAGAGGGTGCAGACAACATTTTAAAGATTTGCATGTCTGAACTACATGGGATTATCCAATTTAAACAGGAAGGAATTAGTTTTAAATTGTCTTTTAGACAGCATGTGTCAGCTGTGAAAAATAAAAACATATCTTGCTATGGAAGTTAAGAGTGTTTAACTACACTCTTCATGCTATGGTGTCTAGCCCAACCTCCTGCTCAAAGCTGAGTTAGTTATGCAATCAGACCCAGGGGCTCAGGGCTGGATCCAGACATTTTTTGAAAACTGCCAAAGGCAGAGACTGTGAAAACTCTCCAGGCAACCTGTTCCAGTGCTAAACTGTCCTCATGTGGAAAGTTTCTCCTCGTATCTAGTTGGAATCTCTCTTGTTTCAATTTATGCGTGTTGCCTCTTATCCTCCAGCTGTGCACCTCTGTGAAGAGACTAGCTCCATCTTCTTGATAACCTCCTTGCAGGCATTGAAAGGTTGCTATTAGGTCACACTGGAGCCTTCTCTTCTCCAGGCTGAACAAGTACAGTTCCCTCACCCTCTTACCACATGGCATGTGCTTGAGAACATGAATATCTTGGGGGCCCTCTGCTGAACCTACTGATCAACATCTTTCTTGTATTGGAGGGCCCCAAACTGGGCCAATATCTTAGATGCGATTTACCAAGTACCAGGTAAAGGGAGATAATTGCTTCCCTCAATTTACTGGCTATTCTATGATTCTATGCTCCTGTTTATACAGCCCAAGACACTGCTGGCTTCCTCTGTTGCCAGAGCAAATATACTATATTAACATGACTATACTAATCCAGTAGGAATTCACCGTTGGAAATGCTTATATTACATACTGACATGGAGATCTACTCAGATGTGAGCAGGTCAGAACTGCTTACAGGAAAGCCAATTTTGAAGGGGCAACATGGTGACAACTCTATATCCTTCTGTGAAAGCAGACTGGCAGCATAAGAAGCTTGGGTAGTCCCACTACGAACCTCTTGGTTCCAAACAAGAAACAGCTCTGCCATTACAGAAGTTTCAAGCTGGAGTCAGAATTTCAGTAAGAAGGAATTCTAGTAATAAGGAAAGTATCTGTTTTTTAAGAAAGTCCTGGGCAATTTATTTTACCTCTAAGAATCAAAGAAAGCTCTATAGCCTTTCCTCATAGCAGACACTACCTGGCATGATCATATTAACACAATAACTGAGATAAATAGAAGAGGGAAAGGGTAGGACAGACAGTGGGTGGGGGAATGGGTATTTTCAAGGTGAAAGTAGGTAAAGGTATTATAAGCACTAGCATTTCCATGGGGAGTCACATCACCCACCATAAACCAGTTATTTAATAGGTTGCTTAAGAGCTAAGAGAGCTCTTCACCCTACCTCTACCCCATTTAACACATTAGCTTGTACTAATGGTGAGCTCTCATCCAGAAATACACAGCACCTCTGCCTGTGGGTATTACCACATGATGCAAATGAAGTTGTAAAGAGAAATCAACCCATCAATCACAATCACAAGGGGACACTGAGCAATGCAAAAAAATTAGCATTTCCACCCTGCTCAGGTCTTTCCTATCACCACTCTACTTTAATTAAATACCACCTCAAGTGCTTTATTACCATTAGAAATCTCAGTGTTGAAGGCTAGCATTCTGGAATCTAAGTGCTGAAGCTAATTAGAAATGAGGAAAAGAAAAATATTCATTAAAATTTGTAGAATTCCCCTAACAGAAATGTTCTACACCTTGGAATAAAGATTTGCCTTTCTGCGGATTTAGAATAACATATTAAATAGCTTTCATTAAGCTGAAACCTTTTACTTTGAACCACACACCTGCCATTGTCTTTTGTAAGTAAAGCTAGATTTAGCTGTATCTACCAAACCATTGTTAGAATTTAAAAGATTCTTGGCTTATGGTTAGCTGATAAAAGCCTTAATTCCTCCTCTTCTAACATTTGATATATTAATTTAAATCTTTTCAAGACTTGGCACACTCAAAGGCTTTTTGCCTTACTTCCCCGGATATACATAAGCTAGTCATTACTATTCATGAAGGTGATGAAAGAAAACATTAAACAGTCAAAGAAATATAAATCTTAGATTCTAACACAGAGAATGCAACAGCAGGATTAAAAACAAAATAAAACAAACAAAAAACCTGATGAAAATACACAGACATTTGCAATTTAAAGCAATACAATATAGCTGAAAAGCAGTTTTCTCTTCCACTTGACTGCCAAGTGACCTGACTCAGGATTCTATGGCTTTCCCAGGAACAAGCTGATGATATGAGTAACATCCAAAACTTAGCGTGAAATTGCAGTGTCATAAGCAAAAGTAAGGAGCAGACAGAACTTGATTCAAGTGATAAAGGAACCGTTTTTCTAATTTTTAGCCATGTTAAAATGGAAATATAAATTTGTTTTCTAGTCAGCACATTTATTAGATAAATTTACCTCTGTACAGAAGACCTGAATAAGGCCTACACATTGCTGACATCGCACTCAGCTAATTAGTGTGAGGCTTTCTTGTTCAATTTTGTGTATGAGACTTATTTTTCATGTCTGAGTTAGGTGATTTCCCAATGCAAATAATACCTCAAATATTAACAGTAAAAAAGACCTATTTTTTTTTTAAAAATTGTTATTTGAATAATGTCCAAAACACAATACTACTGATAGTATATGAACTAGTAAAAGATAAACTTAAATTTAGTCTAAATTAATTTTTTAAGTATCAGTTAAATGCTTAATACTAATGAAAATATTATTACTTTTCATTCCAAAGGAAACAGATGGCTTTAAAGAGTTACTTATTTCAACATATGGAAACCAATCACTGAACTATGAAGAATCAAACAGCAAACTCTCTCATGTTTAATTAATTTTGACTAATAAGAACAAAATATAAGAAGAATACAACACTTAAAATAATCCAGCTTCTAATATGACTGCTTTAGTTTAAATTGTAACGGAACAAGGAAGGTTTTAAAAATATTTGTTTGAGCAACTATATTAGATTTTGTTCGTAGCACTGATTTAGGTTTTGGGTTTTAAATGTAAAATCTGTATAGAAAATAAGAATGTGATGCACGTGGATTTTTACATTCATCTACCACCTCAAACCCCCAAAGATTACAAACTCCCCTGTAAACAGTTCTCTCGTCACGAACATGCATAGGAGCTTCCTCTGAAAGAAAGCTGCTTTTGAAACAGAACACAAAAAACATTCACAAATGCATAGGATCAATTGACAGAAGTTTTTTCGGAAGACAGCAAAAGAATACGCTTGCAGGTAGCAATGAAGGTGTGAAACAGCTACCTGCTTATTTCTGAGATCGGCCAACATAGTACAGCTCGCTTTTCTAATGCGGCAAAGCAAATTAAACCTGTATTAAACTGCAAATTAAAGAACAATGAACACACTGGCTTTACTGCTACTGTGAAAAGCACCATCTCCAACAATGTAGCTGTAGCTGATGCTTTGGAAAAGTATAAAGAGCAAATGATTCTTGCCCTGGTCTTATCATTGCAGTTTTCTTCAGTCAAGGATGTAGAGGTTTGCCAGCTAAGTCTGTGTCAGTTTATTATTAACTTAAATATAATCAGCAGCCTAGTTTATTTTCCATCTCAAGCAGCCTGCAACTTTCTAAAGCTGCAGCTAAAGTTTGCCATTTTCACTTCATTTCTTCCTATAAGCTTATATAACAATATACTTTAAAGGTGCCCCTGTATTATCCTCAGCTGGTGGGTAGAATTGTGCTTTCTTTAGAATATTTTTTAGGATTCCATTTGTTAAAAGGAAAAAAAGGCTGCTTAGGCGTTTCATGATTTCTGTGCAGAACATTCACTATGTGGGAGTGCCTCATTTGCATAGCGGCATGTGGGTAGGATTTGGACAAGCACACTGAAGGATATGACAATCAAAAACAGATATGTGGGAAATCTCTTTTAAATGTAAAAAGACCTCACCCAGGTTTCACTAACTTAGGTAAACACTATTTCTAAGGGAGAAATGAATGTATAAACTACTCATGAGGTAAAAATTGGCTTCAAGCACTGCAATTTCTGTTGCTTACCAAACTACACCCAAGAATAATTTCTTATTCTGTCCTAGGCCTAGCACAGCAAAAATCAATGAGAAATGGAATTTTGATCAATGCTAAAAATTTGCATGCGATTTTTCCAGCTAATGACATGCAGAACAAGTTATAGCTGATTTCTGCCACTGACATTCTGTCAATTTAATAATAGATCCCTCTTTTGATGTAACTTGACTGCCATTAGCATTCCAAATATAGTGAACTGTTTTGTTAATATCTCCACAGAAGAGAAAACTGAAGTAAAAATCTAAAACAGATGGCAACCTGGGCCAGTTTCTTGTGCACAGCACTTGCCTTTAATCCATTGCTCACTGGAAATGTGGAAATCCAGTTCCTTACCAGACTGGGAGAGAGTAAATTCCTGTTTTGAACCAATTTGAGATTACTAGCCTGCGAAAAATTACTCTGCAGAAGCCAATATGAAAGCTTGATTTTTCAAGCAACAGAAATTTTGAAGCACTCCCTGAAACTGCCCTCTTCTTTTCAAACTGAGCTGACCAAAGTGACTCATGTCAAAAACTTAGACATTGTTACCACTTTTGAAAAAAATGGTCAGGGAGGTTCCTGGGCCTATCTTTGCATGATGTAATCATCCACCAACTACACTGATTCTAGGGAGACTCTTCCAGTTTTCATAAACTCCCAATCTGGTCCAATCTACTTTCATGTATTTTATGAGGAGTGGCTTTCTTCTGCTGGATAGCAACACGTAAGTGCAGGACTCTCAGATTATGTCAAGAGCCGGTTTATTAAGCACTTGCCGCAGCACCTATGAGTATAATGCTATCCAACAAAGCAGTAACGTAGCTCTCGTGGACACTTTTGGTCCACATCCTCTATATATTCTGTTAGATGTTAGTACAGTGTGCACAAACAGCTTGGGCTTAGGCGTCTTCAGGAAGCACTCTGAAGGTTCCCTGAGCAGTATCCTTGGGTCTTTCTATCCTAAATTTAGCAAACCATACCGCACAATCTAAAAAAGCTACTACCATTTACTCCCTATCATTTTTTTTTAATTAACAATAGGGACTGGTGTATTTCTTCTATTTCCTCTGTGTTAGCCTAACTCAGACAATATAGACTTGCACTACTCTAAAAGGAGAGTATGAATAACGGGGTTTATTTCTCTTTCTTTTCTTTTACACATGAAACAGATAAATGGATTTCCCCTGGAAAAAGATTAAATCTACTTGTGTGACTGACATGTTGACCACTCCTGGAAGACAGTCTAAATTCAGACAAGGACCCTTCAAGGATCCCAGCTTATGGCTATTTAAAAGCAGCATTGTATTAGTATAACAAAAAGAATCTCACCTGGTATATAAGAGGTCCTTGACAGTAGGGATACCTTCTGTGGGAAGGAGCACATGCTAAGCAATCCCCCTTACCCAACCTGCTCTTATTCTGGAGCGAACACTGACCATATAAGCTCAGACGAAATAATTGTATCCGTTCACTTAAATCAATATAACATTAACATAACTTGTGAAGCTCCTTTCCTGTGAACATGAACCCCAGCTTTCAAATAATCCTATACAATATTTATTGTAATTTTTTTGTAAAGTTTGTACTTCAGACACAGGTGCAAATTCTATGCCATCCTAAAATATATAAATATTTCCTTCTCCTAATTATTATATGCCCAAATAACATTTACAGGTAACTGCATTCACAAACAACGGCAATAAAGTAAACCATAACCTAAACCTGTGTGTTCTATGTTGCTAACCAGTTCCTTACAATCTGATAAATTTTGTATGTATTTGTGTGTATCATTATTACATAAAAGATGCACCACTTCCATTTAATTTTAAAGAAATGGACATAAACTGATTGTTATTTAAAGTTACCATGTTCTAAAACTAACACATAACAGAAGAAGCAGGGGAATGAAATATGCCAGATTTTACAAGTTGTTGTGATAAGCAAATGGTCACCTTGATTATATGTGTGTTGTAGTTCGGTCATGCTGCATCCTGCAATAATGTTGGGAAGATCAGTGTTGAAACTGAAGAAAAAAATTTCCAAGTGTTTGAAGAAGTGACAAACCTATTCTATTTCTTATTAGTACTACCTCACAAAAAGTTGCCAGCCAGGTAAAAATAAATAAACCCCCAAACCCCACAAAACAACAAAAAAAACCCCCACAAACCAAAACCACCTTTCTACGAGGAACAAAAAACCCTCAAAGGTGGGGTCAGATGTAATTTTCCAGATTAACCTCGAGGCGCTGAAGACCTTTCAGGCCTTTTTGTTCTCTGCTGTGCAATGGTAACGTCAGTTCAAGACCAGTATAACCATGTGATCTTTTAAGTGCCAGAACACTCCTTCATAAGCTTCTGTGAAAAAAATGCAAGATTACTTCAAACTTTTTCAAGACTTTGCCTTGATGCAGATGAAGAACACTCACACCTTTCTTTCTGCCAGCTCTGCCATAAATACAGACCGCTGCAGTTCAGCCAATCTCAGTGTTTACAGAGTGAGCTTGAGCTGCCAGTCCTGATCATTTCATTTTATTTCATTCCATGGTCATTAACACCCAGGTTTAGCGGAGAAGCTGTTTAATTGTTCAGTCAAATAGTGGATTCAATTTACAGTTAAGTCAGTGACTTTAAGAAATACTACTACCTAGTCCATACAACAGAAAATTAATAATAAAAAGATGCTCACTTCACAAATGCAAGAGATGTATAAATGCAGCATCAAATGATTGATCTGAAAAAACCATCAACGATGCACAAAATACATGTAAAAATAAAAGCAAAAGGTACCTCTATGGCTTTTAATTCTCAACCAGGTTTGGGTAAAATAAAACATGAGTCTGTAAGAGGCACTGCATTTACCTGCTACAATTGCTCTAAAAGGCAGATGTCTGTGAATTTTGTAACAGATTTAACAACATGACTGCAGTGTATCGTTAAAAATCAAACCTACCTGCCTCTTTATGCAAATGCAATATTAAAGGCTCTTTCCTCAAAGATACTCCCTACACACTAATATAGCCTGTACCTGGTGCTTCAGCTAGACTGCAAAACTTCCTTCATGTAATACATACAGCAGGAGAGTAGGATGTCATGAAAGAGATAATTGTACTAGATCTAAGATAAAAGTTTAACCTATTTGCTAAATCCTTGAGTGGGAATTTGGCCTCTTTTTATTCAGACACTTGAAGTTTTGCTTTTAAAATATCTGCTGTAAGAGCATCCACCATAATAATGACTCAGTTGGCATTTCTTACTTATGTGCTCACAAGACCCATACATACATTGTGAGAAACACAGTAGTGATGTAGTCCTGCTGTTCCCAGCTTAATTACTATTGGACCTATTGATAACTTTTGGCACAGGTCTACATTATACAATATAGAAAATAACAGCGAGTTCTCCTCAGAAAGCATATAAGGAGTTCGTTAATGCTGCAAACTAATCTGCAGCTAAATGCAAATTAACTGAAGATAAAAAACATTACAAGTGACATTCAGGAAGACACAGATGACTCCCAAGAGCTAAACATGTAACATATCTGAGCGAAAAATCGCAGTTTTCACAAACTGGTTCACACAGCTTCAGATAAAATAGAAAGTGCCAAGATGCTGAACAGGGGTTCCTCAAGAGCTTCTCTTTCCAGAAAACATAAGACTGTAGCACTGATTAAATGGTCCCAACAGAAGATCCTCATTTCCTGCTATGAAAAGGATGCAAGGGCAAGAACCACAGATAACCAGAAAACCCTGTTGCTTGATTCAGTGCCTTTATAAAAACTAAACTCCCAAATCTAAAACCAGTATTGGGGGGGGGGGAGCGGGAAATCACTATTTCTCAAAGAAAGGACAAAATCAATAGGGAGAGATTATGACATGTCATTGCTTGTTTTAGTCAACTCCATCACTTTTAATTTAAATGCAAAGTTTAACTCACAAAAGTTTAAATTCTTTTTTTTTTTACATTTGAAAGTATCACATCAGATCACCTTCTATTTTTGGACTGTGAAAAGCAGACAGAGAAGATATAACAAAGCAAATTCAGAAGGGTTGTTCATTCTCGATCTCTCTTTCAAGTATACATGTGCTACCAATAAACATTGTCAGGCAGGAACAGGAGTAGCCAAGGAAATCTCTACTTCTACTTCCATTTTCTTAGAAAAATATAACCATTTCTACAATTGCATCAATCCCAATAGAGCAACTCTAATTTCAAACTATTTTTGCAGTGTCTATATTTTATAGAACAAGCACTAACCACTTAAGATATTTTGTGTACTTTTTCTAAATTCTTTTTGCTAATGTTGTAATTTTAAGGATGATTTGTTTAAATCTACCAGAGTAAATTACTTTAATCCTGTAAACTAACTCATAAAAAAATAAAAATCAGAGAATGGATGTAACACTGATTTTTCTTTTTTAAATCTTATAATGGTAAGCTTTTTATTAAAGCTGATTAAGATGACAAATACTAATATTTTGTTTTATGCATAGTGCATATGTGTTTCCAGTAGTATCTTCCTTCACTAATATTCAGTCATTTTATAAGAACCCCTTTTTTTGTGACTGATTCTAGCTGGCTGCCACATGCAGCACAGATTTAAACATGCAGGGAAAGATCTTCAGCTGGTCTGAATTCTCAGAAATGCTCCCTGCAATTCAGTTTGGAAAGCTCAATAGTTTGATGTTGCCAGAATACAGGTTTTACATTTTTAATATAGGAAAATAATACTAATTTGTTAATAGCTAAAAAACAAACAACAGATAAGCAATTAGTACACAAAGGCAAAAGGGAAGAAAGACGTGGCAACAAATAAATTCACACTGTCTCATCACATTTTTCAGAAATCTCTTGTGGTCTGGTCTGTTTAGCACCTGCTAAGCCTAAACTGTATACACTCCTCTTAAAAAAATTGTCAACAACTGAAGTACAGATTCATTTTTAATTCCGATCTCTTGGCAGTATAAGTACTGTCTGGAAAAGAAAGGTCATCCTTCTGGTCCTGCTCTGTCTAATTCACATACACAAAAAATGGTATGGACTGGTCTCAAGCAGAAGCCAAAAGAATTAAAACAAGCCCCTGCGAACTTGACTTACATGTAACTGCTGCCATCTTAATAAGGTGAGAGCAGCTTTTAAATCCCAGGCAGATTCAAAAGCTGCAGCCCAGTCCCTGCCATATGGAGACAGCCTGGAATCTGTCAAGTTCACTTAGTGAATTTTATCTTTGGGGAGTCAGTCAGGCAAGCTAGATCAGAATAAACAGGATGCTGTTGAGATCTGGAGGCTAATGCTGGTACAGGCTGGACTACTGAACCAAAAAAATCTGTTTTAAATAAACATGTGCTTGACTAGAAAAATTAACAATAATTAAAGCTGTATAGGCACAAAAACAACTACATGTGACTTTTAGTGGGCTCTGAAAGATGCTGTTCTCTCTCTGACTTCAGGAATTATCCAGACTTTCCATTTCTTTCCATTATTCCTGTATAGTAAGATATAACAACAACATTTAATGCTTTATATCAGCTTTAAGTATTGATAACTTAAAATACCCTGTTTAAATGATGTGCATAGTTATACTACCTTTTTCATAGTTGTTCAGGAAGCATAACAGTAAGAGTAAGCAATGTCATATTCATATGATCTACATGCAAGTGAAAGCTGCTTCTGCATGCTTCAATAGAAGGAGACAAAAATCTGGGGTCTCCAAACCTATCAAATTCTGTTCTGATGGATGGGGATAAGATAGAATTTGTTGTGCTCTGGGTAAAAACCAGAATGTTAAATGTAATCTTCTGCACATGCTTTTACTGATATTCAGCATAAAAATAAGCCTTATCCATTTTTATTAGTTGGTCTGAGCCAGAACCAATTCTTTTGATGTCACCTAGCTTATAAAATGCAGCACTATAAGCAAGGGAGGTTTTAAAATGCTTCATAGACTTTATCCATTATATTAATGGGTTTCAAATTGCAATCTGTGGAGCACTTTCTGGTGCTGATCCACAGGCAGCTGGCCAGTCACCTGGAGCTGGCTCCTCTCCTTTTTTCCCTCTGCTTATTCACTATAAAAGACAGAGCTGAAAACGGGCAAACAAAAAAAGACATAATGCCATTTTTAATGCCATTTTTCTATATAAACAGTTACAGTGCTTGCCACATGACCATCCTGAGAGGAAAGGACTATGCAATTATGAAAGGCAACACAGCTTGGTGGCACCATACGCAGCCGACCATACTGGGCAGGAGAGGGGGAAGGTGGAGCACAAGAGAAATAACTGGTTTTACTACAGGATTAATTTGATTAAATTAAACTTCAAGGTAAATGAATAAAATAGCTCATTTTTCAGCATTCCCCTACTTTCAGGCAACAAGCCAAATTTTATCTCACGACCCAACAAGATGAACTTGCATTGCATTGCTATTTTCCAGAATTATTTCCAATTTAAACAACTTGAATTTCTGATAAATACTCTTTAGAAATTATATCTTGCACTGGAAAGACTATTTCTTCAAATACTTTAAGTGACATCTGCAGATTCATCCAGGGAATTCAGGTTATCTCTATATATAAAGTAAGCAAAGAAAGTTACACTGACCTGGGTCACCAGTGTAGAAAAGGCTTCTGGGAACCTAATCAGCAAATCATAATAAACAAGATATCTATATTTACCTACTAATTAAAAAAAAAAAAAGTTTCTACACTACTAGCCTTTCATTTAAATTGTTTCTTACTTTCAGCTACGTATTTTCTATGTATTTTAGCAGGTTTTCCCCAGCTAAATCACTTTCTCTTGTCAGAAATATAGCCACTATAGCAGACTTTGGAGGTTGTAGACTTACTACAGTAAGTCAACACTAATAGTACACTATTGCTTAATAGTAAACAGATTCAACAGCTGAAATCATTTAAGCTATCAGTAATAGCTATTATTAGATCACAGAAAAATATTTGTGAGTGCATGCCCAAACAAATTATAAATAGCACACAGCAGGAGATATGTTCTTTCAAAGCAGCACTGGAACATGCAATTTACTGGTTTCAGTTCCACAAAGGAAGGCTGTGGTATAGTCAAATCTGTGGTCCACTGAAATCTTCCAGCCGTGAGGAACAGATCAGCCTTTCTAGTCAAGAAAAGCCTGACTGATAAAGGCACCAGGGAGGCAAGACTACTGATACGAAATACTTGTTCCTCATTGTTTGGCTTTGAGATCCACCTTTGCTCCATCATAATAATGCGGACAGCTTAGTTTAAAGTTAGATTTAGGAAACATCTGCAAATGTGTCATTTACAGTACCAAGTGGCACCACAGCAGCCTAAATGAATCCTAAGACCTAAATATTTACTATGCCCAAAACATGATGATTAAAAATCCTTCTGTTTTTCAATGAAGTGATTTCCTGGTTAGACTTATGGTATCTCTCAGTCCAGAGAGGTTTTTTTTCCAGAAAGATGCAATCTCTCACAGTAAATTACATGTGCCTAGTTCAGACATCAGGAACAAAAGACTTTTACAAAAACTTTCATCCAAATATCTTTAGATCATAACATTAATAGGCCATCTATTTTTTTTCCAGTAATAACATTAAATCATTTAAAAATATATTCTAAAATATTTTTACCCATTCATGTGAAAAACCATCTTCAGATTATAACTTTTTTAAAAATCAAAATACAGATTTGTCAAATTTTACAATTTGTTTTTACAAGAATCTTCATAGACAATGATGTACACTAGTAATAAAGCACTACAAAAGGGTAAACCTTTGGCTAGTGACAAGCAACAGCTTTAAAAAAGTTTCTTTTTAAAAAAAAAAAATCATTCTTATGCTTTTAGCTCCCACTTCACAGTATCCTACAGAAAATTCTAGGAGCATTAGTAATATCTCATCCTAATTCCAACAGGTAGTAAATAACAATTCCCAAAGAAAAAGTCTTTTGCCGAGAAGTTCTTTTTCTCACGGCGGCGGGGGGCAGGACAGGGCAAACACGCACACCATGAAACCATAAGCAGATGCTGTAGCATGTCCCGTGATCATGTCATGACAAGTTTTATGAAACATGTCAAAAACCCATGACCAGGCATAAAAGCAAAAGAAATACTAAGACAGATACACATTAAACCCAACAATTTTTCTACAGATGTATCATACATGATCTACTGCTGAAGAAACACAGATCTTCCTACACGTTTGTTCAATTACAGTGAAATACATTTGCTGACCTGTTTGTTCAACTGCTATGAAATACATCTGACATTCAAGTAGTTCCAGTAGGCACACAGAATTAGTTTATCACTATTCATAATCAAGAGTTTGATGGCACTCTTCATTCATAAATATTAAATAAGAACTTTTCATAGAAAAAGCTAGGACCGTCACCCTTATTCCCACTCTGCCACCTTTGTGGTATAATTCCTTACTGTATCCATGCTTCACAGTGTCCTCTATAAATAAGTATGTATGTTTGGACTTCTTTTTATGTGTCTGATTTTGGGTTCTCAAGATATTATTCAGTAATGTATTATTCTCAAACTCAATATTAAGTAAATAAAAATATAAAGTGCTTGATTTTCAATAGGGCAAGGTCACTGCCTTGAACTATATTTTTACTGTCATTAAACGTTTTATTGCTAGTCCTAGGAACATCTTTATTCACAAGCCAAATACATTAAAGAATAACTCTTTTCTTTTACACGTTGTTTGATTATTGAGCAAAAATGGATGAACTAGTATGTAGGACTAAGCAACTGAAGACTGATGAAGGTAAACTATGACTTCCGTTAAATAAAAAAACCAACAACAACAAAAAACCCAAACAAACCCAGTTTCCAACAGACTGTAAGACCACTGGCTTAACTTGCAATGATTCCATTATATCTTAATCTTTACCCCCATTCCTTCTATGCAGCCTTCATGTTTTCCTTCCCTTTCATTTTTTACTTCAGCAACTATAACTTCTATATCTACATAATTTATTGGTGGGTCTTAGTCTGGAGAATCCATAGGTTTGTTCTGTGAAGTACACTGACTTCAAAAGCAGTATGAAAATTAAGAGTAAAAATCTGAATCATGACAATGACAGCAGTGAAGCAGTCAGTCTACAGCTATCGTGTTCCTTGCAAGAACAAATCCTGCAAAAGGGTCACTGGGTCAGATAATAAGCAGTTTTCTAATATAGTGCTTCTTTCTCTAAAGTGCCATTAGCTATTGTGGCATTCTGTTAGAATGAGAATGTGAAGAGGGAATGCAAAACTTCTGAAGAACGCACTACCCTTACAGTACAAATCAGTACTGCAGGAGGATGTGGAACTATCCACTGCCATGTGGAACTACTAGAAATCTGTAATCCTACAGAGATTAGAGGTAAAACAACAACTGCAAACATATTAGTAGCAACAACATACTGTTAACATTACCTGAGCTGTGTTACTGAGAAGGAAGGGGAAAGGGATTAGTCTATAGACTACTGACTGGTTAAATGGCTGTTCCAGAATAGACTATTGACACTAACATACTTAGAATTCATGCTGTTCCATCTACAAGCACAATTTTTTCCAGAAAGATCCTGTAGGATATCAGCACAATTTAAGTCAAAATGTAGTATTTTAAAATTAGTTCTCTTTCTGGATTAAAATAGAATGTAAATAGCTACAAGAGACTAATAGATGCTACAATGACTGCAAATTGGTACAGATGATGTGAGACCTGACATTTAATTTTTCTATAAAGGTATGGAAAAATAAAAAATAATTATCTCCTTTTTAGAAGACTTGCAAGCAAGTCTTCTGGCATACTGTGAACCATTTTAATCAAGCTTGGCTTATAATTAAGGTAGGTCACATAAGAACTTATTTCAATTCATTCGCAAAATGTGTATTCTTTCACATACCTACGAAAGTAAAAAGCAGGGTACAGAAGATGGGATATTTTCATTGTTTTTATTGTTCAACAGTAAGTTCAAAGGATCTGTCAAAGTATTTTTTCTGGATGTGCTTAATCCTAGTACTTTCAGACACAGCTTGTTAGCTTCTTTCCACTTCACCACAGTTTTGTGATGTATTTATGAGGCTGAGACTAAACTAGGTCTGCTTGGAAAAGGTAAAACCTAACAAAAAGATATTTTAAGCTAGTTAGGCTGCATCCTTGTTAACCAGTTCACAGGTTTATGCTGTTGTAATAACCTGGGGTTGCAAAGAGAAGAGCTATATACAACATGGTAGAAAAAGTAGCATATGAAGTTTTCATTGCAAATATTGCCAAATTTTGTAAAGGGTAATATTCTCATAGATTAGATCATAAATAAAATGTACGTTTTACTATTAAGACACTTACTGCAAGAAATGGTGCTTAAATGAAACAGAAGAGCAATATACCAGGGCCACTGGTCTGAATGCAACTCAGATTATTGTTGACACATGGTATGGTGAAACTACGTAAGTATCTGAATCTGGTTTTGTTCAGGAGATGGCTATCTTTCATACCAGGAAATCAGCACTGATGTTGGCAGCTGCTGTTAGTCTCAGAAATCAAGCTGAGAATTTAACTGAAATGGAGAAGTCCCACCATTCATACAGAGGGAGGGATGTATCTCCATCAATGACCCACTCAACTTGTTTGGCATTTCTGCATCCTGGACAGCATAGTTGAGAATGATAATATTAGATATAAGGGTGGAGCCAGAGACTTCAAATTAATATAAAGGTGGTAACTTGGAGATGCATCAGCCACAAGAGAAACAAAGTTTTATTGGAAAGTGAGCCAAGCTGCCTTTGGGAATGGACTTTGTGAAGAAAATGGAAGGAAATGGAGGTAAAAATAAAGGGCCCAGAACTGAAGCTTTCAATTGTATGAAGCACTTCAGACTTAACAGAGTAGCATTCAGTTAAACAACCAGAATTAAGTCCCTAACCACACCCAAAGACAAACTCCAAAAACCAAATTGGTGTGACACAATGTTATGTCTACCTTTACATGCAATGTGAAGTACTATGCCTGTAAGAACTGTAAACTGTTACACCTAGGGAAGACATCAGGTAAGAACATGTCTAAAGGTAATAATCCTTGAATGTAAAGGAATGCATACAACGAGCAGGAAAAATGAAAGATTCTCAAAAAGTGAAATAGCCCAATAGAATCTATCATGCAAAGATCCAGGTTTGTAGATGGTAACAGCACTATTGCATTTTTGTGCTTGATAACAGAGTTTGTAAGTTGAAAGGAAAGAATTCTTTTCTGTGTTCAACTCCTGCAAATCTATTTTGCGTACAAGGGCACAAATAGAGCAGAAGAATATTCACAAGACTAAGTAAAACCAGCATTACTTCCAAAATTTTGCTTAATGATGTTTGCCTTATTTTTCAAATAACTATATTACTTGTAATTTTAAACTGTGAAGGTAGAAAAACTTAGATTTCTGAGCCCTCAATTTTAAAAGCTTACAATCCTTTCCTTCCCCACAACTTAAAAACCTGCACACAACAGTGGAAAGCAAACCTGCTTCTCTATTAGATCACACTGCCATCATACACCACCAGATACATATATTCTGAATATAACGCAAATGCAAATACCTGTACCAAATGCCCTGTATCTTACTAATTTTACAAAAGAACACTGTTGTGTCACTACTACGGTATTTTATTGAAATACTTACATATGATTTAAAGTGGTTCCTGCTGGCTTTAGTAATATAAAAGATGTCTTTCCATCCCTATAGCTGTCTGCAAAAGTTTTCAAGAAAAGCTCATTTATAAGAAGAATACAAGTACAGTATTTCTATGTTAAATTCCCACTCTGTAGATTTCTGGTTTACATGTTTCTTTTACCTGGTTGCTGAATGCCCATCAAGTGTATGTCATCATTTATAAGAAGAGCACGAGAAAATCTCTTCAATGACAACTGAAATGTGCTACATTTACACCATTTTACAGCAAAACAAAAGAAACCCCCTCTTTTACTCAACTTTCACTAGACCTGAAATTATCAAATTGTTTTGCAGTCAGCTATCACAATGACGTAACTTCTGTCAGAGCCCTTTGAGCGCATTCGCCTCCCTGCAGCACACAGAACACAGGCAGCTGACGGCACCGACTCTTAAGTTCTCACGTTTCATGCCAGGGAGATTTAAGGACCTGCTGCTCCCAGCAGTCTGACCCACTCTGCTTGAAGAACAACTACTTCCGAAGCATATTTGGAAAAATAGGTGGTGTGCCCACTACTCAACCACAGTGAAAAGGATGGTAGCTTACGTTAACCCTCCAAGGGTATAAAGCACACTGTTAAACAGAGTGTGTACTGCCTATTCTATGAACTTGGTTGGGCAGGGGGCGGCAGTAATTTTCGGTAGAGAGATAGGGCACAAAGTCAGAAGAAGAAATGCCTTAAATCATCTCTACATGGGTTGCCAGAGCTGATCACTCAGACCTTGAGTATGTGTTTATTTTGCTGAGAATCCTTATTTTTTAAAAAATAAATTATATTATACCCATTTCAAAGATGGGGAAATGAAGCATGGAGAGGTTTCACAATTTGTCCAACGCCACACAGCTCTTCAGGGGCACACATGAAAGCACAATGCAGTAATACTCATTTATAGACATTTGACCGCAGCACAGAGGTAGTAACATTTGCACTCCAAAAAGTTCAATCCCGTAAGTATTCTCAGTATTAAAGAATAGGATTTCAAAAGTTATTAAAAATATTTTGGAACAGGTTAACTTGCGGAATGCTATTTTCAGCCTCCCAAGGTTTTTATCTGCTTAGTACTTGCTTTAGCAGTTCTGAAATCCTAAATAGGATTTGTTAGTGTACCAGCAATTCTCATACAAATGATCACTTTGTCTAATGGTGTATGCTACCCGCATAAAAGAAAAAGCCTTCAGACCAGTTTTGTTTTGTTTCTGCTGTAGAACAACCCAAAAATAATATATTATTTGAGTATCTGCATAGTCCTTCCTTTTCTTCACTTTAAAGAAGGGATGCTCCTAGTCATACAGGCATGGAACAAGTGAAGGACTCCAGAATTTTCAGGCTGTTTCTGGCACTGATCCACCACACTGCCTAGAGCACATCCCTGTTTCTTCTCCTTGAAGAAACAGAGATTACATTGGTTACCTAAATCTCTATCATGTATGTTGTCAGGATTACAGCTTCTAAACTGCTTGGAAGATTAAAATTCTGCCACTTTAATTTTTCTTTCTATTTTCACATATACTCCAAACATGCTGTTCTCTTTCTCCGCAGAAGAAATTTTATCTTATACATGAACAGGTTAAGATCTTTCTCCTTTCACTGAGTGAAAGCTCAGTAATACACACCAGTTTATTCACATCAGACTGTTCAGTACTCCTTTCTATTTTAACTTCATATGTCCGGTATGTCAAGTTCATTAGTTATGGGGATTATAATAAGATAGAATATCAGATGTAGATCTCCAAGCATTCTCCTTAAAATCATGTTTTGGACTGCCTGAACAAACACGATCATCTGTATGAACTTTTGTGGTTTTATCACTCAAAGGAGCAAAAGTAAAAGTCACAGGAATGGATATTTTAAAATCTACCTCACCTTCCCTACCTCAGAGCCATAAACTACATCCAGAAGCTGAGAGTTAAAAGAGCAAAAAAAAGACACCCTCAACCACTATGAGTTTACAAAAGTACATTCACTTTAATATGTTCATGCTCCATGTCAAACATATCCCTTTAAAAGAATTTCATACCATGCATTGCATTCAAAATTGCAAATATAAAGTATCTGATAACATTTAATGGCCTCTAGGTATAATCAGCATAAAACCAGCATAAAAGAGACTCAGTATGAATATCAAATGTTTAAACAAAGTGTGATGGAACCTCATGGGGAATTCTGCCACACATGCTGTCCTTTCTTCTAGGAGGTCCTTCAGCTGTCTACCTTCACTGTCCTTGCAGGGGGTAGAGCAAAATGACATGGAAAAAGAAAAGAAACCCAAGCATCAGCATGCTGTAGCAGCGTTTAACCACTGTTTCAATGAAGCAAGCTTTGATCACTTCCTAGGAAAAAGCAATGACCTGTCCTTTAAGGAGAGCATTTTCTCTTTTGATCTGTATGTTGCACTCATTTAAACTGAATTCCAAGTGTGTCTTATTTAATACTTAGTTATAAAAATATCATATAAACAGATAAAAATTTATGACACTCACAAATCTCCACTCCGTTTATTTTATATTAGCAGCTGTATTCAGTTGGTAACTTTGAAAGATGTCAGAAGTAGGTTCTAACGTACTACAAAATTTGCACTAGTAAGTAGCAAGTACTGCATATATCAGATAAATACAACTGCACTATTTATCTATTATTCATACCCTAAATACCCTATCTGCCAAAGAAAAAGCAGAAGTGCCCAATCATCACTTCTGCATTTGTCCCAGTATAATATTAAACTACCCATGTAAATGATATATATAGGTATGATATGCAGAAACCTACAAAGCTAAATTTGAGTACGTAAAAGCAGAGATTGTATCAGAGCCATCTATAAAACATCTTTTGTAGGTTATAGAAGATAATTACACTCCCAATTGATTAATATATGTCCATTAAGAACTGGACTAAAATCTGCCTATTTATTGCATTTCAATTAATTCCCATTTGAGAAGAATAATTTTAGGCTTGCAGACCTGGGATAAATTCCAGAAAAGATAAATTAACTCTTCCTCCTCAGAGTGCAAGACAAGAAACATCCCCCTAGACAAGATTTGGGATAATGTGAAATAGTGATCACTGATATCAAAGTTACATAATCCTAAAACCCAAAATCATTCTTAAAAATCAAAATGCCTTTAATATTTAATGACCTACAGTTATTACAAATAATGTAACAGACATCCAGACTTAAGATGGTTCAAACTTTCCTAAAATTCACCTTATTTAGATCCCTGAGAATTATTCTACCTAACAGTGAGAAGATTCAGATTCCAAATTCAGACTCTAAAATGAAAAGATTTCTGAATTTTTCCATTGCCTGGGTGCAAGGTTGTAGTCTGTGTCCATCCCTAGCTTAAAATACCCAAACTGATCTCTACAGGAGACATTACAATTTTCTTCTTCTTAGGCATGGATCCAGTACTGTTACATTTAGATCTAGATGTGAGATACAAGTTAAGAAGTGATGGGAAGCTGCACAATAAATTTATCCCCATTATTTTTACAACAGATGAAAATGCCATTATACTTTAACCTAAATTACTTATTCCTCATTTTTGCTAGGCTGAACTCACAATTTTTAGTCTGCATTTACCCAAGACAGATTAATTCCCGTATGACACTCAACAAACTAGAGCTAGCTTTCTCCTACACCAACTCCTTTCCATCTTAAGGTTGCCACCTGGAAATGAAATCTTGGAATCGTTGCATATTAATTTGTATAATTTCCAAGTTTTTCTTCACCCTAGTTCTATAGAAGACATCTGACCTAGTGAGAATTATTCTCTTTCCCACTCGGCCATCTTTACATTTTCTACGATAATCCAGTGATTAATTTAAATATGTAAATGGTTAGTATTTTAAATTTGTATCAGGACTGCTGAAGTAAATTCCTCTATAAATTCACTTGGATTTGCCTTTTGTTCTCAGTAGTAATTGCCTGTTTTTTCATCTCTTATATCTGAAATTCTAGCATTTTTAGACAAGCAAGGGTTTTTGATGCATCTTTAGTATCAGACAGTTTAAAACTCTTTTCGGTAATGTCAGTTACATTCTCCTTGTAGTAGCACTGATCTGTTGAAATCATTTATTGCACAGCTGTTCTTTGCTATCATATTGGGGCCTGAATAAAGAAAAGACAGAAACTTCCCTGCTCTTGTATTTGATAGGTACCAGTGGCAAATGAAATTGCTGTTGTTTGGGCTAACAGAGTTCAAACTCCAGCAATGTTTTATGAACTCCCTGAACACTGAAAAAGGAGCAAAACAAAAAGGGTTTACCTACCACAATTTAACAAAGAGTTGATAGCATTAAAATGTAGCCATTTCCACATCTCAGTTTATACTTTCAGTATTAGCATGCATTAAATAAAAAAAACCAAACCCCCAAAATTTCGTTTTGTCGTTTTGAACCTGTTCCCAGTGTGTGAATTTCTGAACAAAAATTTAATCTCTTCATAACTGTCTTAGCAATACCATTACCAAAACAGCAAGGTATTGCTAACTGAAAGCAATATGTAAAATGTTCACAATCCTGATCATCTTGTCTGTGTCAAAGCGAAGGCCACAAGATGAAACAAAAGGAATAAAGATGAAAGGTTCAATTAAAAAACAGATTGTTCTAAGATTTTGAGATGGCTAAAGACTCTAAAATCAGGTAAATACAGTTCAAATGTAATTAATGGCTTTAGACCCTGCAACCCTTCTGATCTGTGGACTCACATCTGGTTTTGAAAAGGAGCTATAAGTATGGTAGTTGATTTTAGAAGATACATATACACCTTGCTGGGTACCTGTACACTGGATGATTTTCATTTTGGAAAACGGTAGATTTCACTGTTAGTAAATTCAAAACATTTCATAAATTTGTAGCACAACTTTAGGATTGATAGCACTTCAGCATTAGAGGGAAGCAAATTTAACCGTAAGTAATGAAAGAAAAAAGATCTTACTGCTTCCCCCAGTCATCCTCAGTATTACAGCATGGAGGTATTAGCACCTTGCTACATCAAAAAAGGATAAAATACTTGAGGCACCTAACCCATTGGCAAATCATGCTTGGGGATTTCTAGATGAATGACTTGTATCCATGTTTACAGCCTTTCAGCAGAGTGCTCACTGTTTACTCTGGAATTAATCCAGGTCCATAAAACTAGTGATATATCAACGTAACAGATGTGCTTAAGTGACTATGCTTTATAAGGTGATTTGCTTTAGTTATAAAAACTCAGTAACCAGTTTTAGGTTGATTTTGACAATCACAGTCTGTAACCCATCAGCACCTACTGTATTAATTACTGTTAGTGGATTAGTAATCTCTAGTTCTAAGGACTTTCTAATTTCACTACTTGACTTTCAAAAGTATCTAGACTGATAAAAGTATTAGAGTTGGAGCATTATATCCTAGTTCTTGGCATAAGTCTACTAATTTATCCCTATAATATCACTATGTTGAAAACAGTTTAACATGTGTTCATCTCGTGTTCACAAAATGCTGGAATGTAAATGTAATAAGTATCTTTTTCTTCAGGATACACAGTTCGGGTAAAAATGATGGAGCCCAAGGCAGTGCTAGTGTTTGCTCTCTGAAGGATCTACTCAGCAAATAAAATGCAAGCTTTGTTTAACAACTGTTAATGTATTTGGCTTTGGAGGCTTTGTTAAGAGGTCATTTTCATTATTATCTACTTTTCTAATCAATTTGTGACTTCCTGACTACTTGCAATTTAACTATGAATACTTGGGTTAAAAGTTTTTGAAATGTATGTCAGATTTCTTTCTTCTCCTGCATTTGACTCCATCAGAACTCTTTCAGAGAAGGTGGTAGGAACTGCTGCATGTTAAATAAAAAAAAAAAAAAAAAAAAAAATCTATTTTAAAATGCTTTTTCTTATTTTTCTTTGATGCTCTCTATTGTGAAACTTTTATAACGTTGATCATAGAGAACTTCTTTCTTCAAAGCTAATAATACTATTGAATTGATAGTGGAAGCTAGAACTTTAGGTTTGAGACTGAAATGTCCTAAAGAGTGCACTGAAAATTTTTTGCTCTTCAGTTTGAAAGATCTGTCTGTATGATCTTCTGTTGTAGCCAGCAAAGACCCTGAGTGCATTTTTCATCACACATAATTTTATGGGCTTGGTATGGAAACAGGTCTCCACATATAGTTCTGTAACATTATACACAAATTGCCTTAGTCTATATTCATTTTCAAAAATGTACAGGTAGAAACACTGTGTGTTTCATTACGTGGAATAACAAGTTGTTAGATGGAAGCAAGTCTCCCATAAAACATACAGTATGGTTTGAGATTTCACAACCTATTAAACTGTTTTAACTCAGGGTAGGGCCAGAAGCTAAATTTTATGTGTGATAAAACCTGAGGAGACCTAAGCCCTTAATGTAAATATATGCATTTTGAAGTGATACATATTTGTATCAAATTATCAAACTACATTGTTACTCCAAATATAGTATTTCTGAAATGCCTTTACAAAGCCAGCTGAAAACCCTGACATTTCATCCATATTGTTATTTATATACATATTTACTGCTGCCACCTGCTTGTAACTTGGCTCATATCATGAAGCCGTACATTTCCCTTGTTTCATTATACTTTGACATTTCACTATAACTACATAGCTGCCCATTTCTCAGTTTCCAATTGCTCTGCAGCCGCTCTTGAATTATATTGGCTTAGTAATAGAATAAAAATCTTTCTCCGTGGTAGTACTAGCTTTTTTTTTTCATACCCAGATGGTACAAATCGCTGCTGGCACATGTAACAATTATAGCACGGCTTCTGCTGCTTAAGTGAACCCCCATAAACCCCACAGAGTTAGATTAGATTAGGGAATTGGGAGGTGAGGAGGAGGTCTGGCCAGTGGTCTCAGCTGAAACAGATAAGTATTTGGTACAGCCTGTGTATGGCTGTGATGGAGTATATAGCATACTTAGAGTGTACTGTTCAGTGAGCCTGTTCTAAGGAAGAAAGGAAAATTAGCTAATAAAGTTTATAAACCTAATTTCATAATCAGTATCACAACACCCATTTTTACTATTATTCAGATAACTAGGTTATTTGAATACATCATGATGTCTTATAAAACTGACACTTTCCAAGGAAACAGCAGTCACCAAGAGAAACTCAGATCCATTATTCAAATTTACCTATGTTCTTGCTTCACTCAGACTATCAAGTGAATCAACCAGCTCTTTGATATTTCTGAAGGAAGCTGATGACCACTACCCATACCCTCAGACATTTAAAAATGCATATAAGTTTCCAATTCCTCTGTGCATTTCTCTGAGTAGAAACACCAGCAACTGACCGTAGCGTAATGGGATTAACTGAAGAGGTCCTGTGAGAATACTGAACTAAACTGGTTTGGAGAAGGAGAAAAACTCACTCTGGGCCAACCTACTTGATAGACAAACAATGTCTCTATGTTGTCAGTCCAAGAGTTTGTCATGAGCCATTTTAAATACACAAAAGGAAAATACTACAGCATGAAAAACTTTACATGTGAAATTAATCTTTTATGACTTCAAAGTTATATTGCTTTAAATGTAACACAAGCTAGAACACAAACATATAATTAATTAATTAATTTTTAAGAAAATCCTCTAGGCATTCAGTATTTAAAAGATGCTAAAGTTGAGGGACAAAATATATGAAAGAAGGATAGCAAATATATTAAAAATTGCTGTAAAACTATGTACATTTGACATTCATATAGGCCATACAAAATAATTTTCTGTGTTTCTAAGAACGAAGCTGCTCTACCTTTTCCTCAACTCTGTCCTGATCAGAACAGAAGAAGTCTTGCTGTGTACCTGAAAGGCCAACAGGTACAGACTTACTGCAGCAAGGGACAGAAGAAAGGAATTTACTGCCATTTTTCCACTCCCCAAGTTAACATGAAAAGAGTTTTTCCTGCTGATTGAAAAGAAAGTTCATCAAAAAGCCAAAACTAAACCTACTTAGTGCTTAGATGCAAAATCATTGCCTTATATTGCACCTCTAAATCAAATACAATATGCTAACTTACAGAAACCCATATTTTTTATTGTTAAAATTAATTTAAGAATGGACTAAAAGGACTGGAATGGCATGCAAAACACTAATTTCTCCTGCTGTCTTGATGACAAGCACATCTCAGGACAGAATGGGAAAAGGCGAAGGCTATTCATTTCTCACAAGGCGCAAATGGTAAAACAAAACACAGAAAACTCTAGCAATTAGAAAAAAACAATCTTCAGTTTGTAAACCTCCTTCCTAACTTAGTAGGGAATAAGCAAACCCATCCTCATTCATTCAGTCACAAAATAAAGGCCAGGTTTCAAAAAAGAGCTTAGTTTCTAGATTCTGTTTAGGCCCTGGAAAAGTAAACTTTCTTTAAAAGGACTAGGAGCCTTGGCAATCATCAACTCTTCTGGAAATTTGGCTATTTATTTTGGTATCTAAATTTGGCTTTATGAAAACTGCTAAAGAAGATGAGAGGATTTCTTTTTGACACTGAAAATAATAGGGTACGCCTCATCTCATTAGTAACGAAAGCTTCAACAGAAAGCTTCACATACATTCTTCCTGATGAAACTGCAGATTCTGGAATGAAAAACTGCTACACATCTGCTCAAAATGAACCCCACAGATCTCTCAGGAAAAACACAAATACTTAGGAACACTCTACCCCAGTAAAGGAATAGAAACTTCTCTGGTAGCACACACACTTGCATGCACTACTGAAAGCAATGGGAATCTATCACATTCTGAATACAGATCTACGTGTATGAAATTAAGCAACAATGCAACTAGAATGAACAATCAAAGTTACTTCCCTTCTTTAATCAACCTCTCCAAAAGTAGGTCTAATGCAAATGAAGAATTATTTTTTTCCTTGAAGTACAGTTACAATCTATGTTCTTCAGAGCAGCTGACATTATGCTCCCCTAGAGAATGTACTGAATGTTTCCCCTGTGCTAATGATCTTTACTGTTTGGACTGACTAATAGCAGTACTTGAAAACACAGAAAATTACATTAATCAAAATTAGCAATAGAAGCTTATTATTTTTGTCATCTTCAGAAATTACCTGACCAGCAGAAAACCTGACTTTGGTTTTTTTTTTAAATCTAAAAGAATTTATTTTTATCTCTGAAGAAAGCGTTAAATATATCTGTGATAACACCTACCTCTCCCCGCCGTTTTGCTTTTGAACAAGAGAAAAATGTAAAAGAACTTTATTCCCACCAGGCTTTTCAAACACTGATTTGGAGATAGAGCTGAAAATGTTAAGTTTTAAAATGAGACACAGACTTTCCCTTCAGTCAAAGTAGTTATACTATCTATCTGAATGAATAAAACAGTGTTTTCCCCAAATCCCCTAAACTCAGTTCCTGTTTATAGTACTGCATATACGTGGCAAATTCAGCAGAAATTGTTTAGGTTAATTTCTGTCTGTAAGAAAAACAAATGCAGATGCAGCGGGAGGCAGAGAGGAAAGAGCTGTGATAAAATATGTTGAAGACTTCTAAAGTATTCAGGATATCTGAGGAAGAGCAGTTAAGTAAAATGATATGACCTATTCTAATACCTCGAAATAATGTTTTTGGAAGTCTGCTACTTGACTTAGGCTCTAAAATGTGACCATGATAGCAGAAGGTATACACCATTTATTAAAAACCTAGAGAGCAGACCAAAATGAAATATTGCTACTCTTCAAACTTATTTTAGAAAATGATATTCACTAGAATCTTGATAGGAAGAATTGTTTGTGGAGTATTCTGGTATTCCACAAAGAAAACACAATACATTGCTAATACTGGAAAGAAATTATTTTAAATTCTGATTCAGATGTTCATCATCTCATTTGATTCATGGACCTGTCATTTCTACTTGATGCCATATCAAATGCCTTTTAACGAGTTCACTTTTACGAAGCTTTTCATTTATTAAAGCTTGTTATGCATAGTCTTTGCAGATATTTTGACTCATTTTCTCTCCTGTAATACTACACAGTTTTATGTTGTCAAGTTCTGCTGTCCTCCCCACGACTTCTGACAAGCCATTTAAGCCATTCTCTGTACAGCTTTTGCTCATGTGAACATACTTTTTCCTCATTCTATTTACCTTACAAAGATCAAGTGTTAAAAAAAGAAATAAGTGAGAGTTAGATTAGGAGAGAGAATCAGCAAAAATAATATATGCATGGGAGAAATAAGAAGGAGCAGCAGGAAAAAAAGAAAGGATGAACTTAAAACACAGCACAGAAAAAGTGTTATGTTATAAGAAATAAAGACCTGACAGAACAGAAACATGGCTTACTAAGCCTTAGTCTCACTTACCATGACTTTGCATTTCAGTTGATTAGATACCACAGAGACAGATTAATATACATGAACACGATAATCTTTGAATTCATTGATGAATGTGTTTCTGCTGTTTACACTTATACAAAATGAAAAATTTATAATGCAACTGTTAATCAGTTGCTAAACTTTAAGGAGTAACATCAGTTTAAAAGAATATCTTTGTTAGTTATTTTAATTTTTATTCCCCACAAGTACTTTTTAATTTAGCTTTGTAAAACCCAAGCTTATGAATTTATCTTCCCTCCACCATGGACCTGTACTTGATTTTAAAGAAAATGATACATAACACAAGGATTCAAACTACACTTGAGGAACAACTTCAGAAGTTAACTGATCTAAAAAAAATATCAATTTTCAGAGAAGTTATGGTTTTTTCTACATTTTCCAAATAACACTTACACAGTGGAAACAAAACTTGTAAACTACTAGATTTTAATCTAAGACAAACTTTCACACTGTAGCCTGACTGTCAAAAGCTGATGTGAAATTCTATAGAAGCAGCTCAGGAAAGCAAGGCCTATTTACATCTGTTACATGATCAACATGGGTGCAATGCAATGTGGGTGCCATGCAGTGAGGAAAAGAACACTATTCTATATGCAATAAAGGCTGCTAACGTGCATTTTTGTAACCACTTAAGCCACTAGGAAAATCTTGTTGGATAAGTCAAACCAAATAAATACTTTTGTTGGTAGTTCTTCATATTAACAACAGATGTATTGGAAACATCAAAAAGGATCTCTGAAATTGAGAGAATCTCAATAAAAATTCTATTTTACTTCTGGAGCTAATAAACTGCTAATAAAACACAAATAGAAATTCATATAATTAAAAATAAAACTGAACTACCAATACAAGTCTTAGAACATAAAAGCATCAAATGATGAATGAATTTTTTAATCTATCTTTGCATTAGAACAAATACAAAATGGTCTATGGTAAGCTTTGCTGCCTGTAACCAAAAGGTCTGTTTCTGTAAATGACTATACCTGGTTGCAAACACCACCATTCAGTAATCAATTCAATAACGTGTGATGATCGCAATTTTTAGAAAGCATCATATATTGGTCATCGAGTCCCTGCTGCTGACAAATCAAATCTTCCCTTGACATATATGCTACCTTATTTATTCAAGTTTGTCAGTACAACAAGCATGTGGCATGTCTTCTATTAGCAATCAGGTCTTACAATCCCTATTGACAAGACGGACAACAATCCAGTCTCGTAAAAGATTCATGACACAACTTTGCACTCTCTACTGCTTGCTTTCTCATAAAACCAGTGCAAATCCCATCAAAAATTTAGCAGAACCCCTGCCTCATCTGTTTAGGCCTGAAGCTAGTTGCAGGGACAACTCATTAGGGACAAGCTCATTAAAACCAGCCCTGGAGCAAAAGCAGTTTGTGAGTCTCCTCATTTTTATTCACTTTCACCTAGCCATTCGAGTTTCTTGTGTTTCCCAGATACAGAGCTTCTAATGATTTTGTACAATAAGCAAGGCTGTTTCCAAACTTACGCTACTCCCAGGATTCCACAAATGCAGTTCCTTCTGTACACCAAAGCTAACACAGTTCTGTTCATTTGTAAGACTTAGATGTTTCTATAGTGAAAGGTAGTATCAGAAAACCTAGTGGATTCTCTTCTGATTACATTAGCATAAGGTACCTATGCGTAACAGCTATCAAACACACACTAAAATCCAAAGAGAAATCGAGATGTGCAGAATTAAGGCTAGTAGATACACATGCCTGAGAACTCAACTCATGTAGGAGTGCATTTGGTATTTCATTTGGTATTTTTAGCACCTGAGATACTTAAATACCCAAGAATTTAAAAAAAAAAAAAAAAAAAAAAAGGGAAAGCAGGGGGGGAGAAAAAAACAGCAAGGATTTCCTTTCTCCTTAGAGTCTGTATCATAACAAATATCGATTAAATAAAGTAGGTTTTTGTTGTATGTTGTTTACCTTTTCCGTCATTTGCTGAAGTCCCTACATGAAACGATCCTTACTTTTGCTATGAGCGCTAGCTGGGAAACCTTGCTAATACCTTCTAAATTAGTTGCCTAAAGTTAGGCACATTAATAAGTAGCCCAATTTCAAATGCCTACATTCAGACTATTGCTATTCAGCATTTGAAAATCACGGTTATCCACAGTTCTGAAGGCTGGTGATCAAAATATCATGGGGTGATTGCAAAAGCTTCCTTACTTTTGTCACATAACAGAGAGAGCTATAAAGGTCCACAAAGAGTGGATTTCCACACCTAGACCTGTGATGACAAAAGGTGTCACTGGTATCTGTCTGCGAATTCGCGCACAAGGGAGGAGGAAAGCCTCACGGAGATACATTCTCCAAAGTCAGTTGTTAAAACTGGTCTTAGAATAGCTTAATTGTAACAAACGTTACTGTCACATGCGTGGCACAACTATTCATGTATTGATATATCCCCAGATAATGTATTATACAACTGAGGAGCGTCTTACTGAATTTGGGGTAGCAAAGACGGTCTGGGCAAGAAGCGTGTTCTAATACTTCTACAGATCATCTGTTAAAAACCAAACCAATTCTACTTGTCCAGTTAAGCAGTTAAGTCAAGAATGTAAACAACTGTCAGAGTGTAAGTCCCTCATCTCACTACAATCTCAGAGGAGTGTCTTTAAACTTATGTTTTTGCAAGCATGTTAATATTCAGTCATGTATTTCTACCTTGCTTGCACTCTATACACAGCACTACATACAGGATACATTCTTATTCTTGTCAAGTTCATTCTCTGCTCATCTTGTGACGGTGTATAACAATCTCATTCACAGTCTTCAGCCCATCACTCAGACAACACAGCATCAAGGCCTACAGCATTTTTCGAAGTCAAAATTAAAAAACTGATTATTTTGCTTTCTTTACTTCCATACAAATACTCACTCAGAGTCAAAAGTACTTAATTAATCTGGAGGAATGAATTACTTGGAAGATCACTGGCCAAAATGTGAATTTTAGTCATGACCTGTGACACTATGAAGTCTGTAATGCACAATTTTTCTAACAAAAAGATTATTGCCACGAAAAATTGTTGCACCAATAGAATTGCTCTACCACATTGTCAAGTGCAACGAGCATACAGCACCTTAAGCAACACAGGTAAATTGATGGGGTGTGAAGTTTGTTTAATGCAAAGATCGTTGCCTAATTGCTCAATATACAGTATTACTCTAGCATCAACATGAACTCCAGCACAGACCAACAGTCCTATACACAATTCTCAGCTGTACATTAAGCAAATGAGTCTTACTTTGCACCAAAATGGAGTAGGACCACTTAATGGGTAGTTTAAGGAACGACTTAGCAAATAGGAAAACAACAGTATCTTTTTTGATAGTTTTGGTTTTAGTGAAAATCTGATTGTCTCTCCTTTTAACAGTCTTCAGTGAGGACTTCAGTTAGTTTACATTCTGGGGTATGAGGCACCCACACCACTAAAATAAAGTCTTAGCTGAAAAACATTATCAACCATGTTTTACGCTATGTTCCCTCTGCTTCCCTGTGCAAAGCATGAAAGCTACAATATCATCAACACAGACGAAAAATTCAAGTTTTCTGAAAAATGAGAACTTAGGGAGTAAGCTATTTAAAATTAAAACATATAACAAGCTTTACAAAAAAACCCTGACTTTACCAAATCCACTAGCACAAGGTTTCAGCATTTCTAAAACATTAAAAGGGCCTCATTTATTTTTCTATTAGTCTTTTGTGTCTTTATTAAAAAAAATTACCTGAAGGCTGAGAACCTACATGTCTCATGAAACTTTCTGCAGGTATGGAAAGTTCAAAAAACATGGATTTGTAAAGAAAACTATGACAAAGCATGCATTTAAAGTGAGAATATCAATGTTATGTTTCTCTTTTTTAAATCCTAATAAATCTTACCATAGGAGAAGCTTAGCAATGCAAGGACTGAAATTCAAATGCTTTAAAATATAAGTAAGTACATATTTAACAATGCTAGCTTTTTGGGTTTTAGACAAATACTGTAAAGTATCATTTAAGCTTTCTTATACCTTCTCAAAGGCACCTTAGATACAATTCTGCTTTTACCTTTCTATATAAAGTATGAGACCTAGAATACAACTAGTTACCACATTAGCTCATTTTTTTCTAAACTATTTTCTCAAAAAAACAAGTAATTTTTCAGCTTCCAAGTAAACTAAAATATAAGCAAATGCAGCACAGAGCATTTAGAAAGGATATGAATGCATCACATATGTCAGTTACTGTGTGGGGAAAAAACTGAAAACAAATAGCTATAAAAAAGTTTCATTACTGCAATACTGAGTGTTAATAGTATAATATCAATAAAACTGAAAGATGTAAATAGGTAATTTGGATTAAGCGAAGTTACTTGTCATTAGTTATTAAGTATTGCTCCAAGTGAACTTGCTGTAAGGCATTAACATATTTACAAATACTGTGACTTCTTTTCCTGAAGACGCTGGAAACGCACCGACGCTATTACACAGGAATTTAGTCTGGGTCCTTTAGCAAAAATGCAATTACTTCATCGACCTTCATTACTAACACAACTTTGCCTTATTAAAAATTCCAAACAAACAGGTGCTTCACACTAGGTCTACTTCTAAAATTGCTTTCTTTTTATTCTCAGGGATACATCAAGAGCTGAGGGAGAATTCATGCAGTATAGATCAGTCAGGCATTGACAGCACATCACACTGACAAGCTGCTTGGCTCTGTTTAAAGTCTAAGTTAGGCCTTGGCCCATCAAGGCCATGGCTATTGAATTATTGACAGCCTCTCACTGTGGTGCAAAGGGAAGGAGTGCTATAGCCTCAGTTCAATAAAGATGAAATGGAAACCCTCTCTGAAGCTTACTTTAGCACGTTAAAGGAGTTTTAATGGTCTTGTTTAAAATTCAGTAAGAGAATACATTAGACTGATTATATTTTCACCAGCTAAACAAAAAGTTTGGGATGTTGTGGAGATTATAAATGAGAGGAAAACTACGCGAAGTACAAATTTGATCTACACCACGAAGTTGACTAATGTTTCAAACTCATTTCAAATCATCCAGCTTTATGTACTTAATTTTTCACCATTATACCATGTGCAGTCAAGGGTCAATGATAACGTAGAGGTCCATCACCCTAAAATATACAGGCCGGCTTTCACAATAGTTACTTTCTGCTGATGCCATTAAATCTACAAGCTAACGCAATGGCCAGTCCATGTTTACAATCTACCATCCGCATTAGTTCTAGATCTCTTTTCCTTTCTGGCTATCAAAAGTGCAGTAAAGGGGTGTCAGTAAGTAACTGGCTAACAAATGGCTGGTTTGTTTGTTTGTTTGTTTATACTTCCAAGAGAACTCTTCTACAGAGTAAATCACCATTCTTCCACAAGTAGCTGATTAATATTAACAATTCAGATCTTCTTACATAATCTCTTTTCTTCTTCAAATTTATACCTGCCAAGCTTTACTTGTATTTTAATAGCTGATGTCAGACAAGCAACAAGCAGAAAGTTCTATCTCAGGACTATAATTTTAAATACAATGAGACTCACATCAACTGTCGCATAGACATGCGAAAAATTATTCCACATGGACTTCTAAAGTGCATCCTAAAAGCTTCAAAGAATGAGTACATTTTTAAAAGAATTTAAATTGATGATCGGGGGGGGGGGGGGGGGGGGCGGGGGGGAACACAGGATGGGGGGGAACACGACTAAGCAATTTGTCTAATGTGACCCTATACTCATTTCTCCAACATCACTTCCAATATGCTGCTTCCTGTCAAATCAACAAAGAGAGCCTAACAGCACATCTAAATTTGTGTTCATTTGCCTTCTGCAGGATTATCTTTGCCACGTCAAGCATTATAAGCAAATCAAAGATGCTTCTCAGGGGCTGTAAGAGTAGGGCTAATCTCCAGACAAATATTTAGAAGGCAGCTTAGCCTGTTCTGGCTTTAATCGTTTCCAACTGATTTGACTTACTCTAATTACAGCCTTTATGTTATAAAAGCCATTTTTATGTTGCTGAGGAGCAGTTTCTCTGCAAATACATGAAATTTTGCTGAGTTTCTGTTCCCATGTCGATTATGGAAATGGTACTCTACAGCTTTCCTCTAATTAGAAAAACACACTGCACAGAGCATCAACAATTTTTAACATTAATAACAGAGTGACAGTGTCCTTTTGTGTGTCTTTAAATAATTTCTCAAAATATGACACCACAAAGCCACGGTGTCCCACTTGGGTATCATACTAGGAGCAATTTCCACATTTTTGCATATTATATTTATTCAAACACAGAACAGCATCTTTGAAGAAGCTGTTTAGTAATTTAACCTAACAGAATAAGATAATTAAACTTCTGGATAGTTTATGGTGAGGTGCTTTCCAAGCCCATGAACTTGGAAAATTCAAACACTCATACACAAAGCAAATTAAACATATCCTTTGACAAATCAGACAGCACGGCTATTTGTCACTTTTAGTACTTACTTACCATGCTATCATTTCCCATAATGAACAGACAGCTGAGATAACAGTTTTGCTTTGCATCAACTCAGATTTTTCTTGCTATTTAACGGAAATCTAACTGTGTTACCTAAACGCTGTGGACAATGGAAATCAAGACAGAGGAGTCACAGAACGTGTAGCATATGTCCATTCCAACTTCAATACATTACTAAATAATACCTGCCTTCAACAGAAAAGACCTTTTCATTTATTATCAAAGCTGATCCCAGAAAAAGTAGTTATGCTGAAATATAAATAAAACGTGATAATACATATTATTTCTGCTATGACTCTATGTCATAGATACTCTATATCTAAACATTACTACCTTCCTATCTCTGCAGAAAGAGTCAACATTAATATCTTGATATGATGCAAAATATAAATCAGATATTAAAGCACCAAAAGCTGGTATGATTTTTTGCCATACAGAAAAGATGCTCTGGGAGTCAACACAGAATGAAAAGTCAAATCTTAAGTTTCTACATTGGATATATATGCTTACAAAAGTATACACATCACTTTCAACACTGTGACTGGTCAAACTAAGCTGCTATAGAATATAATGTATTTTGCAAATAACAGGATATTAGGCAGAACAGATTTCTATAAGGTATTTACAGCATGACTTCTGAGGTATCTATGAAATAACAGGTAGCACTACCATACAATTTTGCATACTTCTGTAATGATAATGTCTCCAAGCTCCTTTTACTTCTCTGAAAAGGCTAGGTTTGTTGACACAATCCTGCTAGGTGTCACCTAAAAGAGGTTATACGTCCCCATTTGCTAAATGGAGGGCATAAATTACTCGGGCAACACTTTTAATCAATTATGCAATATTATGGACACTTGTTCTGTAATACTTTCTTTCCTTTTTCTTTATCTTTTTGTAAAAATTAAACCTGTACTATTAATAATTCTTTGATTAGACGTAAGATTTCAATTACATCAGTAATAAATTCCTGGCTTTATGTGCAAGTTGCTTATCTTTTTTGTCCATAACTAGATTTTGAGTATAAAACTGGTGAAGAATCTGGAAAGAAAGCAAAACTATATGATAGCCCTCAAAAAAAAGTTCTAGCCTCCTACACTGTTTAACTTACAGACATCCTGAAAGGAACATGTGCTTTGTGCACTTAGTAACCCTTGCTGGTTTTACGTTGAGTTTTGCAATGTTAGAAATAAGGCTGATGAAAATAATGTAGCAAAGCAGCCAGGAGCAAAAGGCTGTCATTATTATGTTTCTGAAGTGGATACTGGTTTTATATTTTTTAGAACAATAAGACAGCTGGTGGTGCAAATATTTTTTTATACAAGCTACGGTATACACTGTCACAGTAATGGAGTAAGTTATATTGAGCTTCAGATACACTCACTACTGAAGCATACAATCTCCTGTGAGTGTTTCCCACAATCCCCTGAGATTACCTCTTTTCTAGACTGCGTGTCAGCCAGCTGGTGTATCAGGAATACTTTAGATGGGTTTGGGTTTTTGGGTTTTGTTTTTTTTTTTGGAGATCATGATGGCTCTCAGAAGCCAAGAGTCTCTTCCTAATGCACTGCGTAGATCCAATACAAGTATTTTTTTTTTTTAAACTGCACATCCTCACTGCATTGTCCATTTGTAGCACATCTAAAACGTATTACATTGTTGGCATGTAGGTTTAGTGTAAAAACATTCAGGAACAGGAAATTAAAAATATGACTACTCATTTACTTGAAATATTGTTCACTGGGCACACGTTACAACCAGTTCTCCAAAGACTGTGTTGGCTCTGCAAACCAAATTTATTCTGTTTTAGATCAACATGTTTCTCATGTGGCTGTTATCCTGGTTATTCAAGAGACTTCTATTCAGCCTATCACAGAAGCAAAAACTCTTTATCAGTCTTACAGTTGAATGTCCGAATTATAACCCCAAAAGTCCTGCTATCTTTAGGTAGCCTTCAAAGGATGAGGCTGAAGAATAATCTTTGCCCATAACTTTCACAGTGCCAAATCTCTAAAATTTCCCACAACCTAAACTGTAACTATAGAAGTTCCTCAGGAAAGCAACAAAACTGATGCAAGAGGGGGCAAACAAAAAATGCTTACCTTTTATTATTCTGTATAAAGAAGCATATATAATATTAGAATCACTGAAACCAAGACACTTGTTCAAGGTATGAAAGAAAAGACAGCAAGAATTTTCAGATGTGATTATCTCCCACTTTGATATCCCAGCGCAATCTGGTGTTTTCTATCATTGTAAAGAAATAGACTCATTGCTGTCAGGAAATTGAGATCTTGATGCCTCTGTGAACAAAATTATTAGCATAGCCATGCTGACTGTACAAACTTTTGTTTTCTTAGATCGGTTCTTCATAATGTAATCCCTCCTTAACAACACATTGTGCTTGGGACTTTTTAATGAAGTAAAATTCTAAGCAGTAAATATGTGTTTCCCCCTCTCTCTTCAACACTGAAGAGCAAACGTGCTCAAAAAGCGTGTGTCCACCTGTCAGGGAAGAGGTAAAAATGGATTGTCAGTCAGGAAAAGTTTCCTGTTAGTGAACTGTGGGTCTTACGTATATGAAAATTCAAAATTCATAAAAAGAGTTTAGATTTTTTACAGAAAGAACCTCGCAAGGAGCAGAGGGGCTGAAGTCGATAAACAGTTACACTTTTTAAAAGAAAAAGCTTCCAGATATCATACAGCTATTAGATTTTATAGTTTACATCAACATCTGTCTGCAGAGGATTAAGATCAAATCTTTGCAAAAGGCACATTATCTCTCAACTACGTATTACTTAGTCTTTGCCCCTGAAACATCTGACACTAGTCAGTTTTGAGGAAGAATGCCTGACCAAAGAACAAAAGCTATGCTCTAAAATACTAGCAATGGGGTTGCTACAGTTTTACATTAAAAAAAATAACTCCCAACAAAAAAAACCCCACAAATTTTCTAGAGGTTTTAACCTATACCATAAAATTCAAATAAGAAAAAAAATCATTGACACTCTCTAGAAGCTTGTCATAAAACTGAATAATGTTTTAGAGTAAATCAGTCACCAAAATAACTTCTGCCTTAGACTGTCAATGTTGCTTGCTTATATAGGGTTTTGGTTTTATTTTTACATATACCCACTTCCATAAGCAAACCATAGATAATTTCAGGAACAAGAAAGAACGAACTGAATAATGTTCATGCAATTCTGCATCCCAACTTATTTAAATGAAAAAAGGTAAATGTTTAGTGCTATTGAAAAAAAAAAAAAAAAAACCCAAACCACAAACCAAACCCAAACTCAGACATTTTAACAAAACTAGAATCAATTTTCCTATAAATAACTCATACGCCAACAGCTGGAATAGAAAGCTTCAAGGTTGAGACTCCATTTCCATAGCATTGGCCATTGTTCAAACACATCATCTTTGACATTTAAGTAAGAAAGCACTTAGAATGTCCGATACAGGACATTTGAGGTTCCAAATGCAGTTCTAAGCTGTCCTGATTTGGATACATACTAGCACAGGATGTATTTTAAAATATTTTGAATGGTCACAGGAAACAAAAACATTCCTGAAACTACCCAATTACTTATACTTCTTTATCTTCTTTCCTTTCCCTAATAATGCCATAGTTGAGTGATAAGCTTGCAGAAGAAGGGATTGTTCCCAAAAGGTGGTGCCAGTCTTGCAGCTTCTATTGGCCCACACTGACCTCTGCAGTGCCCTCTCACATGCACTGACCCAAATCTGTGTATGACTACGGGTGAACAAGACTGGGAATTTGACTTGGGTTAAATTAACCTAGAGCAAATTGGTTAGCTTCAGCCAGATGAGTTTCATGATTTGGTTCAACGAACAGCTGCACAAACACTTCCACAGGTGCAAGGAAGGGCAGGGCTTCCTTATTCATTTGCAGTGTTATCTTATTTCCCCTGGGAGGTGGGTGAGGCATGGAGCCATATTTTTGCACTCTCCAACAGAAGCAACCTGCTACCCAAGAGACTAATGGGAGGTACAAAAGAAGACAATTCAATTAGCCTTTTGCTGATTGTCCTCTGTAGACTACAGACAGAAGAGGTGCTAGAGATGTTTTGGTTTGCTATAATTTTTAATATATGCTCAACAAAGTGGTATTTCTCTAAAAGTTGATTATAAAAATACCACAATATCAGTCAAAATATCAGCCTTAGTTACTCCGAGTCATAACTTTTATGGAGTCATTGAAGCCCGCCCTCCTTTCCCACCCCTAAAATCATGGTAACATGAACATTACAGACCTGACTTTGCTAAAGTACAGTCTGGGCCTCAATAACGGAACTGCTCATTGCACTGCAATTTTTAAAAACCTTTTGTCAGAAATGAGACAGTAAAAATACCTGACAATCAAGTCCAATCAGGTACACTAAAGCCTGACCATTAAAGGAAAGAGAAGCACAAGTTACACTAAAAGTCACTGTTTGATGTTCCATATCTGTATTACTCATGATACTTCAGTACAATACAATTCAATCTTACTCTTAGAGGCCAAACTGAATTTTCTCCTGTGGAAATTACCAAAGCAGGCTTTTCCCCCCACTTACCAATTTTCACATTTTTATCCTAAAATCACAGATTAGGCAAACAGGACATCTCAGTGGTATTTAAACAGTCACTGTGAAGCAAGAAACTGCACTTTGAAGGAAGCAGAACATCAGTGTGCGAACAGATGATTCACTGAAAGACATGTAAAAGGAGCTGCACGCCAATCCCATACATCTCAGGAACCTGGAGTGTCTGCAACCATAAATAGAGCTGTGCTTCGTTTATGATTCAGTGTGGTTCTGGACACATTGTAGGGCAGGTGCATTCCGAAAAACACTGCAGTCCTTATCCCTTTCTACTTGATGCACCTGGGTTTTCCTTCCAGAGACAGTGGGAGAGGAAACTGTGCACACACAGTTTTTATCCTGACATAGACTCACAACGTGTCCTGAGTCTTTACTTGGAATTGGAAATCACTTCTAGCCACAACCTAAACATGGGATACCACAGCACACCCCAGCAGAAATGCTTCATCGCATTAGACTAGGTAGAGCATGAAAGACTTTGAGGATGAAAGACTAAAATCCTGCAATGTCCAATTTTATAATTAATCCCTGGCTAAACTACAGCAAGCTGTTAATATAATGAAATCTGAATCCACTCAGATTTCATCCACCTCACACTACTTTTTTCACCTTAACTAATGTTACTAATAGTCCTGGGCAGTGATTTTGTACACTTCCATATTTATACGCACTTTGTACATTTCTGGGCTGCAATCACCAATTAAAAACTGTTCCACATTTCTACTACAAACCTCCTTTACCTCAAGCTCCACAAAAAAGAAAAGATGGACAGAAAAGAAGCTTAACTAACAAAGTTACAAAGTCTATTGATATGATATAGAAATCTACCTTTTAGATAAATCCATTATCTCTATTAAGTTTAAAAAAATACAAAAAATAATGCTTCGTCCTATCACAATTAATAGCGCACATGACCAAAAATAGTTTTTGCCTGCATAACTGTGGAAATTCAAAATTCCAGCTGTTTTAGCAGCACTTCAGAAAAATCAAAGAGCCTGCTTTCTTTATGAAAATGGCACAGAAGAACAGGAACCAAAAACTGTTATTGAGTGTCCTTTAAAAAAATGAATTGATAGTATTTCACCTTATAACTAAGGCACGCTTATTACTTAAATAAACAAAACAGACTTTGAAGTCCTGGATATTAAGCAGTCCTACAGCTCTGGAAGACAGATGCCCTGTCAGGCAGTAGTTTACAGCAGTGTGTCTTGTGAAGAGACTACATACATTTTCTATGGTTCTGCATCTAGTACCTTCAACAAGCATGGAATAGTTCTAAAAGGCTTTTTTTGCTTGTGGCTTTATAATACCAGAAGCTCAGCAGCTTCTATTTAATACAATTTATGTCATTTTTAATGTTTAGTATTTGCCACATAAAGAAAAAACACAAATGGATATACAACAGAAAACAGTTTATTCATCTGTCTTCCATTTCCAAGAAAGACAAATGATAGGTGTTATTACTTGGCTTCCTTATGCAAATTTATGGAATACATTTTTGTAGCCATATTAAAAATGAGAAACACAATGTCTAATTGAAGACAAAATGTAAGGACTAAAGGGTAACAGAGTTCCTGATCAAAATGTTTCCTGCAAAATGGGTTCCATAACAGAATTCAGTTACATCTTGGATTCCCTAATGATCCAACTGCACGCTTCCAAGGATTTAACATAAGAAAAGAATTTTTGGACCTGTGCACCTTATGACAGGGATGTTTTTTCTATATAGTTGACAGCTCCAGGCAGGACAACAGCAGTATGTGAAATGAAAAATGAGGAACAGTGATTTTGGAGTGATCCAGTTTAGACTATTGTTACTGCCCTATCTGCTTTTGCCAGTCAAATGAAGGCAGGCTTAAACACTGGCACTAGGATTTTTCCATACTTTGTACTTCTCTTAAAAAAAAAAAAAAAACAACTGAGCTTGAAAATAGCATTCTGACACAGAGTAAAATAATGTTTATTGTTTTTAGAGAAGATGTGTGCTTGAAGATGTATCAACAAAATACATGATAGACCTGTGACAAATTCAGAAACTGTGACACGTTATATGATTTCAGGATAGACAGATGCATTTATTTAGCCATCTATAAGTGTGTGTATGTGTACTGCATATAAACTAATGTCTCAACAATGTAAAAGCAGAAAACTTTGTCCAGTTTTGTTGGTTCTTGTCCTGTAGGATCAAATTAAATAGGGAATTTTGATTATAGGTGACATTTTTGAGTTTTCTGTGTCTCTCAATGGGATGAGCTGGCTGAGTCCAAGCCAACACCTAACTAATCTGTGTTTTCCTATATTTTAGCAGTCTACTTCAAATTGTTAATGCATGTTAAAACATAACTTGCTCATATTATATACCCTAAAGCATGCAAATTAAAATATATTCACTAACGTATTTCTGAAATATACATTTATTATCAGCAAAATGAACCTCAAGAATAGAAAGGAGATAAAGAAGTTTAAATGATAAACAGAGATTGTTAGGTAAACCATGAAACAGCTAGAGATGCCACCTCTTTTGTTCCTTGCATCTCAACCAATCTACTAGTTAGAGAGATGTTCTTGTTAACTGTCACAAATATTTTTGCACTTGAACTACCTATTTTAATTTGGACGGTAACCTTAGTCACAGTCCCTGTAATATAACATACGCTTAACACATAGCCCAGTGGTAGACTCTGTAAAGCCAAGAAATAGTGTTTAAAACATTACATATATGGACTGTATTTGATGCATGCTGTGAATCTTAAAAACGGACATTTATTCACTGACGTCAAGAAACAAGTCACCTTGCTGTTGGACATTTCTCAGATTGTATGTCACTACAGATGTCTTTTAAATCCATTACTATAGTTTCTTTAAAACTCTGTCAATAAAGTAGTAGATGTTAAAACAATGCTACATTTTTAAAATAAAACTTATAAAAGCCAGAGAATGTAGGCTTCAAGGTGAAGATTCTGTATAGTACCAATAAAAGAATATATGCCAGCTAATCCTTGATACGTTTTACAAGGGGGTCAAAATAAAAAGTAGTAAATATTTAGAAATTTTCACTCAGGCCCTTCATACTATTCTTCATTGGAGCTAATACTTGGGAAAGTTAACTCTTCATTATCACCCTTTCATTGGTGCTGTTCTCACTTGTAAATGTATTCCATTATCACTTCAAAAGTATTGCATCAGTTACCTGTCACCAGGATTGCAATTAAAATAATGTTTAGAGAAAGTGGAATCTACTTGCAGGGAGAGAATTCTCTGTAATTTTAATCGGGGTTACATGAATGTGCTGATAAAAGATGAGACCTGTTAGTTTTATTATTTTACTTTCATCTTTGGGTATTCTGCTTTACGCTTTTTGTTCTCTAATTTTAAAAATGCTCATTGTGATGTTTTAAAAGGAATACCGAATAACATTAAAATAGCGCTAGAAGCTGAACACTGTTATTAGATAAAAGTGGCTCTAATGCATTAGGAGGTGTTGAGTTAATAGGAAAACAGCTTTGATTCACTAGCCTCTGTCTAACATGCCACTACAACAGAAGTAAAAAGGCAGTGGGCAACTCCCCTCTAATCACCTCCTGTTAGCTGCAACTATAGGCAAATTGCTAGTGAGGATTAAGTGGGGAGACTATCACAGGATCAGTGTCAAGCAGAAAAAAGACTCAATTTGTGAGCAATCATGACTCCCTAATGACTCCTCTAAGAGCTTCAGGAATTACTAACGGTAGTCTTTAGAAGTGTGGACACATCATAAGTACCGACCTGCAGAGATAAGGAATCTCTTTTTACCACTAAATACGATTATGACAGATGGATAGAATAGTTAAGCATGTAGATAATAAAACATATTGTGAAATATGTGTATTTAGATAATAAAAATGAAGGCTGAAAAAATAAATAATTTGCGTTCACCAATCCCGTATATTCTTCAGATTACTGAGATTATGATATATGTGTGTCGGCACTGTGAATGCAAACTGAGATAAACTAAGACTTGCATGGTTTGGAGGCAGTATTACGAACAAATCTGTCAGTTACGATGTGAAGAAAATACCCCTACTATGGCAATACTGTTCCACATATGAACAGTGGAAGAGATTCTACCCATTACATATTTTCAAGCAGTTGTTACAGAATTATTCCCTGCCAATTATTTTATTCCTAGTTAGTTTTACTTTTAGAAAAAAAATACAAACAAAATTAAAAATGCAAACACCTACTATTTAATTTGGAGATAATCTTATTGATATTGACCTTAAATTTTTATGTATCTCAACCCTGCATTAGATTATAAAATTCAGCAAAGACTACAAGCACTAGCTTCATAACACCTGACAGATAATTGTTGGGGTCTAAAAATCAACATGGCCAATAATTGATATATTTTAGAGATCACAAAGTTTTATTCTTCCTTTGTAGTCTGAGTTGCAAGACTGTTGGCTTGACTGCTCGAATCAAAAATTACATTTCCTGCTATTATTTTACATGACCTAATTTCTTAGTATCAAAAATAACAAAATTAATGAATATTTAGCCATACTGAAAAAAATTACTCTGTTTCAGCATAAGACATTTTTCAAAGCTACTCTTACAGTAACTAATTGTCAAAATAAGGCATTACTTGATACCGGCACATCAGGCTATTGCTCACCGAGAGTAAATGAAAACATATAGCATATGCAAATGTCAGAATGAGACTGGACTCACAAATACATCTATTGTTTTCATGTTTATGTTTCAGCATTATAGAGGAGCAATTACATTATTAAATCAAAAGTAAAACGTATCTTTAAAAATAAAATGTATTCTCATCAATACCCTTCTAAGAATACAAGCTACAATAGTTTCAGTGGTTTTGTTGCACTGTATGTCACACATATCAAAACTTGCTATCACTAACATTAATACAGGGAAAAGGAATAGAAAACAATTAGGGCTCAGTAATCAACGAATGACAATTCCTTCTCCTAATGTACTGGTAATCTCACAGGCAATAAAAATCAGTAAATATATATATATAATATATATATATATATATAAATCAGCCAAACAAAAAAGCACTGCCTCCAGGTTTTCTATGCATCTCAAACTGGAACTGGAAACAGGATCTTTATAACAACGTTACAAAGTACATTCTGGGAACAAAACAGGTCCTTCCACAGTAGAGTAAGAATTCCTTATAAAGAGTAGCTGAGAATTAAGAATGACAACGTGTGTGCCATGTAGAAAGACCTCATTATGTGGAATATTATTAAAACATTACCAAGGTACACTGAATACTGAGGCTACGTTATTCTACCTTGTTTACAGTATACATTTTTAAAGACTGACAAGAAAGAGAGTACCCTACGTTTATATAATATTTCCTTTCAGCTAAATGCTCAAAGACAAATATATGACACTTATATATACATATATATGGGATTTGGACTCGGTGATCCTTATGGGTCCCTTCCAACTTGAGACATTCTGTGATATAATGTGCAGAATGCCTGTACGTATACTATCCATGCTGGTATTAGGTAGGAAATCTTTTGTCTTTCTTTTGTATCAATGCTCTTAAATCACAAGACGAAATACAAATACACAAATTCAGGGCAAAAAGTCAAATTAAACCCAGTTGCAATGCATATGTTATATAAATCCAAAATATTATATTAGTAAGTATTATATTCCTTGTTTCTTTATCACTCGAGAAGTATTGCATAGGTTAAAAAAAAAAGTACACCACCCCATCCTACCTTCAGTAAAAAAGACACGAACAGTGCTTTCTTGATGCATTATCTCATCTGCTCCTTTCAAAAACAAAACTACCAGCTGTATGTACACATAAACATACATCAATATATGTATATACTTATAAAAATTACTTTGTATTAGTTTACCAACATTTAACTTGTTTGATTTTAATTAAGAAGTTTATATATTCTGTAATGTGCTTCAAGACATGAAATTCTGTTATTTCACTGTATTATACTGTGAATTAACAAAAGCAAATTTCTTAATCGTGCTACATTATTTTGAAATAATAAAATACATTGCACAGTATTCTAACATAACAACTTCATAAAACTGATCAAACCTAGACATCCAAAATCAAAATGGAACTCCTACATCACATATTTCCTTTATATAGACTGGACACATGACCTGGTCAGCGAATCAAAAGAGAGAACTCCACGGTATCACATGCACGTGAAAACATTTTCAGCACCCACTGTTTCAAATTTGTGCTAAATTGTCCTCAGCTGGCATGAGACTCCCCCACCAAAAATATTACTGATCTGTAAATGATATTTTATCATGATTATTCCACGAAAATGACAAAACTTTGACATATTTGTGATTGCAAAACAAAAACTATTTTCATTACGAGTCTTGTAAAAGCCGTGTTAAAAAAAAAAAAAAAAGGAAAAAACCCACGAGCATCACCAATAAAAAACCCGCAGCTTGTCCAATTACCTACCATTAACTCCCATTTTCTATCAGTTTGCACCCTCTCTATGCAATCAAGGTTTCTAAAGGGCCAGTTTTAATCAGTTTGAATAACGAGAAACAATGTTTATCTGTCCATGCAATGCGGTACTCTCTAGAACTAACAGGCAGACACTGCAACACATTTCTTGCCTTCTAGGTCAGCATTAACTCCAGTTTTAGCAGTTGTAGCTAAAGGCAACTGTACTGTAATCAAGCATCACAGGGATGGTTTTGCTTTCTTTCCCTTTTTTTTTTTTTTTTTTTGTTATTGTTGTTGCTGCTTCCTTGCAGAATCCCCATTTTAATATACAAACTCACCCCACAGTGAAGTAAGCCCTTGCAGGGTTGGCTAGCCACGAGAATGTTAGTGGCTAGTGGTTAGCTCCATGGGGGGGGGGGGGGGGGGGGGGGAGAGGGGAAAAAAAAAAGAGAGAAAGAGAGAAGGGGGGGAAAGAAAAAGAAAAGCTCTTTTCAAAAAAGGCAAAGCGTCAGGGGTATGCGTAAGAGAAGGGAAAAAGGATGGAAAATTAATAATCCAACAGGCAGGTTCCCTCAGTGTTATTAATCATGCTGCTTCTCACAAGCTAGAGAGGAGCTGAGATTTGCACATGGGAGGGGAGGGGAATGTACACTATTGGCCAACTAGCTCATTCCTATACATCTCAGCCAATCCTTCTTTTTTTTCATTCCCCCCCCCGCCTCCCCCCCCTCCCCGCCTTAAGGTACAAATATATCTGAGAAGCAGTTACAAAACCCTGGAAGATGAAAAATCATGCTCCCAGGCTAGGCAATGCTTGGTCCAGTTAATGCACTATAAACTTTATTTGAGCTGACTTCTCATTTGATCCCCTTGTGACAGGGTCAGTGAACGGCAAGCAATTCCATCCCAAATCATGCCATAATCGAATTGCTGCCTATTTCCCGAACCTATAATGAAAAAGGCAACCGAAATAATGCAGGTAATGTTGGCAGCCTCCCCTTGCTGTCGTACATTATTACTGCCGATTGCTTGCCTCCATTTCCCCTGTACTCTAACAATGAATATATTTCACAGCTCACTTGCTTTACTGTGTGGGTGGTATGGCATAGACACCTACATGATATGAAAGAAAATCTAAAACAATAGGGTTTTGTCTCTGTGCACAGCACCTAACAGGCTGCTGGTAGGAAAGGCAATTTTGTCAAACTGCTACAGGAAAAAACAGAAGACTAGTGAGGCTTAAACAAGACTTTGGGTAAAACCACCACCAGCTTCTTTTTACCTATTTAACCCCATCTCCATCTGATGATCTACAGAACAATTCAAGCATTTATTGACAGTCCTCAAACAAAGTACATTATACAGCTGTTTCTAAAGGATTAAAGTTAGGGTTTCCTAAACAAAACACTTTAGAGATATTTCTTTGCCAATATGCACTTTCTGAAAGATACACATATTAACAGCCTGAAACATATCCTGAGAATTAGCTCCATTAAGAAACAGGAGCCTCTCTGCCAATTCACTGAATTATTACAATTATTATTATTGAAGAAAGATTTGCAATTCCTGCTCTCACTTATCTCCTCCCTATAATGACACTGGGGCACGTATCAGAGAAAAAACTGTAGGATCTAGGTTCTAGGCAGCCTGTTTAGCACTCCTGTCCACTAGCAACCTAGAGCATGACTGCTTTTTAAAAAGGCAAAATAGGACTGTATAAAGCAGGCAATAACCATCAGGTAATTACATTTTCAAATGACATAAATTAACCACAATTGTGAGGAATATTCCCTTTGATCCACTGCTGGATGGCATAAATATGACTGTTTATATAACCCTTTACTTTGAATCTCACTTTAGAAGAGTTTGAAGCATGAAGCATGGCAAGAAAAGACTTACGTAATAAACAAAAATATATTTAATAAGGACAAGGCAATATTCCACTGCACTTCCCCCAAAAATGGATACAGTGAAAACTGATGTGTGTAACAGCCTACAGCAGCATCCTATGCATAAACCCAATTCTGACAGCCTTGAACTCTGTTAAAGCCTGGCTTCAGACTTAAAACTTCTAACCAGTCCATCACCCCATACCAGGGCAAACCATAATCACAGTCCAAATGCAAAATTCAGCCCATCTTTTGTTCTGATCTATAAAGACATTTCAGGGCAAATACACTAACTCATTTTATCATAAATCAGCATCAAACATTTGGATCAAATTATTTATCACCTCATGCTCTGACAGAAAGAGGAAAGAAACAATTTAAAAACATCACAGCTGAACACAATGAGAATTCTGACATAATATTTGAAATTACAGGCAGTACATTTCTATTACATTAGCACCTTCAATAATATTTACAAGGCTAAACACTATGGTGTACAACTGTAGATTTAAATGAGCAAAGCTATACCACACAGAAGTGACTTTCAAAACACATATTTTAAGTTTATCTGGATTATAATTGTTAATGAAAGATGTTTTCATTAATTGGCCAGTACCCTCATTTCATTATCTCAGACAAGAGAAACAGGGACTGTAAGTAGGCATTGTAATTCTAAAGTAATGCAATCCCTCATCTGACTAGAATACAATATGAATATTTCACTATTTGAATGACTCTAATTTTTCACTTACTGCTCAGGCAGAACTGATTCAAGACAGCATTCCATTTTTTTTTAAAAAATGCATGGGTTCAAAAGTGCATGCCAACATATGGACATAGAGTAATTTTTTAAAAACTCAGCACTGGAGGCTATGAAGAGCAGATCTTATACAGAAAAAAAAAAAATCAATATAAAGAAAAAATTGTTCTAGATGTAATTGAAGTCATACATTTTTACATGACTTCTGCTATACACCCAATTACTGCTATTTATCAAACGACAGACAACATTGAACCTGGCAGCATAAAAACCAAATTTTACTAAGTCAAGGAAAAAAAAAAAAAAAAAAAAAAGAAAAAAATCATCAGAAAGGGAAGGAAAAAAGATACAAATAATAAATAATTCAATATTCCTGAGGAAAGCTCTTGCAGAAAAGGCCTGACTGATTCAAACATCAGACGTGAGGCTGACAAGAGATATATCGATTTAGACAATTCTATCATTATTATTCCAGCCTGAGTCCTTCAGAAAAGCTGTTCTTTTTGCCCCTGTTTTTATTGCTGTAACTACCAACCTTTTCTCTTATACCTTCCTATCTTTGAACTTGTATTCATTATGGCTTTAATCTCAGTCTAGCTATAGAACAATAAATAGAAATCCCAGTCTTATTTATTTGAAATATAAGTTCAGGTTTTTTAAGATACAATGCTGGAAAATATTTGCTTTATATACATGTGACTAATGCTTCCTTAAAATAGGTCAAGTGCTTCTTGAAGTTTCCAATTATAAGAACAGGCCTTCGACTTCAGGATTAAATACATGCAAGAAGACAGCACTGTTTACCTCCAATTTAACTTCGCTAAATGCAAACCCTTACCATACTCACCACTGACTGCTTCTAAGTTTACTTTATACATTTAGGTAAACTATAGCAAATTAACTTAATTTTTTAGTTTGTTTTCCCTACCTAAATAGGACTATACTACTGTAGATGTTCTCAAAAAAAAAAAAAAAAATCCTTGTAGGTCAATGCAAATCAGTAAAATGAAGCTGTATAATTACTGGAAGAAAGCATTCCTCCATTAGGCATCTGCAAGCAGAACTATTTCTTCACTGTTCGATGTGTTAATTACAACCAGATAGGATATGCCACAGAAAATTAACAGTCTTGCAAAGACATCAGAGGTAAACACACAAAACAGGAGCTGCTTAAGGGTCAGGAGAGCAAGTCAATTTTGAAGAAAGATAAAAGAACTGTCATGTATATGATTGCTTATGAAAGAGAAGAGGGCAATCCTGCCTTGTTATCATCAGTTAATTAGGCACTACAGTCAGGCATGCATACACTGCAACATTTGCCATGGTAATCAAATGTATTATTCAAATGTGAAACAAAACAAAAGCAACTGCAACTCTGACAGGGAAGAATACAATCTGCCCACACAAAGGTGCTGAATTAACTTTACGTAAGATTTAAAAGGAAGCTCAGCGATATGTTATATTAACTTTCTCAAACAGCACTGCTTTTTAATTCAGATTGCAATTCCACTTCTAAAGAAAATACTATTTTCCAAATTTGATTCACATGCAAGGTGATGACCTTTGCAAGCAAAGACAAGGATAATGAAAAGCAATTGATAGTGCAATAGGATCCTGTTATGTCTTTAATATAAATATGACAGTGAGACTAACAAATGCACTCTTGACAAAGCATGCTATCTCATGAGTCAAAAAAAAAAAAAAAAGGGGAAAGAAAGCAATATACATTTTCCCTGTCCTGAGCTATAACTGCAAGCAAAAATAAAACTAATAACTGCTCTGCAAATGATGAGATGACACTATGTGATAACTACACTTTCCATCTCACTAAGGCTTATACCACTTTACCAGACAAACAGTCTTTTTTCAGTTTATACAAAATGGATTCTTTTGGTCTAATTTTTATTTGACTGGACAGAAGACACCCAATACTAAGTTCAGTAACAAAATTAGGATATTAGCCAGGGAACGACAGTGATCTAACAGTTTCCCATTTCTTCATATTAAACTTTTAGACAACATAGTTTTCAGATCATCCGTTTCCTTTACACAAGTAAAGATTGGCAAGAAAAATCCCAGTACATTTCTTTCAGTTTAAGCCAAGCTGTATGTCCCTAAAATGGTGACACTCTATATAAAATGCATGCTCCCTGCTATGACTAAGGAAAGGGAGAGCAGGGCACGCCTCCTTGTTCAAGCTTGTAGTAAGACTGGGAGAGTTGGGAGAAATGAATGCCAATTAGCTGTTCCTTGGATATTGTTCCTTGTCTCAGCCAGGAAGATGGTGAAGGACCTGGAGAACAAAAGATGCAGTCAGACATAAACACCCTAACATCCCTTCTCCCTGTGCCTAGGAGGCTCTGAGTTATCATTGCCTGTTGCTTTTTCAAGGCTCCCGGTTCTTCCAAAACAAATGCAACAAAGGAACATCTGAAATTGTGATAGTTTCCCAGTGCTTTATAATCCCCTGCCTCCTCCCTTTCTTGTAGTATGGAAGCAAGCCATCAAGGACAAGGACTCCTCAAACCAGCACAATCACCACTGAATCTGATCTGTCAAGTCACAGTCTGATAAACCTGAACTAAAAAGCAACGAGTAGGCTGCCTTCTGTTGAATGGAGCATTCCCTGTAGCTTGAGACTTACTTCTTCAAGACCAGAATATAATTTATACTTTCTCATGCCCATGTTGCAGAATCTCCTCTGCAGTTCTTCTGGCATTTTTCAGCTTCATATTCTTGCATGATATCTATGGCTTTCTCATATTTTTCCAAAAAACATTCAAAATGTATTAAAGAAAAACATCTTTGCTGAGTGTGCAGGTACCAAACAACTTCAATGGTTAAATATTTCTACAAATATCAGTAAAAAGAAGTAATAAAAATACAAAATTATGTAGCAGAGTATTATCTATTATACTATTATTTTGAAGACAGCTGCCATCCAAAGATCTATATTCATAGTGAAAATCAATGCAAACAAAATATATCGAACACATCTCTCTTTTTTTTTTTTGTCTCTCTTCTCCAATCCCTCCTTTTCCTGCACAATATTCTCAATGTTTGACCATCTCAATCAAATACTATAGGAGAAAATAACATGATACAGAAGTCTCACTTCTGATCAAATTAGTCTAACATGGATCAATATGAAACCTTAGTGCATCTGCAATCTCAGAGTCTTCAGTGTCCAGGCATACAGTAATCTGTGAGAAAGAAGTAATATCTATTTCTTTGGCACGGAGATTTTCTTTTAGTCAGTCTGTCACTTCCCATTTCAGTTAACAAAATGTTGAATGCAGCTCATCCTTGGACAAATATTACAGCTCTATAGAGTACAAAATGGTAGGAATTTTTTCAGAGTGAAGATTTAATACAAAAACAGATCTGCAAGAAATTCCACCAACTTCAGAAGACAGAGATATACAAATATGAAAACATAACACTATATATACATCTTATTTTTCCATAATCCTTTCAGAAATGCCTGAAATTTTGGGGGGAAGAAAAAGCATAATAATAAAAAAAACCACAAACCAAAAATAAAAGAAATCAAACATACAAAAAAATCAACTTGAGGCAATTCAACTTTCTGGCCTTGCAAACAGACCTTGTTTTTCCTTCTAATCAATGCAAATGTTTACAGTGATCACAGAAGACCTGACTACTAAATTAGTTAAACATTCATCTTGTTAATACAAACAGGTATGTTTTCATAATCCAGGGATGTGAGTGTCTTGTGGTCAGTACACAAAACATCTGGACTGATGAGTGTTGTGGGTACATACCAAAAAGTTAGTATTATGCAAAATTAAGTCCATTTATTCTTTTTCGCATTTTACTGCATTTACAACTGTTGGACTTATTTAGCCAGAATTTAAAGTGAGAATGAAGCAATCAATAACCATCTCTGATTCACAGTTCACTGTGTGTGTTACCCAGTTTACATCCGCACTGCCTGCTGTTTCAGAGACTCTCACTGAAACCTCTGGGACCTTTGTCAAGGATTAGTAATACTCATCTTCTGAAAGCTCATACAGCTATTTGATATGTAAAGAGAGGAATGGCTACATATGGAAAATCAGCAGCATCCCTGTCACACTAAAATTGTTTAAATATGTGAAATTAAACAAAAATATTCTTCCTTTCTTACTCTTCTACCTGGCCAAAAAAATTGTGAAAAAACAAACCAAAACAAAAAAACCTTTCACTTTTCACCCCATAAGGCAGCTACACCTTTTATGTCACATACTAAGAGATTCTTTTTTAGTCTCTTCTTAGACTGTTCTATATCCACCCAAACTTTTTCTGATTTCTGCTGCTATGTGGAAACACCTTACACAACACATAAAGAAGCGTTGAGGACATACAATTCTCATAATTTAAACAAAAATATCCACCTCTCTTTGCTTACAATTTAGTTCTTTCAGAGCTTTCAGCCTTACTTCAGTCCGCAGGTTCTGAGACAGGACTGGCGTGTAGCACAACCTGCTCTTCCACCAAGGAAGCTCTACCCTTCACTCAGGCACTCCAAAGTCTGGATGCAGGACTGTGCATTGGATAACATTTTGATTTTGAAGATAGTCATTGACCCCTGGTTTTCTGTGGTTGCTTATATCATCAGATAAAACCAAAACAAAGTCTGTCTTTTCATGAAATACTATGTGAAATTAATTGAAAGACAAATACAAACTATGAAATTTAAATGCATTACTTCTCCACTAAAGTAATTCTTACACCTATTAATTTCAATGAAGAGGTGACAAGCTTAATTATTCCGATAATTAAAAGAGTTTAGTATACCTTTTTTTCTTAGGTATTTAAAATATTTAACATTAAAAAAAAAAAAAAAAATCAGCTATTCACTACCTGAACTTTCTGATCAGAGTTCTTTTAAAAACTGAACATGAAATTTTAAGATCAGCATACAAAAATATTTTTATCTTAAATAACTCTCATCTTAGAGAGATTTCCATTTGAAAAACTTTTTAGCGGTAACGGAACTAACTTTATAAATCTTCCTATCCCCACACAAGAGAGAAAACATGTCTTAAGTAGCAGAACTCATTGATAGCATATACAAACACCTACAAATAAAGTTGGGCTTCCATATGGGCATAATTCACAAACGTCAATTAAATCTCTCCAGAAGATCTTTAAGGCATAAACCCAGAATTTTTAGATTACACGACACTTTAAAAGTTCAAATAGCGCATATCTTCTTTCAAATTCCCAAAGTTGTAATATTTCTTGTTGATGCACAACATGAAAACTGATTTTCAAGAATAAGGATCAACATGGCACCACAGCATTATTACGAGGAACTCAATTTAATATTTCAGCCTCTTAATTTTAAGATGCTGCAGTTTTATCAATTTTTTCCACACTTTAATTTGTTTGATTATTAGGCAAATACCATATCAAAGCAGTGAGACTAAAGAGAAATTTCACGCTCTTGAACTTCAGTAGGGAATGCCCACCAGCAAGAAAGTGAATACAATACAATCTTGAGTTTCTAAGGCTCATCTCGGTCCCAAAGAGAGCAGGTAGGTGGTGCTTAGAAAGATACACATGTCTGGGAAGACTAAGTGCATTATGAGAAGCTTTTATTTCACATGACTATTATTTCCTGATTATAATAGTGTCACATGATATTTTTTTCTACATCAGCAGGAAATAACAACACTTTGGGATTTTAACAATCTCTCTGAATGTGTAAAATAAATTAAACATATAATATTCTGCATTATCTTTCAATGGGATTGTGCTCCAAATGGGTATGGATATGATTATAGTATTAGCTTTTCCTCTTTTGCATTTAGAACATTTTTGCCCTGCTCACTCTGATAGAATAAAAGAAAAAAAAAAAGAAAAGAAAAAAGTATCCTCAATCCACTAAAATAAATACTTCTGTTATATTCTGTTGCTTCAACAATGAATAAAGCAACCATGCAGGTTTATAATATCAATTCACAGGGCTCTTTCTGCTTCATTGAACTGTTACTGAAAGGTTCAGAACAAAGCTACAGGCAGATCGGACAAAGCTGCTGTAACAGGATTTACATTATACTCAAACTGATAAGACCACATCAGAGAACTGCTCAATCTTCAGTACCTTTGATTAGAATAGCACAAGGACTGTGAGTATTTTGGCTCTGAGCACCTGATCACAGCATCTGTATTACACCTACTAGCTTAAATGTTGATCTAATCTTACACCGGTAGGATAATTTATGCTTCCTCTTTTTCCTTTCCTCCCTCTCTGTCAAGTACATTGGGATGGCGATAAAACGGGAACCCAGGAAAGCTATAGTAATGTTGAGATATCTATTATACACATATAGTTATGAAAAGAAACAAAGTGCTTGTATCCTAAAATTTTTTGAGATATAAAGCAATTAAAATATTCTATATTCAAATAATTAATGACACTTCTTGGTAGAAGGAGGGAGACACAACAAGGAAGATCATATTCCAAGGGAAGGCAAACATAATGCTCAATAAATAATTAATTAAATACTGTCAGCTGAAGTCACTGCCATGGATTTCTTACAAGCAAGGAGTTTCTTTGTGCAGACTTAGCTACAGTCACATTTCTGAATACATTTCTGCTTAAAGTAATGGCTACATTTCAATTTCTTCCTTCCTTTTCCCTTAACCACATCTATATTTGCAATCCACACTGATTATTCCAGACTACCCCAAAGAATCTTTTTGTTTCATTTTTGCTGTTGACATTCAATGAACATTCAAATACAAACCATTTGTGCATGACAATAAACTCAAGGCTTTAATTAAATAAAGCACAAAAGAAAACAACACGGCATTTATAGAATGTAATACTACCATTCTAGCGATTAGCGATTACCTGCTACAAGGCTAATCCCTTAAAGTTCCTTACCCAATGCAGCAGCTAATACAGGTTTTTTTTTGCATCGCCAACACTAGCACACACTGATTACACCTTTTCTTGCAACTGATACCACATTGTCAATGATCCAGCCTTTTTGACTTAAACCACACTAATACTTGAGCAACAGTTCAAAAATAAGTATAGCAATTAAAATGCATATTGCTTTTTATGTCATAAGCACAATGGCTGAACTCACCAGGGAGGCAGGATAGAAACTGCTCTGCGCCAAGTCTCTGAATTGATTCCTGCTGCTACGAGTGCTGTTTGCCTGAGCATTTTGTACAGCACTGTTGTGATCAGTCACAAGTTTGGGGCTCTTATTACCTCAAGCAAACCTTGGCTTTTGGAAGCACATTTTCTTCCCAGAATGAGACAAAACCTGAAACAGAACTGACTTGTGATATACAAAACTCCTGACTCAGCAAGACAAAAAGCAAACAAAGGAAAGAAACATCTTTACCAAAGTTAGTAGGAATAAAATGTCTATAGCAACTTTGCTTATTGGAATGAAAAAACCCACAAAACACCAAGGCAAAACCAAATCAACAAATACACTAAACTTTAATAATCCAGAAAAAAAAAAATATACCCCGTCACCCAAAATTGAGACAGCAACATAGTGGAATATTTACAAAAGTCTACAGCCACTTGTTAAAACAGTGTATTACACCTGTAGCCTGTTCTGCTGGTTTTGGCTGGGGTAGAGTTAATTTTCTTCACAGTAGCTAGCATGGGGCTATGTTTTGGATTTGTGCTGGAAACAGTGTTGGTAACACAGGGATGGTTTAGCTGTTGCTGAGCAGTGCTTACACAGAGTCGAGGCCTTTCCTGCTTCTCATCCCACCCCACCAGCGAGCAGCTGGGGGTGCACAAGAAGCTGGGAGGGGACACGGCTGGGACAGCTGACCCCAACTGACCCAAGGGACATCCCAGACCACATGATGTCATGCTCAGCACATAAAGCTGGGGGAAGAAGGAGGAAGGGGGGAGATGTTCAGAGTGATGGTGTTTGTCTTCCCAAGTAACTGTTTGTGCATGATGGAGCCCTGCTTTCCTGGAGGTGGCTGAACACCTGCCTGCCGATGGGAAGTAGTGAATAGACTCCTTGTTTTGCTTTGTGTGTGTGTGCAGCTTTTGTTTTACCTATTAAACTGTCTTTATCCCAAGCCACAAATTTTCTCACTTTTACTCTTCTGATTCTCTCCCCCATCCCAGCGAGGGGGGAGTGAATGAGCAGCTGTATGGAGCTTAGTTGCCAGCTGGGGTTAAACCACGACACCTCTTAATGGATATCTTTGTGTGATAAGAAAAAGTGCATTTGTAAGAACATAATACCCATAAATGATATCACTCTGTATCATATTGTTTGATTCCTAGTGCTTAGTTGCAAAGAAAAGAGGTGTGCTCTTAAACGTGTATGGAAGATGCTCCTGCTTCTGAAAATGGCTTTAATGGCTGTATTCATGAACTCGTGCACACGTGTTCTAAGCAACTTCCACTTAAGCTGTAAACTTTGCTTTGGCTGTATGTTCTTTGGCAGCACCTGGTGGAATTTGGATAAAACTACAATAATAATGTAAAAGAAAAAGTTACTACAACTAGCACTTTTCGTGTAAATACTTCTGATGAAGTTACTTAAACTATTCACAAAGCACAGACTTCAAGTTAACATGAAAATAGATAATTTCTTGTATTTTACAAAACATCAGTGGGTATTTATGTAATATCAAATACCATATTTCAATAACTACAATATCTAGCTTTCGTCTTGACATTAGTACGCAGCTTGTTTTGCACTATTCTAGTGAAAAAGGAAGAGTAAATAAAAATCAAAAAATGCCATCCATTTAATACAACCTGGAAGAAAGAAAAGATTTCATATTTACAATAAATTAACTGTCACTCACAGCAACAGATCAAGTAAACCGACATCTCTATGCAAAAAAAAAAAAACCACAATGAAATAACACACATGTTTTTAAAGACATTTTAGAGAATGTATCTGACCACTTTTTGTACTTGGCTCTGTCAATGACTGGTAAAACCTTTTCAATTTAGTCATTAGCAGAGAGCAATCATTCAGACTAAACAGGGAACTAGTAGGTAATTAGATATTATCTGCTTGTGGTGCAGAGCTTCTAAAATTATAACGTCCTATCAGAAAGTATTCACATGGCGGGGGGAAGGGGACTTCTCCTCAAACTAATACTATAGGAAGTATTTAGCATAATATGAGCCAGTGGCTGTCAAATTAGTCTCGTTTGAAATACTGTAATTAACAGAAGGGAGCCTAACATACTTATCACAGTTAGCCACTTGTATTCAAATCATGCTGAAGAGTTTTGAAGCCGGGAAATTTTTTTTTTCCCCCACTTTATTTTTTCCCCCCACTACCAAAGCACTAAAACCCAGCAGCATTTTACCCCAACAATAACCTTTAAAAAGTATTTGTGATTTGATTTATTTTCTCTTTATTCAGTCTAGGAATAAATTAGTGAAGAAAACCACTGACACAGGTAAGGTCATCTTTTACAGAAGACTTTCAACTTATTAAAATTTATGTTAAAACAAAACCTGATGTTAAGTAGTAATTGTACTGACGACCAATATTCACTCGTTTTGTACCAACCTCTTCTATTGAAAATAATTTTGGATTCTTACATTTATAAATGCACTGTCCCCTTTGTAATTTGGCTTCGAGGTGTCAAGCATTTTTGTCAAGCAGTGTTCAGAAATACAGCATGAGATTACTTTACAACCACATGTTCTAGAATACCTTGCAGACCATGGCTCATCGTTCCAGTCTATCTTTGATATATTCATTTTACAAACAGGTAACACTGTACGCTGAAAGCTAATCCAAGATGTGAGATGTATGTCAACAGGTTACTAAAATATTACCATAACGCAGAGTTTTCTGGCAAGCATAGACATAACACTAGCCATTTAAAATTAGGGTATAAACTTTAAACAACAGGACTACTTATATTTTCTCCAGTGCTTTTTACCTAAGCATTATAAAGCACTTTACAGACATTAAGAAACTGAACCTCACAAAACTTCCAAGAGGCCTGATGAAGGGTGATGTGTACCACTTAACCCACCACTTAAATGCCACCACCTTTCAGGTGAAGCACAGATGCACCAGGACATCCTACAACTGCCTTTGACAGAAAATGAAGGGAAAAAAATGCATCCTGTTAAAAAAAAAAAAATTCCAAGTTACACCTTTAGTGTCAGGGTGTTTGACTGTGATGTCTCATAACCAAAAGCAGACATGACTTTGGCATCCTGTCATTACTAAGAACCTCAGACAAACCTTTTTCCATGTTTTCTATTCTGTTGGAAAGTTTGCAAAGCTATCACTAACATTAGATGCTTTAATGAATCAAGACAAGACCAGACTAATTTCACATTTGTGAGCTGGTATTGTGTGTCTGTCCAAAATAAGCACTGCACAGACTCACAAGACATATTGAGGATGCAGTCCAGTCTGCATGACTGCATATTTCCACACGTTTCCGATATTAGAAAAAGATCCCTCTTTACATCTGTAACTCGGAATCTTGCAGATCTGAAGTAAATAAATTTTTCAATGAACGGTTTTAGGCTGGTTTTCTTCTCAGCTAAACTACCTTAAGAAAAAAATTTTTTCTAACTTTTCAGTGGCATTATAACCTCTTTTTTTTTTTCTAATAAACATGATTGATGCAATTCAGATCATGCATATCTCTTGTTTACTTTAGATCTGCTCTCAGGGAAAAGGGAGAAAGGTAGTAGACAAAAGGTCCAGCAACTGGAGTTCAGGATTCAATTTCTTTAAATGCATTTACTTGAAGGCTCTAAAAGCCATGTTATAGTTTAATCTTCCCCAAACCATTCAGTTTCTGCTAGATTTAGCACTTTTGTCCCTTTGTATTCACAGACTTCACATAGCTTCTCCCAGGCTGGCAGGCCAACATATTAGAAATAAAATGCAATTCTGGTATCTGACACTTCAATTTAGCTTCTTCAGTAGCAAAGATCATCAACTGCACTGCTTTCTCCCATGACAGAAGATCACCTAAATATCACTTAACTGATGTGAGCTCTGTTGGTAATGCATACACTGTCTCCCCACTACATTACCACCATGCTGCCTAGAACAAAAATCAATTTTTAATTGACTGGATTATTTGAGGAATGTGGCCCATCCACTGTGCACTCATGATAGATTCTCCTAGTTTTCCTGTCAGCAACGACTGTAAAATTTCAAGCATCTTCAATACAGCAATTCAAGGATTTATCCAGAAGCCATATGAACAGAACAACATCACAGTTTTTTCAGTGCTACCCGTCCATTATTCTCTTTTCTGGCTAGCAAAGTTAGGTCTCTAAACCACAGTACAAATGAAAAAAACACTGACATAGGAAAGATGATGAGGTTTTCATTGAAATGAAAATTATGCAAAGGATGCAAATGGATAAGGAACACAGAGGACTATAGTGGACTTGAAAAATTCCTTTTAATTTTGGCATTGAAAGTATGGAAGTGGATTACACTGTGGAGTAGCAAATCTGGAAGGTCCAGGAACAATCTGAAATACCTGGCCCCAGTAGCAACCAAAGTATGATTTCTCAGCTAAAGTATCATTACTGTTTTCTTCAGTTATCATAGCTGCCTTGATATATAAACCCAAACAGTTAAGGCAAAGGGTCGACATTAAAAAGAAACATTATACAAAATGAAAATATGGAGGTGAAAGGGTATAAAACACTTGACACTTTATCAGTAAATATTGCAGTAAGTCATTTTATGAAACACAGTGTAAGGTATTCATTGACTATTTTGTACAGAGATTATAAAAGTTTCTACCACTTCAAGGAGTTTTACTGACTGGTTAGGTGCATTATTTTACTAACTTTTACCTCTCCCTTTCTTACTGCTCAAACAAAAGAGAACTGCACTGATGTACTAGACAGAAAATTCTAGCCTCGTACTGCAACCTTTTCCAGCATACTCAAGTGCCAAATTCTGCACTGCACTCACATTAGTTTTAATTGACTAATTCTGACCAACATCAAAAATCAGTACAGTTCCAGAAATCACAAATTTTAGATACTGATTTCTTGCCAGTAAAGACATATATGAAGATACATTTGGCTTCCTAAGTTTCTGAGTCTCATTTCACAAATGTCTAAAATACGTATTTTCCTTTAACTGTATGTGTTACAGTTTGACTACATGGTCAACAGGGTGTTACTTTTTCATGTTCTCTGTTCACGACTTCACGAAAGCACCAACATTACCGGCATTTTATAGTAACATTACATAGTAACATCAAGGGCATTTTATGCCATAGTCTGCTGCATCACATTCAGGCAGTGCGGCTGTATTTCAGGAAATCAGTCCCTGACCTAATCCTCTGTGAGATTACTATGCTGCTGCCCCTCCCAGCCCAGGAAAAAGGGTACTGCAAAGCAAACTGGCTGAGGCACTACTGCTGCTTTTGTAGCTGCTTTTGTAGCTGTGGTGCTAGCTCCTGCCTGGTTTTAGACAAAAACATGTTGGCAAAAACATGCATCCCCAGAGGTTTCCCGACTGTCTCTTAGGCTGTTATGATTCTCCTACCACTGCTACCAGATCTGTACATTGTTGGATTACCTGCAGTACAAATCTTAGCAAACTAGCTATAGTCATATTTCTACCCAATAAACTAGAACGTATGGTTCAGAGGGGGTTTTGTGCTGGCTTTATGAAAGCTGGGAGAAGACACAAATACCTGATCTTGCATAAAGTTAGGGTGACACAGTAAGAGAATGCCTAATTTGGGTTACACCTGTCAGTACAAAGAAAGCTTGTTGAAGTTTCTATCACATCAGCACCTTGTACCCTGTTAGCATGGCATTTCTGATGCAGTACTAAAAATCCTACAAGCCAGGTTTCCTGGATCATCAAACCATACCCCATATATTTGCTGTCAAAAGTCACAGATTCTGGAACTTGATAGTCACAGAAAACTCTCTTCTTCCACTTAACAACAAACACAAACTTTGCTTTTTTCAGAGGTCTATCCACTTTCAAGCTTCTCTGTGAACTCCAAAAGTAGAAAAGAACAAAGAAAATATTTCAACTGGTTTTTTTTTCGTTTTATTTCCTGGTGATTCATGGCAGTAACATACCCAAAGCCTAACCAGATGTCAGATAAAAACAAGCCACCTTTAAATACGCAAACCAATCCAGCTCTCTGAATATTTCAGTAATTCTCAATCATTATTCCAAAAGAAGTGGAAGTGTGTATTTAAAATTAAATTTATGCTTTGAAACAAGACAAAAGCATGATTAAAATTACTTTAGAATACCAGTTAAAAACTAGAGTAGACCCTTTCACCTTATGTTGCAGAATCAGGAACATGTTTGTGGTCCAGGCTGAAATGTATATTTCATGACGCTACTAATGTCCACTTCCAATAAATTTCTGTCTTCATCCAAATACTCTTGAACTGCTACAGCCCTAAAAGTATCCTGCATACAATGACTACAATGTCAGGAACACAAAGGATGAATCTAGGACATAGCAAATTTCTACTACTGTCTTTTAAATGCATTCAAAAAAGTGTTCTGTGACTCTAGAAATACTGTTTAATACGAAGTAATCCAGGAAGGAATCTTCTTAATCTGTGGATTTCATACAGACTTGGAATTTCTGTTCTCCAGCTCACATGAAAGTAAAGGACAAGGCTTGTAGCCCAGTGTAGGTGTACTACACTGTCTTTCATAATGTCATGTCAAGAATTAATTCAGCTTAGTAACTACAAAACCAGGAGCCATTGAAATCTATGGTTTCCACAGCCTATGCTCACAGAAGAAGTTTCCATCTCACTGATAGGCAGTGAGGAAATTCTCAAATATTTTCCAGATGTCTGCACATCTGCCTTATCATCCTGCCTACATCCACCTAGCTTCAGAAGCTCAAGGCTTCTGTTCAGCCTACGTGATCGCTTCCTCTAAGAGAAAGGAACTGTATAGTTATTCATAGACTTAAATTTGGTTTTGTTAATATAAAGCATCAAAATATAACAGTAACAGAAATCCTAAACGCTTGAATTACTTAAATTACTTCAAGTAATTAACTTGTGATTTACTGGCTTCTTAACAATAGCTCTATTAACTCATCTTCACGATAGGCCTTTCAATACTGATATATAACTCTGAAAACAAACTGCTTAGGAAAATGATTTATAAAATAAAGAAACATCATCTTGCTCAACTAATATAAATGGCTGGATTTGATCCCTAATGTGAATGAATCTTCAAGTTGCTGTTCCATTAACACTTTGGACTTGTATACCACAGCTCAACTTTGACAAATTCACAGTGCGGTGTTGTAGTCTATAGCACTTAAAAGCCAATCCATGCATTTTAAAAGATTATAGTCAAGATCTTGTTAATTTGCTGATCATGATAATTGAAAAATTGGGGATTGTTTTTTTTTTTCTTTTAATGAGGCAAAATTTAGCTCATGTATAACTGTACTGAGAGTACCCTGGGGATGAGTCCACAATGCAGAAGATTCCAATCTTATTTTAATAAAACCAGTGATAATACGTTAGTCTTACACAGTACATTCCCTCAGTGCTATTTTACAAATAAAGAAAAAAACAGTATAGGTTGAAATCAATGGTTTCAAAGATTACTTAAATTTCTGCAGATGGATCAGTTTTTCTGAAGCATGCATCATCTCTTAAAATGAAGTCTCTATATCTAAAATCTCATGTCCAGATGGTGAGACATCTAAGAAAATAGATTTCCCCGAAGATAAGGAAAGCATAATAAAGCTCATGCTAGAAGCCAGAAGTCCTGATACTTTGGTCTTCTGATAGTTTACATTTGGACTTCTCATGTTCCTATGCAACTTCAGCAACTGTACAAGAACTCTGACTTGGCCTGATTTTCAGATTAGAAAGCAGCCCTTCAGTAAGTGCCAAAATAAGCTAGGTTGCATTTGATTTGATGCAGGATGTGGAGTAAAACAACCTAAATGTTCCTGCTGTTCCAGGTCACTACAGTGAAACTAGGACTGAACAAGGAACATGCCAGCATACAGCAGATTTATATTCTTAAAATCTGAATTCTTCAGATTAAATCTGAATTTTAAAATCAAGTTTATATTCTTTTACAGTTGGGGGGTACCTATACAGCACTTGTATAAAATATTAATATTCTTTATAGCTAACAACATAACCTAAGATGGTAAAACTAAGTATCACTGAATCCTCTCTCACCAAACCTTAATACTTTGTCCCTCAGATGAGCACAATTACCCCAAATGAAGAAATTACAACTTCATTAATTTCAGTACTAGCCAATAACAAACAAAGCAGACTATTATTGCACTTATTCCCATAAAATCAAGCAGATTATACTGGTGGGCCGATGTTACAATATCTGTCTCATAGAGAAGGAAGACAAAGCTGCAGATCAGAAAAGATTTGTCCATCATTGAACAATGATCCAGTGACTTAGAGAAGTATTTAAACAACATTGTGTCTGTTAAAATACAACTAGCAGGCTTCAGTACTTTTTGTTGTTATCTATACAGGATTGCACCCCAAAAGCTGTCTGTGGTTTCCTATCTACTGAAAGGCATTAATAAATAACCCATTTTGGTCAACTGTCTTCTACCTTATTAATTTTTGCTTGATTCTTTCCAAAGCATATTTTTTGGCTCTTTTGTAGATTACAGGATAGCCTGCAAGCTATCTCTTTCAGTGTTTCAAAATCCTAGATGTTGCGCAGAGAAAATTTTGAAGACATTTGTGCCAGCTATTAACAGAATCTTCCGTGCAATTTTTCAGCTGCGTGTTTTTGTTCTTTTATTAAGTATTAAACGTACTGCTATTTTACAGTTTTCTAAAATGCTACTTCAAACCAGTAATGATGGAAAACAGTATCTGCCTCTGGCTACTTGCAGGCTGTACTATGGCTTTTTAGCTCACACACAGAGATTCCTTCGACCTATTTTACTTACTTCCTATTTAATTGCTCCTGATAGCAAGTTTATGTCCATCCTTGGTTTACAGAGCTGTAATTCCTTCATCACATTCCAAATATGTTTTTCTTTAGCTGCAGTCCCTAACAGCAACACAGTTCCTCTCCTCCCATCATCTTACTGCTTTACACTACAAACCCTTATAAATTTAATTTATGTATATATACTGGTAAAAATATTTAGTATAACTCAGACATTTATTCTTCTCTATTTCAAACATTCATTTAATAATGCTAGTCTATTAATCTGATGAATGCTAAGTACAGGACAATGTGCAGATACCTAATTTTACCCAGAGGGAAACAAAACAGTTTCCAAAAAGCCATCACTTACTACAGCTCTCTGTTGATATTTCAGAAATGCATTTGTCCCTTGGATATATTCAGAAAGTATTCTACAAGTCTACAAATGCATCTTTATAATAACAGTACCACATAATTCTTCAGTGCTACACAGAGATGAAAAAGTGCAAATGTTTTATCTATCCCCAAAACAAAGGTAATAAGGCTTTGTCTTTGCTTTTTTTGTGCATGCTTTAAGCATTTACCTTAATGAGCTTTGTTTCTTTGTACCTCTGGAGATTAGTATTCTGCCCAACAAAACAATTTATTGCCCAAAATGTTACTACTGCTGATAAAAATCTTACCTTCTCCAATACTTCTGGCTTGACAGCTAATACCCTAATGTTTCATTTACAGCTGAACAAAGCAGCTTATCTCTACTAAAAGGGGAATTAGTTAGTAGTAAGAAATAATTTCAATCATCTGTTCTGCCTCCAAAGTAAAGTGATGACTTGTGCATTCTTGCTTCTATCTGATGACAGGTATGTTGCAGTTCTTGGAATACAGAACAGGTCTGTCACATAAGCATTGTAATTCGTACAATGCAGCTACATGGATTAGAGAAGAGTCAGGTCTTTGCTGTCAAAAAAATCTGCAATCAGCAGTGTGCAGCAGTCAGCACTTTTCCTTTACAGATAGGGCACAGACTCAAGGGAAAAAAATCAGTTCTGACCAATAAATAGCTTCATTTTGTATCTGCAACTCTTTGTAATATTCCAGCAAGTATATGTATATGTGAAATTAATAACAGAATAGATTTTTTTGACAAAATCATACTTTAAGGAGTGTGGCTCTGATTATCACCCTAATACATAACTATGTAATTACTTATATCTCCGGGAATGAAAATCTACTAGGATTTTATCTACGTATCATACACATCAAATCAGTTGTGGAATTCCTATCTAGAGTAGTTGATACATACTTGGAAATCTCTATGGCAAAGGACAAAGACTGATTTTTGCTTGATGTCTGAATGACCTTCTTATCCCAACATCATTTTTTCATGTTGTTACAGAATAAGGTCACCTGAATACTTCAGGGAAAGCAGCATAACATTTGCCCACACTGTATTTGCTCTGTACATTTTCTCTGCACTAATATTTTTTGTAAGTAGTAATTTATTTTGCACCAAGTTTAAAGGAATTACAGAAGTAACTAGAACTGTAGCGCCATTCTTGAATTCTCCAATATTTGGTTCTTTAATTGGGCACAATTTATGAGACCATAAGAATTATAGGCAATACTTTTAAAATTCAGTATCAGTTTTATGAGAAAAAAATAAAATTATGGATTTCAGGTGGCACTGGTAAAAAAGCTCTGGTTGGAGGTGAAAGGTGCATTAGATCAAAATGTTAATAACAGGAAATAAACCAAAATTAAAATAATCCATCAGAATTTAGTGGAAAGCCATTACATGACAATCTGATGTTAATTTCAACTGGTACGTATGTATTTTCCATGTAGTCAGCAATATATACCACTGATTTCATTCAGGTTGATATTCTTAGACACAGTGACCACATTATGCATACATGCTGAACTTGCGTTAACACTGCAAGGTTTCTATAAGTCTAAGTGAATTAGTTAGGGAAAATGGGGCAATGCTTTTAAGCACCACACAATAAAACAATTTTTCCATGATTACAGTACTATGGCTTTGGTCTCTACCTTCTCAGAAATTTCAAAAAACTAGAGGGTCCAGTGGCAAGAGGCTTGTCAGAAGTGACATGGACAGCACCACTGATTGCAAAGTTCAATTTTTTTTTTTTTTTAGGTAACGGAAATTATAATTTATCTATTTGATAGCAAATGTTTACTGATAGACAACTGAGTGGTCAGAAAATATACATCTGATTTCTTCTTACACAATAAAGCTAAATTAACTAGGTATGTGAAAAGAGGCACTGTCATTTTGCAATCCTGCTATATAATCCTTCATTCAGAACTTTTACTCTGTTATGTCTTAATGGAGTTCCAATGTATTTGAAATTAATTGTGCATTTCTTTCTGAGATTCTTTTTAATCATCTCACACACTTGCTTTTCAATCACAACTAAATGTCATAAATCAGTTTAAAAAATAAGTTACATACATAACTACTAATACCATATACATTTATACATTTAATACTAATGCTATATATTATTACATACTAATCCTATAAAGGCATCCAACATTTGTCATCTGTTGTATGATATCAAACTCAGTCTTTCTGCAACACGCATTTCACTGGCCACTTTACGTGCAGTTATATGCTCTTCTCTGGCTCTCAAGAAATGCTAGACCACCTTAGCATTTTTTGTACTCCTCTGTTAGTCCAGGAATCTGATCCAACTTTACATGGCTAAAAGATCAGTTCGTTCCTCTGCTGTGAGCGGTTACTTTATACTACTTTGATGTGTCTGATGTTGGTTATAAAAAGCCTGAATGGGCTAAGCAGCCCTTTTTAACTGAGAGATGTATTTCTCAAAAAAACCTGTGATATTACAGAGGATAATATTACATGCTGATTTACCCAGAAAAACATTTACTAAAACCTGAATTTATACTTTAACTGAGCTTAACAATGAAAATTTTAAATGCTTACTTGACTGTTGCACCACATGGCAAATTCTGCATGACAGTGCAAGGGAAAGTCAAGATTAATCAAAAGGTTGTGATTAGAGATGAAGTAACTATCACTTTACACATATTTATGTGGGAACCCAATAGTACCCAGTTAAATGCTGGTACAATCCAGAAACATGTAGTACTTCACTTATCACTAGACTATAACTGCCTCTGAGATTCAAATATATTCTGCAAAAGGAACACCTACGTGCAACAATTCAAAAGATGACAGTAAAAGAATGTGATAGGCAGAGTGTTTCCTCCAGAAAGAATGTATTTGGAACAATCAGCTGCAGGAAGTTGTTAAATGAGCAAAACATTCAAGACTATTTCTTGTTGAAGAAGTTGTATTCTCCCAGCAAGTAACATTCAGCTAAGATAACCCCCAGCACAGACCAAACTGCTTGTTACTAATTCTACTACACTTTTTCCTTTTTATAATCTTTCCTTACTCCCTGTCCTTTCACAGTTCTGCAGTTTGTCACATCATCCATAGAAATTTGTTGGGTTTTTAAAATTAATTTTGCTTTTTAAATTAAGTCTTTAAAGTAGTTGAAATGAGCTGATACCACAGAATCACCCAAAATACCAGCACATTTTCTTAATTTGAAAAGACCAGAAAAAGAGCAAATATTAATTCCTGCATATTCTCCTACCTGTATTTCAACCTTTTGTTTGTATGCCTCTATATATATCAATACATGCACACACGCAAATGGCTCCTCACCTCACTCCTATAATAAGCATATATCCAGATATAATAATGAAAATATGGATAGAATACTTTCCGTTCATATGACTCGTCAAGGTATACATTGGAAATACATTAAGTAACTTGGGTGATAGTTTAAAATGCTTATTTAGCTGATTGCTTAACATGAATAAATGTTCAAAAAGGCAAGGTGGAAAAATATAATGATTATTTAGGAGTGCCATGAAAGGTTTCAATCTGATAAAATAGGTGGAATAAAAATACTTCTACCTACCCTGAAAAGGAAAGGACAATTTTCTTTTTGGTTGTGATGATTCTCAGTAAAAATATAAAGAGAATATACAAGTGTAAGCTAATACAGCTGGAACAACAACAATTATACAGACAGCTATATGTAAAATGAAATTGGGAGAGGGTCTAGCATATAAGATAATTTCAGGCACCCTGAAAATAATACTCACAAGGGTATGAATATATATTTACATAAGGCTAAGTCCTGGAGTTTTTACTTACTAGAACCTTATTTAAAACCATGAAAAGGCTTCTGTGAAGGAATATTATCAGATGCGGTCCCACAGAACCCTGAAGATCATGCAGAGTGAAGTTGGCTTTAATCCTAATTTATTCCTCATGGCAGTAATGACAATGTCTACATACATAGAACTATAAGAGTTCTATTTGGCCTGGAGGAGTTTAGTTTTTAGTGCAGGTACTGTGCTGTCAATAATCTTTGAAAAAAATATTAATTTACTGATGCATGCATTAAAAGGGTAAACACAGAGCTGTACAAGATTTAATTCCACTGACAATAGAAGCATTGAGGCATCCCTTCACTGAGACTTTAATTCTGAAATTAAATTTTGCACAAAATATCTGTTCTTGAAAAGTACATTACAAGTAAGATTTTACAAATGAAAAATTTAATTAAGTAGTTGATTCTGCAAGCATCGGAACTATGTCTTCAGCCACAGTGTAGTTACTACATTTAACATTTAGTATAGTTTCAAAACACACATTTTTTTTCTTTCTCTGCACTTACTATTAGTAATTTTTAAAATATATGAATTTGACAGCATGCAGAGAAAAATGTGGAAACTATCCATTTGCTGCACACTGTGTCAGTTCAATTGTCCATAAATGTTTAAGAAAATGGAAAAATGGTAAGCATGTGGGCTGCAAGCATTGACTGTGGTCACTTCTGTTATTTTTTTCCACCTCATCACACATTGTGTGAACTGCATTTCCAATTAACCTTCCCCTGAAATAAGGTAACTTGACACAGTCTACATTTAATTTTCTTTTATACTGATACAAACCATAATTCCTGTATCACATAATCAGATGGGCTATTTAAATTCATATAGAACCCCAGAACTTACAATCAGCATCACAGAACAGACTGGCTAGCCCCTGAAAAATCTATGAAGCCAAAGAGACTACTCATAGGAGCAACTGATTGTCCAAACATCATAAATTTCGAAGTAAGAACTTTCCATGCTTTCCATGTATAAAAGACAAGGTTTAGGAAGACTAGCACTATCACCAAATATAGTAGCAATGTGTGAATTACTGAATGTGGATGAGAAAACACGGATTTCCTATTATTCATGGACAAATTTAGCAGGTTAATCCTATCAACTGCAGGGATTTTGGCAGCTGAAAATGCCAGAGCATCTGTGACTTTGACTTTTCTTGGAAAGAAAGCAGAACTGGAAGATAACTCCTGAGTCAGTGAGTCCAGCCACCTGCTAGAAAGGCACATGATGTAATTTTTGTTAAGAAACTGAAGAAACTCTGTCTTAAAATCTGGTAACTGTTTGACCTTCCCTCACCCATGCTCAAACTGGAATCTGGTTTCAGAAACTCCCTGATGTTACTATTTAAAGCTTCTTTTATATCTCTCCATAAATTATTATGGACAGCATATACCTATTTATCTTTGTGACTTTTAGCTTAAAATGTTGTCCATATCCCTGTCATTTACTCTGAAGTATTCATAGAGAGTAATGATATCCTCTTTTCAGCCCTTTCCTTTGCTTGACTAAACATGCCTACCTCTTTTCTAATATGATTAGTTGATTAGTTCTCCGTTCCCCTCATCCTACTAGCTCTCATCTCCACCTTTTCCACTTTGTGTCCACCCGTCATGATCCAACTGGACCATCTGGTTAATTGAAGTCATTACATGTACTTATAAGTCTTGTATAGACCATTAGATTTTTAACTAGTTGTGTGTTTGAATTTGGGATATATAATTCATAATATTAGCTTTGATTTTTTGGAGCTATTATAGTATTTAACAATAACACCTTAGCTGCGAACTCCTTGAATACAGGTAATGTGGGATCAAGCACAAAACCACTAGGCCAGTAGTCTAGATTTCAGATTAGGCTATATGACCTTTTCATGCAAAACCAGCAGCTTCTAAACATACAGATTTGTTACAGATTAGTTTTATCAGTATGATCAGCCTTTGTTTTCAATATTTTAAGTATTATACTTTAATTTTAGAATTTTAAGCTTTATGCTAGTAACAATAAACACAACAATGAAATCTGTCATTTTAATAACAGGTTCTGTAATTACAGTATGTAAAGACTGCTTAAACAGTTTGAGAATATTCTTTTATAGCATTTGTTCATACCCATATATTATGTCTGAAGAGCTATTTGCTCACTTTGGCTAATATTCTTTCTAAATACCTCTCTATTTATTATCATGACCAGCAGTAATTATAGACAAATTATTTTTTAATGAACACACTGGAGTTTCTTTAGACTTTTTGCCATTTTACAACAGGCTATAATGCACGTTATAGTAATGGTGTCTCTTTTAGAGGTGGCCACTTTAGGATGAAATTGTCAGAACTTATGGTAGGATAGGAGAACAACATGACAAAAAGAGAAAGCATTTTATTGGATTAATCAATCAGGAAGATTTTCTAATACTATACCCCCACCCCCAACACCAATGGCCAGTCACCACAGTTCTAGAAAGTAATGGATGTATGGCTTAATATAATGTAGGACTATTTACTCACTATGGACTCTTATGTGTGGTCCACCTGCCTGTTTACTACAGGATATGGTGATATCTTGTGAATGCAAGCTCATCAAATATATGAAACTGCTGCTGTGAGTGGGAATATACTGTCATCATCATCTTTGCCTGTCAAAGGATAGAGCTGGTATATTTAGCACTTGAGGTCAGGTCCTCAAGAGGAGTAACTTCAGCTGAGCTGTAATGACTTACAAAAGTGAAAGATCTGGTCTTCAGACTATATAAAATGTTGTCCTTTGTCAGAATACTCTACCACTAGAACTGAAGACCAATTTTACATGAAGTTTGTGGTCTACCATCTCTTTCCAAAAATTCAAAGTGATTTTCATCACCTTAATTTTAAATTTCTGGCAGTTCCATAAAATACTTAAATTACGCATAGATCTTTTGACCAATGAGGTATTTATCATAAATATACCATTAAACATAGCTAATATATGAGCAACATGATCCACAAACACATCTCATTTACCAATATGAAACCACATTAAATTTCAAACACATTTAACTTACTGCAATATTCAGGAAGGATATGTATGAGTGTTTAACTGGTGTTCCTTACTTGCCAATTAATGTAAATAGTATAAGTATGCAAGTTACTGTAAACTCTAAAAGAGGATAAGAAAAGGCTCATTGTTAAATAAATAAGATGTGCCTGAAAGAAAAACATAAGTAAAAATCTTATTTTCTTCTATTTCCAACATAGCTTTTTGTTTACAGGCATGTTTTACAGGTTGGTACTCAATAATTAACACAAATAGAAAAAGAGAGTATCGTTTAACAAGCTTAGTGTAAAAAAAAAAAACTATAACCATAAATTATGTATATTTTATACTACATAAACACACAGGTATTTCTTAATGTAAAAATTATACAGATAAGTTCTGTATAAATAGACATAAAAACATATGTATATACAAGGTACTTCAAGAAATTTTAACATTGGAATTCGAAATTTAAAAGACTATCAGATAAACTCGCCATCTAAAGGTACGACCATAATCTCATAGATGACTTATCAAATACACAGATCTATGAAAAATATAAGAATTATATACACCCATCAAGTATAATACATAGGTGACTGGCAAAAGCTAGGCAAGCATACCGAAGCTATATACACACTTGATATTTTACTCAGGCACAGCATACTTTGAAGAGTACAACTAATTTTATTAGGTATTAACATATCTAGCAACTGAAGTCTGGAATTTATTTTCTTGATCATGATAACTAATGCTGAGCAATGTGGTTCCATAATGCAAAAGACACTGAGAAAAATACATAAACAGTAAATAAAGACACTCAGGAGACAAATACCAAAGATTTCACAGTAGAAATTCCCTTTCTGCTTACATCATGTTGATAAAACATGTTACTTCACGATGACAAGTCTGGCATTCTCCCAACCCTTTATTTATGATACACCATATGCCATTCATAGGTTGGGTTTTTTTCTTTTTTTTTTTTTGGGGGGGGGGGTGGTTAGTGGTTTGTTTTGGTTTGGTTTTTTGGGGGTTTTGTTTGTTTGTTTTAAACTTACTTCCTTGGCACTTTATCAAAAGAGAGTACTCTAAATTGACCAAAACTGAGATTCTAGACCTTCATGAAAACTAAATTTTTCACTGTCTTCTGAGCACTTACCAGCTCCAAGTCTATTCATGCATTTTTCACTCCAACCTCTACAGCCTCATTTTTAGCCAGTTCTGTGTACCTTGCGTTCTGCTCTGATTTCAAGAGAAGTAGCCTCAACTCTACTTCTCAAAGCATTGCTCAGCCGTTTGCATGAACAAGACATAAACTCATAGTAACATCCAGAACACCTGGTAAACACTTAAAACCACAGGACAATTTCAAGTTTTCACAGGCATTTTCCAAACACTTACAACTTGAGTGGGATCACAGGCTTTTTCATACACATTAGTAAGCTCCTAAGTCTGACCAGACCAGAATACCCACACAAAGGTCCATAGTTTGGTTTCCAGACCCATTCAATCTTTTGAGTGTCCTGCCACACTAGAAGATTGCTACATGCTATCAGAGCTTCTTAGATGCCAGTCACCAGAATCTTTCGTGTAAACAGCAAGCTTACTACATAGAGGTAACTGAGTGTGCATCGGCACTATCAATTTTCAGTCACTACTGATGGAGCTCAAATCTGAAGAAGGTGAAAAGATCTATAAACTATAACTTTTCCCTTATTAAACACCTTTATCACGGCGATGCATTGTTATTTTAAGAAACTAAGTAAAAAATATTACACACAATATTTGCTTATTGGTTTTGGACTATTTATAATCTTCTATTAACTATTTTTTTTTTTAATACTACTGAAATCTAGATATTCTTCACAAGAAGTTAGTCATTTTACCCTAGTTTCTAGGAGTGAATGGTTCATACAGTATTTTAAATCAAATTATTAAGAACTGTTATTCAAACAGCTACCTTTGTTCTTCAAAATTTTGCTTGACATTCTCCAAAATGGTAAGGAGATAGACATATTAGAGAAGGATAAAAAAAAAAAAAAATTGTGTCATGTGCTTCATTTCCCTTTTCTTCCTAATAATTTATGGCATTCAAAAATATATTTGCAATATATTTAACATTTTAAATATAAATATGACCAGATTACATCCTTATGCTAACCTCTGTTAATCACATCTGAAACCTGTTGGTAGATAACATCTTTGCGAACTAGATGAATAAAAGGAAATTCAAATTTTAAAAAAGCTGCACACTGATTTTTTTTTAATACATCAGGAAAGGAACAGCACAGATTACAGAAATAAATTTATCATGGTCTTTTGTAACAAATTAGGGACAAATATTTGAAAACCGACCAAAACAACAGCCTATATATGTACACTTAGTACATGAATGAAAGGTTTTGATTATTGATAAGCAAAACATGAAAGTAATTCTCGTTGCATTCAAGAAGCAACTAAGGTGCAAAGCAGGGTAAAGTGTCATTGACAAGTGTGTATTGATGCTTGCTTGATACCTGGAAGATGAATTACAGTTCTATTAATTCAAGTTGGCAGATTGGACTTGGCAAGCATAATAGTGAGATAGCTTTCATGACGTGTTGAGCTGAGGGATCGTAACCCATAGCACTTAGGATAAAACAATTTACAAATTGTCTGTCGGTTGTCTGTCTGTCTTTCATTCTTTAAGAAATCATGTAGGATCCTCAGCTAGAACCAACCACAATTAATTCCCTTTCTCTGTGAATTTCCTAAAAACCTCATGATTCACCTAGTGTCGGCACTCTGATAAGTAGTAACAGTGACAGAAATTAAAGTCCAGATAATAGTATGCAAACTGGCATTAAAATTAGAACACCATAACTTCTGTGATACAAGCATTTATAAAAATCAATAAAATTATTAATCATCTGTCAGCTCATATGAATCACATACTGTAAATTCATTCTGATTATTATCTGTATTGTCTTTGTTTTACCATTTTAGAAAGCTCTGCAGCAGATATCTTAAGTACAAATACCTAAACTAAACTTAGGAGATTTGGGAGGCTTACAACTTCTTGATTTAATTGCATTACATGTCTATAAGTAGAAAGCAATTTAGTCTGAAGTGGTACTTATGTGTTATTCCTTCACAGTTTCGCAGAAACACTGCTGTTAAATTCTTAGCATTCAATGTATTCTGGTTTTATAATTTAAGTAGAAAAAGTGATGTACACATTTTCATTTTAATTATGTAGCTTAAGAATTGTCCAGTAAGCATATGGTCTTTTCATTTTAGAATCACTAACAATCAAAAAGCAACTTTTTTTCCCCCATGATTGGTAAATTAATCAGCCACTGTGTTATGAAATTACAGGTTGTAAACTGTAGGAAATATCACAACTTTCTAACATTGCATTATCTATATACAGGAGAACTGTCACTGTTTAATATATGTTAACAAGAATACCGAGCACTTACATTTAATTAAAGCTATAGATCATTCTAGAAAATTAGTAATAATTAAGAAGAATTACCACCCTAAATAAGGCAGATAATATTATTTCAACTGAAATTTGAAGTCTGAATTCAAAAACCCCCAAAATAAACTCTTGGGAATGCAAATACGTCATTACGCAAACTGTTTTCTTTAAGTATGATATAATTTATGTAATGAAATAAATCTATGCTGTTAAAATATTTAGAAGAACTGAGAATAATGAGTAGAGATAGGATTAGTTTAATTAGTTTATTGAAATGGAGTTCTTATAGTGGCTAAGTGTGATATATTAGCTTTTGTCACTTGGAATAAAAAAAGAGGTAATTAGTTCTCATTCAAATATATTGTTTTCTCTGAAGAAGGAAGTGTAATATTTTAGGCTGCATAATGGAAAATAACACATGGAGCATAAAACTTTTCTTCATCCAAGAGTACATCTATGATAAATAAGAATAGGAAAACCTTAAGTATTCAGGAATGTAATCTTGAATGCGTACATTTAATTTACACTGGTGCAACTCCACAGATTCAAATGAAATTACAACTACTCAAATTGCAGAAGTCCATTCATTACTTATCCCTGCTTAATTTAAAAGTTTGTAACAAATTTTGTGTCTCTATTCAGCAACTACTTCATTACTCAGAAAATCCTGTACTGTCGTCCTAAACCAAGGCTTCCACCAGACTGACTCAAAATTAAGAGGAGGAATGCCTTCTTCAATAATATTTACTGTTGAATCATAAACATATCCATTATAAGGTCAGGATCTAATTTTATTCCCATAAAAATAAGAAAAATAAGTATCCTTTTATAGACTAAGTATCATTTCACAGCCAGAAAACTACTTAATGGTAGTTGTACATTACTGAAGACAGCTGTATGGAACATATTTAACACGGAATAGAAAGAAAATGCTTTATCCATCTTTTTCAAGAACATGGTAAATTTGAATTTGCTCTATTAAGAATGGGGATATTAGTCAAATCAAGCAATATTAATGTATTTAAATTAGCATCTAAAGGCCCAAGAAATTAGCCCTCTGTAACAACTGAACACACGCACACACACAAAAGTGGTAACACAAAGATGGGAGCAGGAGGATTACAGAGAAGTGAAAGTCTTGCAAAGCAATTAGATATATTTTTCAGTTAATACAATAAAGAAGTTATGAATGGATCAAATTTAATTTTACTTGAAATAAACGCTCAGAAAGGGGAAACCCTCTGCTGTAGCATACTGAAAAGCCTCAGGCATTAGTATAATAACACATGCCATCTATCATTTAATTTTGCTTTTTTTGGAACGGTGTTGTTGCATATGTGGGAGCTATTTAGCATTCTGGATTGCAGAGTTTGGATGATTCCATACACAAGCTTAAAACAGTTCCTAAATTGAAATACAGCAAGTCAATCACAAAAAACATGAGCTCTTCCACTTCTAGCCATACAGACTTACACATAGCACTTTAGCCAGAATTTCACAATAATTATGAGAATATAAGAAATACAGTTTGTACTTGGGTTCAGTTGGAGTACTTATGTTGTTGGTTTGGACTGAGCAATAACATGGACAACGGAGCTCTGAGGGGCACAAGAAACATAAGTGTCATACGAAGCCTTTACTCTCCATGCATTTGTCAAAGTTTCCTACCTGTATCTCACTATCCTCAGACATTCACCTCCCAGATGATTTTGAAAACTAAAACCCATACTTGCTTCAGAATGGCAGAAGTGCCTAACTTCAGCTTTTTTAAAATATCATGATGTTATTACATTGAGTGAGTTGCCATATTCCTATTAGGAAAGTGGGCAGTATTGTGATTTATGCATCTTAAAAAACCATCACTGTATTACTAACTAGCAAGCTGAAATATATAAAAACACCTCATGCACTACTGCTGCTGATGTTATTGAGTCCGGAAATATGCTTCTTCTGAACAGATAATACAGGGCCCAGAAACTGATAATGCGAAATATTACATTGACCTTCTACTGTTAGATTATAAGAAAGCTGCATTAAAATAGTATTTGGAATTCTAAAAATTGGTACACTACTCATTGATATCATAATGAAGACAGGAAGGTAACTATACAATTTAATTTGCATCTTTTAATTGTAATGTCCGAACAATAAATTCAAAAGAAATTAACTGGCTGCATGATATAATGAAGATAATCCAATCACAGATGATTTAATAAAACCAAAGTACACAGTTTGGTACTCAAGAGACTGATACATAATTCATAAAGTTGCCACATTCGGTCATTAGGTCAAATATATTAACTAAGTAGTAAGTTATTCTGAGAACTGGCTGTGAAACTAAAAGATTCTTAAAAATGAGCAGTGAGCATAGAAAAAGCTTTTTGCCTCATTTCTAAATATTACAATTGACTGTTTACTATATGGTTTGCAAGAAACTGCAGACCAAACTGCTGTTTACGTTTTGTATACATACTTTCTTATAGGCACTCATTCACCTCATCTCATTCCGCCCCCCCATCCCAACCCGCCCCCAAAGAAAAAATACAGTGAGCTTTGGATATTCATAATAAAAATGCTGAAACCACTCGAAAGTACACAGGATGATGGAATTCCCTTTGCAGTTACTTGTTAGAGAGGATGTGATACAATATTGGCCCATACACTATAATTCTAGAGAATTCTAACACTAATCCCCAGGTGCTGCTAGGAGCACTAACAAAGCCTTATTTGTTATCTGTAACAAATAGGTGGGGGGGGAAGAAAAAAGAGAAAAGTTAGAAAAAATGCATGCCTCCTTTTCCTCATGGAGCTGCACAGGAATAAGGATGTAGTGCAAGAGTATCCAACCCTCAGAACGTAATGACAGAGGTGGCCAGAAAAAGTGACCTGTGGAGACACTCACTTTCTGTCTATTAAAAGTGTGAAAAACAAGCGTGGCTAAGAGTCATTACAAAGCAAATATAGCACTAGCACTACAGTTACTAATATTGCTCCATTCCCCTCCGAGTACTGACCGCCACCATTCATTTAAGGCTCCAATAGTCAAGTGAGATTCTCACATCTCTGTCCGCAAGACCCCACTGTGTTTGGGTATTTTATGATGCCAGAACCAGTTTAACTTCTGTGTTATGCCAGAAGGCGAGGCAAAACTAAAACTCCTCCCATAGCAAGAGTTAAGAGGAGAATGGAACAAGATAGTTATGAAGACAGAATACAATGAATCTTTGCAAAAAATCCAGAGGCTCAACTGTATAAAATATTCATCTGACAATTACAAAATCCCTTTCAACTTTTTTTCGAATGTAAACACACACACAAAAAAAAATTGACAATTTTTGCGAAAAATTCTTAAAAAAAAATAGAGTTTAGCAAGCTCTACCTGCACTCCCACCACTTGCACCCACCTGTTGGAGAAGTATGTCACTCTCTCCCAGGAATAATACATTTTGCTCCTAAAACCAGATCACCTACATAATCTATCTTCAGCAGCCTGTCAACACAAACATTTTGTCTGTGTGGGAAGAACAAACTTTTAACACTCAGGAAATCAAACAAAAAATTTTGGACTCAGAGGCACAAAGAACACAGGATCACCTTGAGGGAATTAGTTGAGTATATCAGTGAATTATGGAAACCTGACAAGTTTCTGCACGATGAATAGTCTTTTGGCTTAGTAACAAATCCAGTATTATCCCATGTAATATAATCTTATAACAAGAAGGCGATGTAATGATGGCAAAACGCAACTGGGGGGAACTGCTCTTGCAAACAAAGACCACCTCTTAACTGTACCCAAGTAAACTAGAATTTCTGTTTTGCTTTTGTTTTTCAGTTTGGTGGAGGAAGGAAGGGTGCATTTCCAGCCACAAATCCTGGCAGGCAAAATACTATTTTGCCTAAAATAAAAATACTATTTTGAAGGCAAAATACTGCCTAAGCTGAGACAACTGTATGGTGTTCCTGCATGGACTCTATTCAATACAGTGTGACAGTAGTTCCAGTGTTACGCTCTGACACCTCCATTAGTGATGATGATGTACTTCCTGGCATGAAGAACCCAAATTGGTACACATTAGGCCACAAGATGTCTAATTATATGAACACATATGAAAATGGATGCTGATACAACACTAACAAAACATTAATTTCTTAATCTAGTCAAGTTGTAACAGAAATCATATGTAATGAAAATACGTTCCTGTATGTTTCCAGTTACACACATTTATTTATATCTATTTTATTGTAACAAATATAATAATAGTACAATCACACCAAACTTCAATGAAGTGTGCATTCTTTGTCTATAAATCACACACAATGCAGACACCAAGAAACATGTACTAAGCACATTTGTTCATTACCTCATTTCCAGTACTCAATGGACAAAAAAGGTTAATATACCATACAGCGTGGCTGCTGGAACAAAACAGAGGGACTCCGTGGCAGTACTACAGGTTGGAGGTCAAACTTGATGATTACAGTAGCCCCTTCTGGACTTCTAGCCTATGTATTTTATGGAAAAAAGTTGAGCAACACTTAAATCACATCTCTAATCTGGAATTTATTCTGTATTCATACCCTTTCTTTTAAGATTATGAAAGGAACTGATTCAGCTCTTTTAAGAACTGTTAAAACAGAACTGCTCAAAGAATTGAATTTTCTGTGAACTGAATTGTACAATGAAATTCAGTGTAATGTAAGACATGCCGTAGTACCACCAAAACTCTTAAATAAATAACCAGAAGACTTAAATATGATTTTCTTTTCTCCTCTTAACTTTTACTATATTAAAAGATACAAAACCCAAGAAGAGAGACCAAATGATAGAGGAATGGACTCAAGAAAACATGCAATTCTCTGGGTAATGAAACTTGTCTATATAAGAGGAAGTAATACAATTACTTTAAAAGCTTTTCTTAGGGCACAGTTCATGCTTTCCACTGTACAGTCATCAATTGCATGACTCGACTCTTGTTTACCCACAGTTTTCAAGTCAATATGAGGATGAATCAGACTTTCATACATGAGCATGAGACCAAGGGAAAAAAGCAACTGCACTGTTACGTATGTAACTTCTGCAGAAAGAAAACTCACAGCAAATATAGTAACTTTTAAAATTTTTGTTATTTGGGTTTGGTTTTTGGGGGGTTTGGTTTGGTGGGTTTTTTTTTTTTGCTAGAGTTTATAATCAGCATATAGACGTCTAAAAGCTAGGTATGTAATTGTTAGGGTACTTGCACAGTTTTAGCCATAGGCAAATCTCTCAGCATAGTCCCACCTTCATATATTACTTTAAACTACTTCTACTTACAAATGCAACATGATACAAATGACTGATTTTCAAATAAAGCAATAATCCTCACAATGACTAAATGATCAAAGCAGTTGTTACCAAACTTTGAGTGTCTGTGACTAATAGTGACATATTTAAAACGCAAACCATGCCTGGCTGCTCAACTAAACTTAGCTGACTAGGAATTTGCTCAGACCACAAACACACATCCCTTATAACCTATTAAATTATGCTGTGTTACACAGTATTAAAATGTTTCTCTTAAAGCAACTTGCTGTAATCATTAAACAAGAGTAAATAAAATAAGCTTTAACTGGGGCTGGGTTAAGAAATGTTAATGCCCATTCAGGACAAGAAATCAGTAGCCAATATACAGCATTTATGTCCTCTATGAAATAATAAGAAATAACACCATTATAATTTCCATGTTAAAAAACCAAACAAATAAACAATGTACTATATTTAGTTTTCAAAAACCTTGAGGAAAACTTTTTTTTTTTAAAATAAATTTTATTTATTCTGATTTAAATAACTTTCTTGTGTAAACTGACTAAACCCAACTGAAGCATATAAAAAAAAAGACACGTGGTCCACTGTTTTGCTGAGCTATGGAGACTTCTTTGGGACTACTCATGTCTTATGAGAAAAGCTAAGGGATCTTTGCAGAGTTCTGTCTGAGGGCTATCCTAGACTTTTCTATGACAAAACATTGCCTTTAATACGTGCAGCACAAGCAAGGAAAAAAAATGGATCACGTATGTACAGTCATGCTACATGTGGGCTGAGATACTCACGCTTTCAAACAAGGCTGCTAAAGTCTTCTGCCCTTAACATGTGTTCTTGGCTGTCTGCCCATGCCCAAATGTCTGGAACAGCACAGTGCCATACTTAAATTCCTATGCCCCTAGCTGAATAATATGATGATGAGATTAGATGAAAAGTCCACTGACAATGACATACACAACAATAAGTCCAAAATCACTCTTTAGAGAATAAACTTACGGCATTTGCAAGATACTTTTCTCACAGAAAACAAATGTTTCAAGTTTCAAGACAAAAGCAGCAACATGGATGTAGCAAATATGCAAAAATAAGTTTGCAAAGTCATCTGGAAGTTTCCTAAAAAAACTTCTTGCTTGGAAGGATTTTTCAGTATCTGCCTTTTCTTTCAAAACTTGAAACTACCATTTGCAATTTAAGACTACAAAAGAAGAAAAGCTAAAGCTCAAGATGATTCAGAAGTGAAGAATTTGTATGTTCTTCCCTTTTCTTTTTGTCGTGGTTCAGCCCCAGCCAGCAACTAAGCGCCACGCAGCCGCTCGCTCACTCCCCCTACCCCGATGGGATGGGGGAGAGAATTGGAGGAGTAAGAGTGAGAAACACTCCTGGGTTGAGATAAGAACAGTTTAATAATTGAAATAAAGTAAAATGGTAATGATAATAATAACAATAATAATATACAAAGCAAGTGATGCACAATGCAATTGCTCACCACCCACCGACCAATATCCAGACAGTTCCCGAGCAGCGATCGCTGCTCCCTGGCCAACCCCCCCAGTTTCTATACTGAGCATGACATCATATGGAATGGAATAGCCCTTTGGGCAGTTTGGATCAACTATTCTGGCTGTGCCCCCTCCCACTTCCTTGTGCACCTGGCAGAGCATGGGAGGCTGAAAAGTCCTTGACTAGCATAAGCAGTACTCAGCAACAACTAAACCGTCAGTGTGTTATCAGCATTATTCTCCTACTAAATCCAAAACACAGCACTATGCCGGCTACTAGGAAGAAAATTAACTCTATTCCAGCTGAAATCAGGACACTTGTAGTGCAGTATTTCCCAGTAAAGCACAACTGAGCATCAATGTTACTTTTGAGTCAATGGTACTGTTGAATGTTTGCCTAGCATATAGAAACATCTCTTCTTAACAGTACCTATTACTACTTTTTAGTAAAACTATCGCAAACTGCTTTCATTTCATATAGTCTTGCCAGTCATTCCTGCAGAACAAGAATGATTGTGAATTTAAAAGCACTAAAATGTGTCCTATGTTTGTATCATTTTTGCAATACCAGAGCCAGACCACAGATGTACGTGCTCTGGATATCTGTCGCTTGTGACATGCTGTCCTTTTCTGTATGGATTTTCCTGGAAAGTTATGTAGGCTGACAAACTACAAATCTGAGCATGGATGCAAAGACTAGAAACTAGCAACAAGTTTCCTACTAGAAACTGCTTTAAAAAAAATTCCAGATAGCTACACATTCTGAGTGTGACTGAAATTTTACAAAGGAGTAGGGTGTTCTGCAGAAGTAAAACCGTTTGCAGTTTTGGGCAAGCTTTATTTTGGCCAAGCTTTGTTTTGGCCAGTATTTTGCTCAACATGCTTATGACTATGCATGCGCATATCAGAGACTACATAAAGAGAGAATTTAAGAAAAATCAGACAAAATCTATATTTGGCTGAAAAAGCAACATACAAATAAACAGTCTAGAGGAAATTAGATTTTCCATTGCTTCACCCCTGAGTGGGTAAACCTCACATTTTAACAGGTCTTTTTAGAGGTTTAAAAGTGCTGTTCAAACCTGGAATGAAAGGTCACACCACCCAAACACCACAGGTCACCACCACTAGCAGTTATGATTTTATCTGAATTATATTTTTAGAAAGGCAAATTGACAACGTTTAAAGCAACACGATTTTAAGGTTAAAGAACTTTTAACTCTCATGCAATTATCTTGCATACATACCTAAGAACTCAAAACGAATGAACAAGAAAGGAAATGTTTTTGTTTTGTAAGAGTTTGGAAAAGTCTGAAATTGTAATTTGGCAGTATATTATCTGCTAGCTTACCTGTCCCACATTTCTTATGTATTTGACGAATGTATATTCTCATGTCTCTAGACAAATATTTTGTCTAAACTTACTAATATGCAAGTCCATATTGATCTTTGTAAATTCAAAATTTGTGAACCTTCAGACAAAAAAATTCTAAATAATCCTAATTTCACTACTCTATCTAAACCCAAACCTAAATCTTCCAGAAAATACACATCTTATGAAGTCTCCGATATTCCTGCAAATTAAATGACACATATTCGTATATAAGCACCTTGACGATTGCATTGTAAAACAGTGGAGAAAAATATTTTCCCAAGACTCTTCAAGTTTTTAAAATGTCTAGTTTGTTAAAGAAATGTTGCAAAAAGATGGCAGCATGCACTTCCTCATGGACCAAGAAGGTTTGAACCATGGAAGGCATCCAAATCACGTAACAGGCAGCAGAAGCTGAATCTGCCACAAGTCTGATAAAAGCATTACTCACGAGCACTTTGCATACTCCCAGACCAATGACGGGTGGCACACAACCACAGCTGGCCGTACAGTTACAGAAAAGTGTCACATTTCTAGCTGAAGCTTGGGAAAACAGTTCAGACTGCACAGAAAAAGCTATTATCAAGCATTCTAGAAGGGAAGTAGTAGTTCAAACAATTAAAACATCCAACTTTTGCACTGGTTTTTCATCCAGTTAAAGCTGGAAAATATTGAATGTCTGCTTGTTTTTTTCTCCAATAGCTGCTTTTTGTTTTGATATAAAAATGCTTTCTACTTTTAAATTACAAACACCAACCATTTAGCATCAGGTATGGCTTTGTTTCCAGGTGTAAGAGTATGAGGTTTCAATGCAAGTTCAGCATAAAAATCCATTTTAAATTTTGTTTTCACATTAATAACTGGACTTCCTTTTGCCCCAACAACTCACAAATGTCAAATAACTAAATAACACAGGCACAATAATAGCCCCAAACCCAATAAAGAATAAAGTAGCCTTTCTTGCCTGTCAGAGGACCCCATTTTCTATTCTGAGCAGGCAAGCTGAAAGCACTGCTCTTCTGTCATTCCTTGACAGTTATAGACTAGTTCTGCACCTTATTAAAGATTAAGGTTTGCCCAGGCACTCTCTTTTGGCCATCTCCTGTCCACAGTCCAGCATTTATTACAGGAGAGCTGGAGATTAGTACCATATATTCTACTCTGAAAGAACGCCATACCTGAAAATGAGACCATGTAACCAAATGTCACTGAGCAATTCAAAAAGTACTCAATGAAAGAATACAGTATTTCACTTAATTTAATCTTTCTAGATAACCATATCCTTTGGGTTACATATATAACTGTTTTCTCTCATTTAGGCTATTTTTTGTAGATTCTAAAACGTAGAGTAAAACTGGTAACAGGTTGCCTTTTTATGATGAAAAATAGATTTTTGGTTTGTTAAAAAAATATGAACACAATTATGCAAGAATTATATAAGGCCCTATTGTGTGTAAACATTTGCTACCTGGTTTTAGTCTGATGCAAGTATGTTATAGCAAAAATTCAGCAGGCTGAGCTACTACATAAGAAATATTACCTGTTGTGGGATTTCCACAGAACACTGTCCCAGACTATTTAGCAGAGACCATTAACAACCCTCAGCATTTCTTAGAGGCCACCATGAACAATCATCACCCAATTTTTAGCCAAAAGCATTAGAAAGTCTATGTGATTCCATGGAACACTTAACACTGTTGTCTGGACCACAGTTTGAAAACCTGTTTTGTAAGTTTAGCATTTTTAGCAGCACTGCTAGTTAATTCTAAACTGACATCCTAAAAATATTCATTGAATATCACTATACATTTCCAGGGTACCATTTTACTTCCTCTAACTTCTGAAGATGTGCTGAAAAGCAACTGCAAATAGCCAAGTGGCAAAAATTGTAAATAAACAAAAACTTGTTCCATTGCAGAGAGCTAAAAATAGAAAAATAAACTTTTAAAATGGTTTATGGTGGTTTCACTTAAAGCACATTTTGTTTGAGAACAGATAGAAAATGTAGTTTCCTTGCACTTCAGATGGAAACTGTTAAATAGCATAAAATTCTATATCTTGCAGCAAACTTTCACATAAACAATTAAAAACTTACAAAGGGTATTTGAAAGGTTTAGCCTATCTTCCATGGGTGCTACATCAGTAAAAGCATGACAACCTGAAACTTATTAAAATGCCAGAAATGAAGGCAGGGAATTCTGCTTGCTTAAGAGAGCCTTTTTCTTCTTCTTCTTTTTTTTTTTTTCTTTTAAATAGTGATAATTTATGGGAAAGTCTTATCTGTTCAGCCTTTATATTAAGAACTACGTTCACTCAGGATCTAAACCAGCAGAATTTCACTGGACTAATGAGTCCATCAATACCTTATAAAGAATTAGATAGATTAATGTCATTTTCAATGAAGAAAACTTATCAGATGTCAACTCCCAAACACCGAAGAGCTGGAAGAAGATTCCCTCTGCTCCAGGTACACATACTGTTACTTTGACTGTTGTACACCATGTGTATACTGCCAGCCTTAGGTTTGTGTGATCCTACAATCACTCAGTCAACCATACTGCTAGCTTTCTTAAAAGGAATATCCATCAGGGTCTCTTGATTTTTAAAAAGTTCTAGGGCTTAGGCCCAGCAACCCATGAAGAATGCTGTAGCCCTGCAGTTCCACTCATTGGGAGCACTGCAGTGTACTGCTCTAAGTGTCACATGGTGTTTGTTGTGGTGGAAAAGGACTCAAGTAGTTACGGATCATACTCATAAGCTGGTAATTACACTACGAACATGGTCTGTTCATTATTAAGATAGAAATTAAAACACTGAGATTCTGTCTACTCTATTTACTACTCAACATGATAACCACGGTAAAATGTTATTAAAGCCTGCGTCCTAGGAACACAGGAAGTTCATTTGTTGATAGGATATATACCAACACAGATTCAAGAGACTTCCTTCAAAATGCATACCTAATTATCTTCAGAATATTTTTCCATTACACTTTTCCTCAGAGAAGCAAATCGATACAGGCCTTTCTCAGCTAGCAATTTGGTGCAGGTTTCCAGTAAAGCATTTGACAAAGAACTATTCAAGCCAATTAAAGACTACACTGTAAAAATAACTAGTGACTGTGGCATCCTGGGATGGGAGGGAAGAAAGTTAAACAGAGAAAGAAAAGCAAAGGAGAAGAGAAGAATATTCCACAGTTCTAAAACAATTATTTGCTATTGATGTAGAAATATCATTATTCTCAGTACGAGTCAAAATGCATTAGCATTCCATCTGCCAATGCTGCAGCAACCATTTTTCTCCATTTCTGTTTGACCTCAAGCCTTTTATGCATAAATGTCAGGGCTCTTTACAATTAATCATGTCTACCACAGACTAATTGTGGACAACAGTAGTGCAATTAACACAAATTTGCTTCAAATATTCATGAACATTCAAAAAGCATTCATTGACACAACCGTTAGTTACCTAACCACAAAACCCGACAATTCTTTTCTCTTCTGTTTTCAAGCAACCTCTGCATTAGGAAGCTAAGCACACCATCAAGGGTGATAGCAAAATTAGAAAAATATTCTGCCAATTCTTAAAATATTATTGCTTCAGTGTTACTTGATACACATACATGTTAGGAGGAAACAAGCAAAATAACAAATATGAAAACTATGCCTCAATCTTAAGAGTAGGGTATTCCAGTGAATATAAAAATACTGAAACACACTTTGTGTAATAAAAAAATTTTCATAATTCTATCATAATTTTTCTTTAATTATTATTTCTAAACCTGTTTTAAAAGAAACAAAACAAAAAAGTCTTTACAAATTAAGAAACAACTAGACTTGTATTGGTTGTCTTGATTACTTCTTAATACTATGCCTGGTACTTTATTTGTATCTCACTAAGGAACTAATGGCAGAAGTCTCCCTAACCATAGAAAGCTATTTGTAAAGCCTGACCTAAACACAGCAGATGTAATAGATGGGTTTTTTTTAATTTTTTTTAATACATGCTTGACATTAAAGAATTTCTTGGACAGTTGTGCTATTTCTAATCAGGCCCGTGGCAAATATTCACCAACCCTCCCAGGAATAAACTATTCTCACTTCAAACAATTGTTACAGTTTGAATCCAATTGACTCTAGACAAAAGTACTGAGATAATCAGCATATTAAAGCCAACACTATAACCATATGTTAATTATGTAAATGATTCATTTTAATCAGCTAGAACCATGTAAAGAGTTACAAGGAATGCAAATGTAGGGAGTTATTAAAAATCTCATTATTATTCATCTTGGTTCCATGCGTGAATGTATCCATCCAAACAGATGAATTAATAGTTAGATGAAAGATGAAAGAGCTAGAGGGGAAGTCTGTGAGAAACCATCTGTCTTGCTTTGTATCCCTCCCAGGCTTCAACCATACTGCAATAGCTACATGGAGAACAACCCCAGAGAAGAGCCAGTGAGTGTCTACACAGCACCTCAACCAGTAGTCAATGCTTCTACAAAAAATTTAGAAAAATCACAACACTTCTCATCCATTCCCAAACGGATGTCCTCAGTACCAGGAGATGGAAAGGAAAAACCGAATAATAAGTTCAGATGAACTGCTACAGGAATGTGGTTGCATGCTGACCAAAAATACACAGCAAGTATTGATTTATACAAAGGTTCTGGAGTATTTTAAAGACTTTTATCTGAAGAAAGCCCTCTTACAATTGTCATTTAGATGTTAAAAGATATTCAGAAGCTAATGTGATTGGTACCCCTACTAGTATCTAAACTGGTTCTCTCAACTTCAGCAGAAATTCTTCATGTAGGAAATACAGAAATTCTTTTAGCAATACTGTAAAAGTCTGTACTTTGTCTAGTTCTTCCAAGGAACATGGGGGAATAGCAATTAATTAAGTCTTATTCCTGGAAGGGTTATTTTTCATTTTTCCCATTCTCCCAGTTCCCTGTTCAAAGAAAATTAATTCTACGCAATAGTCATTTGTATGAAGAAAAGTAAGGGTCAAATGGCATTTTCATTCCCGATTGCACCACAATTTCGTCAGTACTCTAGATACAATGCAACACCATGTCTACTGTATTAGGAAATAAGGATTAGCTGGAAAGGTAGTGTTTAAAGCCACAGAAGGAATAAAAGGGTTGGCATGTTTAACATGGGTAAGCATGCATTAGGGTAAATCCACCCTGCAATTCTTCATAAATCTTAGATAGCGTTTTACTTAAAAATCAAATTTACTTTTTAAATCCTTGGTTAAAGCCAGCTGCCACTACTCAGCAGATGAAACTCAAACTCCATAAAGAAAATGTATGAAGAATACAATTCAAGTGTTTAGTTCACTACAACATTGAAGAACATGTACTTTTCCAATAAATTATTTTCATTCTAATAAATAAAGTTAACAAATAATTTTTGAAATATGTTTGTCAGTTGTCAGAAGCTTTATAAAGCTTTGTTCTTCATACTCTAATTCTTTCATGTTTTCCTGCCTGATGTCTCCTAATGCAGTTTCACTGGAATCATTCTATTTTTGATCTTTAATCCTTTTATATGTTTTTTTCTTTGCTTACTCTTGCATGCCTTTGTAGTTTCTGCAGTTGGGCCTTTGCACCATTTTAGCAGGGTTTAGCACTGCATAGCTTGTCAAATTTAAGTAGAAGTGAGAATAATCTATCACTGGTATAATAAATAAGCGAGTAAATTTACATATCACCAACCTAAAGTGAAAGTTTGCCACAAAAAAAATGTAAACTGCAATTCCCCTCATTCTGCCAAGGCTGGTAAAGCTTTTATCCATTTTGTAATCCAGAAAAAAAATGCAATTCCACAGAAAGTGCTCTAGACCACTAAAAGTTTATTAAAAATGGCTACACATGTGCAGTGAAACAAAACTTCATTAATTTCTTCTTGAGGTGCCTGTGTAAATTCAACTTATGAAAAAGTGCTTGACAGCTTTGCAACTATTGACCGACATTCTTCAGCAAAGCTTCACTGAGCACTGAGCATGATTTAAGCACGTCCGGGTGATAATAAACACAGCAAGTGAAAAAAAGACTATGCCTACACCAACTGAAATAAAGAGAACTGGTAATTTTTAAGCATGTAGGAAACCTTTTCTAATTTTAAAAACATTGTAAATTCTACCTGATTGAGAAATTTCAGTACAATCTTCAAGTATCGAGTATTTATTATCTTTATAAGCATTTAATCTATTTTTTTCATTCCTGGTGATATTTACATTTCACAGAAATGTTCATACAAAATAACTCATAATCTAGATGCAACCTTAAAAACCAGTCCACAACATTTAAAACTATACATAAGTCCTCTGTTCAAGCCTCCCAAAGAACACCACTGTTGAGGTATTTTAATTTTATAATGTATGCAACTAGCTAAAAATCTGTTCCTGAAAGGATGAAATCAGCTGTGACAGGTTTCATGAAATTAAAATACATGATCCATGTTCGGCCGCAGGAGAAACAGATCTCTCCTCACATGCTCCAGACAGAAATCTTTCTCATATAACTAAATAGACATGCATCCTTAGATATGCACGAGACAAAGTATAAGACATATTATTAAGCAAACTTAAAGGAGTTTCCAGCCTTACACTCATGATTTTGTCCACATCACAAGGATCACTTCCTATTTATGCAGGCACTGATGCATAAACCAGAGAGGGGAGAATGGTAAATCACAGTAAAATAAAAAGAAACTGAAGAAAAATTATACTGATAATATGATAGCTTTAATTTACTTACATCTTGTTTATCATTATGCAGCTTAAGCAGAAGAAATCATAACCTTATTATTATATTCCCCTCTGTTCTTCCATTATATAAATGGAAAATGATATATAAACTCTATAAATATTTCTTTAAAAGATGCTCTATTATCTGTATTTCATGTCTGGGAGTGAGTCATAAAGCCACTCTTTCATCTTTATATGTTTCTTATCACATTTTGACCCTTAACAAGCTCTCCCCCTTGCCAGTCAGTAAGAGGGAAGAAAGCTCTCATTCTTCTCTGAGATTACATACCAAATTCTACAAGAACAAGACTTGGCAATGGTCATCTGGAGGCCCTCAAGAAGGGCTGTGATGTTCCACCACACTTCCTTCACTCACTAAGCCCTTGTTTTCTAACTGGTTTTATTTCTGCTGTGCACACTTCAACACATTAACCCTCTTCTGAATAACTAAGGAAAAAAAGCAAGTCAGGGCAAGAAGATTCCTTAAAGCAGAAATGTGGTACATAGGGGGTTTTTGAGTCGCATTATACAAAGTGATACAAATAAAAACTGGCAAATAAATCCCACTTTTATTTTGCTTTACTTCTCTGTGCTTCTTAATCTCTCTGCTTTTCCATGACCATTTAGCTGCCTCTGCCTGACCACAGACTATTCTTGATCCATGCCTCAGAGTTTCAGATCTTATCATCAATATTAACATTAGGAGAAAACTTGAGAAAATGTGATTATATTTACTGAGTACTAGGATCCTAATTCAGGAAAGCACTTCAGCATGTGCTTTACTGTAATTTCAGTGCCTTCTTGAACAGGAATGTTCCTAAACACATGCCAAAATGCCTTCTTTTACTGCAGGCTGTCAAATGAAATATGGATTAATTACAATTTGTAACATGTGACTTTACAGCACTGTGGCTTTAAAAGACCTGAAGAGTATGTGCATTCATACATCACATTTTGTCACCTATCTTTACAAACTTTAAAAAAAGCAGAAATCGTACATTTAAGATAATTCTTCTCTAAAATACAGTGATGATTATCGAAGGAAAATTAAGTGCAGGTAACATAATGGTAGCATATGTGCATTTTGTTTAAAATTTTGTTGATTAATGTAATCAGTGATCCCTACCAATAACACATATCGTTACCATTACCCAATGTGTTGAGGTTTCACTTCTGCTTAAGAGAACACCACGCTTTTCTTGTATCTAAACAGTCTGTGGCTTTTCTGCTGTGATTTCCATAATGGTGTCTGCTCAAACAGTGGATGTAATAGAAAGTGATCTCATGTCATACCAGTACAAAAAGCCACCCCTGTGCACTGCACTAGTTAAATATGCCCTATGATAATGTAAATGGCATACAATAAAATGAGGTTTCTTCACACATTTCTGTAGTATCAGGGATTGGGGCATTGTGACACTGATGTAGACAAACATATCCAGAAGGAAGGATGTAGTGCTCCTGTTCTTTGGACATTCGGAGGCACAAAATACATGCTTTGATAAAGCCATGCACAGAAACTGATACTGCCACACATAGAGCAGCACCTCAAAATTCAGACTCAGTTGATCTGCTGATGAAGAATGGATACACAAAAATCAGTAAAGACTTCACCTGTGCTAGGTTTTTCCTCCTACTTCACAAAATTTGACAGCCAAAAACTGCAGACAAGGCTTCAGAGTACTGATTATTTAAATAGATAACTTTACAAATGTCACTCTTCGCAAACACATAGGTAACATGATTGCTGTTTCTTTCAGCACTATCAGAAATAGACTCAATAAATGGGATGTTTAAAAAAATCCAAACATTTATGAATCATTTGAACCTACTGTACTGTGCCTTGTTTACTGCTGCTCTAGGAAGCTTTTTTTTAAAAAAATAACGTGTTAAATCTCAGAGGGATTATCCTGAAATGAAATTTTTAATAACAGCAAAATAAACTCATCCTTCACAGTGCTCTGTGTCTCATGACTTAGTGTTAACTCTCACCTCTCCTCCCCACTGTACTGTGTCTACGAGCAAAATTTTATTATCTCCTACTCCAATTTCAGGTATCTGAAGGAAAGTTATGCTTCATATATTATATGATGTTCTTCTCAAAAAGAGAAATTAGATACCTAAATAATTCTGTGGATCTAAAAATCTTACCCATAATGTCTTGGAACTGTTAAGGAAAACTCTAGAATGAAAGATGGAAGGAATGAGGACTGCACTACCACAAGAGGAGAAGGCTGAGGTTGACATCACTGTCTTTAAGTGGATAATGGGCCACTGTGAAAAGGATTGAAAGAATGCATTTTCTATGCCCACTCTGAATAAAACAACAGTGGGAAGTTAAATTACAAAATGAAAGATTTTAACTCAGACATTGGGGAAAAAAGAACACCTCTAGTGCGAGTGTAAAATGCCTGGAGAGGTTAGAGACTCCCTGTCGTTCAAGATCTTAAGAAACAGGCTCGACAAACATCTGTCAGGAATGACACAGGCAAAGTTGATCTTGCCTTCAGGCAGAGAAGTAGATTACGTGATCCCACAAGGTGCCTTCCTTCCCTATTTTTCTCCATGTCTGTGATATACATCTCTTCTAGGAGGTGGTATGCTTCAAGAGCTTCCTCGTTTGTTTGTGGGTATTTTGCATTTTCAATCTTGCAGACAAAAAAACCCAGCAGGAACCAGCGGCTAGAAGTGGAAATAAAGAGAAATAGAGCCTCGCAATATCCTAACTGCAAGGGTAATTAAACATTCAAACAGTTCAGTAGGGTATCAGTGAAACTGATGGAATGAAAATTACTTGGATGTTTAAAATAAGATTAAATATCTTCCAAAAGGTCTGCTTTAAGCCAGTCTCTGAGAGAAATTCTGTAGCATGTATATTCAAGAGGATGGGCTGAATTATCATAATGATCCTTTCCTGGCTTGAACATCTTTGAATCTGTGAATTGGAAATCCCTCTTCACAGCAAGAAACCTTTCTTATATAAATGTATACATTCACTTTCTGATTCTGAAAATAGGAGGGGAAAAAAAAAAAAGACTACAACAACAACAAAAAAAATAGGTTTTGTTACATTAGAGAAATGCTTTTTGTCAAAGAGTGTGGAATCAATTTTTAACAAAAATGTTCTGTCCTAAGACAGACAGAAAAAGCAGCATTATACATCCAATTTGATTTTTCTGTTTCTGCAGTAGGTAACATACATTCAAAGTCTCCTGTCCTGTTAAAGAACAAAAGCTAACTATTAAACAGTCACAAAGTATGTACACTGTTTTTTTTCCCAAAAGGTGTGGAGGCTAATTAACACTAACTACTTCATCTTATTTTTGAACCACAGCTGCTATTTAACAAACAAGCCAACCCCCCAAAAAACAATAAATAATTTTTACTTGAATTTATCGCTTTTATCCTTCCCTCCAAGGAAACATACTGCTTAAGCAGAATTATGTATGCATACAGAAGAACAAAGTGGTAAATTTAACAAGTATTAACAATGCAGTAGTATCAGTATACAGTATGTCCACAGACAAATTAATTCTTTCATTTTAATCATTAGGTTAGGGAGCTAGTAGTAACATGGATGGCATTTTAGACAGTACATTTGAGAATCACCTCATGAGCTAACAGGCATCATTCTCAAGAAATACTTCCACAAATACTTTAAATGCTTGCTAGTTTACAGTGTTCCATAAAAATATGTCTTGGATCTGTTTCTGAAGGAGTCTGATTCCCAACTCACAATCTATTTTTATGCTGTGGATGTTGTATCTTTTTTTTTTTTTTTTTTTTGCAATGGAACTGAAGAGCAGTGCTCAGAAGATAATTTTAATCAATAAAATGCAAAAAAAGGTTATGCCATTCTAGTAACAGAGAAGTGTGCCAAGTTACACACAACAGAAAACAAGGTGAGACAAATAAGAGTCATACAGAACACAGAAAGTGAGAAACATGGGGTAAAAACTGTAATATATAACAACAGTCTTATAGAATGGTATCAAGAAAATGAAGCACTGGGCAGATTATTTGCTGTGTCAGAAAAGAGGTAGTGCTCAGAAACAAACAAACAAAAAGAATAAAACTATGAAATATGGGCTTAAATAACTATGCAGTCTGGCTCTGACTCAGAACTACTTTTAAGTATTTCAGGTACTTGATCTTAACTTCTGGAACTCAGGGAGGAAAATCTCTACAAGCACAATACTACACATTTATTAACATTTTGAAATACTCTCTCCCATGCTATAGTAAGATTCACCAAAGAATCATTGGACTACCACTTCCCGTCTTGACCTCCCATTTCTTATTGCAACCAAGAGAATAAAAATACCTTTCTCAGCCTTTTGCTATTATTCTGTTAGAGGAAGGCTTTCATTAAAAAATTACTTTGTGCAGTTCTGTAAGAATCAACCAATAATAATGCAAAAGATAAATTTGTAGCCAGAAACCTTCCACCAAGAATATACTGACTTCAAGATGACCACAGAACAGCATATAAAAAGTCCATTTCACAGACGCTTACGCAAAACAATGTTTCTGGTGGTAGCAGAAGTAAACACATAGCCACCACATGAGTTAACATGCACAGAATCACTTTTAGGCACATGTAAAGGCCATATGCCGCCCATCAACGTCCTAGGTACTCCTCAGAAGTCCACCAGTTCTGGAGGACTAACAAAGAGATATTTAAAGACATTATCCCTCGTAGGAACAAAGCATTTTTTTCAGAAAACCAGAAAAGCCTCACTTCCTTGCCTTTATGAAATACAGATAACTGTATATCATCTGCACATGAGAATACATGCCAACTTTCTCCCCATTTCTCCCATGAGTAAAGATAACATGAAATAGTAAACTCGACTTGTATCCACCTGAAGAGGAATTTAACAAAGACATTATATGGAGAACTAAGGCCAGAGAAAAATAGGGAATCAGTATTTGCAGATCTGTGTCTTATTACACATTCTTATTAGAATAACAGACAGGTTTTAGAGTTCTCTTGCATATTTCAGTGAAAAGACTTACTGATTGCCCAGCAACTTACAGATTCTTTTTACAGACCTGGCACAGAGCTTTTTATGTTATTAAAAGAGAGGCATTACACAACAGAAAAGCAATGTCTGGCTTGCATTTTTGTGTCCTTCTCCCCCCCCCCCCCAAAAAAAAAAAAAGAAAAATACAAAAGATGACTGATATGAAATACCCACTGACATTTTTAGGTCAACACACTTTCCTAATGTCTGTATGATATTCTGATACAACGAAAATAGTCAATCACTGCAATTTTTTAAGATACCAGGAAGGCATGTTTTTCCAGAAAGGCCAACTGTATTGTGTTCAGTTACAATACCTATCAAAAAAATATAAGGCTATTTGGTTCTCAGCAACTTTTTCAACAGTAGATGCTATCATATCATTGGAAATGACAAATCCCATTCTTTGCATAAACATGTCATACATGATTTTAAAAGTCTGCAGGTCTCCAGTGCCTTCCTCCCTTCACTACCAGTATGCCTCTGAAATCAAAAAGTAACTCACATTTCAGACATAATACGCAAAAAAGAGAATATATCCCTGTAGTCATCATGAAGAGTTGCCATCATAAAGCGGATTACAGTGACAATTAGGCTGAATGTGGAACATTACAAGGCATAATATCACAAGCTTTTTAAGTCAGTTGGCAACACAATAACAAATGCCACTCAGAAATCAGATTTCAAGTGTTAGCATCTCTGAAACGCATGTGAAATTTTCTCATGGATTGAAAGTTTCTCTTAAAGATATAGTTTACAGTGCAGTGCATTGGGGCACAGACTCAGAGCTGTCAGTCAGGTCTCCTTACGTTTTTCACACAGTGACTCTCACAAATCTACTGCAGGTGAAAGTTCATATAAAACTGCCTTCTTTCCAAATCTGTGCTTCCCTGTTGGGAACATATTCAGCAGAGTTGGCTTACAGTACAGGATGTATATACTGGGCTTAATTGTGCCTAACAATCATCTTGGCCAGAGGAAGGCATTTTCAGATGGGAAATGTGTATGAACATCTGTTACATTTCCCTATGCCTGATTTTAACTGTTCCTTCATGAAGGAAGGCATAAAAATCAAAGCATTCATTTCTGCAGTAAAAAGACCATGTACTCACTTCAGTCAATCCAGCACAGTATGCCAGTTAAAAATGGTACTCTCGGAATCCTGCAATGGATTTATTTTATTTCCTATAACAGCAATGTTCAAAAGGCTCGAGTGTGTTTTAACGACTTATGTCTACAAAATAAGTCACCACAGGAGCCAGCAAAGACAGTCTCACAGTACACATTGACCAATGTTATAATGAAGCAGATCCATCTACTTCTTTTCTTACAGAATGATTAGTTTTGAAAAATTTCCTTGAATCATCAACCATTTTAGGTAACCTTTAGAAGTATTTAGAAGTAAATCCTTACATACAATATTTTCCTTCATGTTATATTTAAGATTCTGAATGAATAAACAAACATGGAACTACACAGAGCCATTCCTGCAACTGCAGACTTTTTATAAAATGAATGGCAAACATAAGAACTGATTTGATAGGGGAAAATCGAGTAGGAAGAACAATTTGCCAAAGACTGGCTGCTCTTTTAAGGAGAATTGGGCCTAACCTTAGCTGCTGTGTTCCGGTTAGCCTTAAATCCTTCTCTCTTACTACAACTTGTGATAACTGCCAGATCCTCCTCATTGCATCTAGGTAGTAAAAGTGAGATGGATACTTATGTTTTAAATGGAAAGAGAAGATAAAGAGAACATGAAACCTAGATTTTTAATTTTATGAGTTGATCACAGACAGGTTGAGATATTTTCAAGATTTCAAGTTTGCTTTATTCTGGTTTGAGACATTATAAGGCCAAAAAGACAAAAAAAAAAAAAGTGTACAGCTTTGTGTCTAGAAACAAGATTTTTTAAAAAGTAATAATCAAAAGCATAATTTATTCCTGTGTTACAGAAGGGGGGGTGCTCCAATTACACTTAATTTCCCTTAGTGAAAGGAAAACTTGTGCTGTCTTTTCCATGTTCATCTCAGAACAGACTCTTGCGTGACTTGTCACAACAGAACATGCTGGATTGCTCATTCTCCTTGTTCTATCTCAGGACAAGGTAGAAAAGATTGCTGCACTTGTGAAAGTAACCTTCACTGGAATGGAGATCAAATAGTGAAACCATGCACCATGGCTCGTACCTGAACAGACAGCTTTCCAATACAGGACAATTTCCAGATGTGCAAACTTAAAAACCACTTAGTACTAATTAGTTATTACAAATGCGTAACAAAATATAGATTATTTAAGATATTGAGAAGAAGATCGTTTCAAATGTGGCTCAGGACCTATAGAATAAATCTTTGTTGAGACTCTGTTAAACTATCCTCGTGGCTTTCTTAAGAGTTTGTATTTTCTGTTTTGTATACACACAATCAGCATCCTCTTCCATCCTGGTTTTTGATGGCTCTAAACAGTATTTATGTTTTGGGGGTTTTTTTAATAACTGAAGTTAAAATATTTTCATTCTAACAGGGCACTGAAATACAGTTGTAGAGGTTTACTTTTCTCTCTGTACCACAAATGTTAGCAAGATCAAATTTCTTTTTAAAAAGTTTATTCAAATAATGTTTTTCAGAACAATTCCAAGTCAAAGAGAAAGAGAACCTAGAAAGTGTGAGCTTATTTCATTAAAAATAGGCTTTTCTGTATTTCTCAAAATACTTAAAAAAATTACCTCTAATCTCTTTTTGCACAGACAAGATCTAATACATCAGAGAAACAAAAAAAAAAAACCCTAAAAAGTTGTTCAAGCACTAAAACCAATTTCCACAAATAAAACAAAACCCTGTACACATAAAATACATATCCAACACTTAGAGAATGAGGAAGCATTTTGCATAGCGGGTATATACCTTCAAACTTTCTTTCAGATAAATGAAGCAGGTCCCATCTTCAGCACTCAGTTCAGCATCCAACTGAGCCTAATCACCTGAGCCACACTTACTCTCTAGGGAGTAGGGAAGGACTTCTCAGGTTTACTAATTCACTAAAAGTCAGCATCACACTGAGGCTAGTAGGGAAAAAAAGAATGATTCATTTTGTGTTATTATCTACAAGATCATTCACAGATGCAGGAAGACCTGCTTTCCCTCGCTTCTGGTCACATTCTATTTCTCAACTAAATGTCATCTTTCTTGCTTTTGCCCACCTATGTGGTTATATCTTTTAAAAAGCCTGACAGTGTTGGTTGTTTTGGGTTTTTTTTAACCTGTTCTTATCACTCTTTGGCATTCTCACATATGTTCCAGTTCCGATTTAATATAATTCTAAAGTTTTTCTCTAGGATGGAAGACAAGCAAAATGTTTGGAAATTCCCTTTTTTATCTTTCTTGCTCTCAAGTGTCAACATGATTTGTTCTCAAAGTGTTTGAAACATGCTTGTATATAGTACCGCTGTCAGTAAAAATGAAGACAGCTGATGCATACCTGCATAGTTGCTGGTAACTTTCAGAGAAATCTATGTATTTGGATTTCAGCAGCCACTCTCTTACCTGGGTTACATGTTTTGCAGTTTACTTGTCTAAGATGGCTGGAGATGCATTTCACTGTATTTCTAGATATTCAAATGTTACAGAGAAAGTAAGGTGTCATAGACATTTATCATAGTAAAACAATATATAAACAACCTACTATTTTCCCCTCGATATTTTTAAATTTTAGTAATTAGCATACAGGAGGGCATTACATGCTTTTGAAATAGTATGGCAAAGTAAGGACAGAGACATAACAAAAGTGTACTTCTAGCTCTACAAGAAGAAAAAGCACTGGGCTAATGATCATTTCACCAGATTTTCAATCTCCTAGAATTAAAAAAAGAAAAATTAATTTAAAAAAATCAGCATAGTTCAGATCAGTTCACTGCTTTATAAGTATTTTTAGCTTTATCCTAACATGAAATAAATTGCTTTCACTTAAGGATAGTTTCCAATAAAGTCTGAATAACATTTCCTTGAAATGCACAGTTTGTTTTATTTAATTCAAAGGACTCAAACAAAATCTTAAATGGCAGAATATGAACATTCTGACTCTTCAATGTATAGGCAAGAGATTTACTTTCATCTCAGCTTGATCAGGAATAAAAGAATGCGTAGATGAAAAAACTGAAGACATTCTTTATTGATTTAATAAAACTATCAGAATTAAAGAGGATTAAGTCATCCTCCAAGCTATCTAGGTCATGTACCTCTGGCCACTAGAGGAAGAGAAGGAACCAGGGTATCAGAATTTGCCATAACCCATAATAATCTGAATCTCATGAAACACAAATGGGAGCCCTGACACAGAAAATTTACCTGGATCAAATTCCTATTATCTGTTTACAGTGTTCATGACCTGCCACTACACAAAAAAACCCCAAATTTTTCAAATTATCTGTGAACCCTCCTCATGTTCATAAACTTAAGACAGCTGTGATATCTAGCTGGGAAATATTTAGCCAGGTGTAATTCTATCACTCTCACCTAGTAATAGAACAGTTCAAATGCAATCCCCAATTACTTCAGCTGAAAGTATTTATAGTTTAAATTATGATGTCCTTATCATATTTTTTTCCACAACCTGGTCTATTGAAATAGACATTTCACATGTTTTTACAACACCCTCTTTGAAACCAGGTCTAAGAAAACAGAAAACAGTTACCTGCATACCTCAGTTAAAGAAGGCGAGCAAGCAAACAGACCAAATAAAACAAAAGATGTATTTTAACTGGGTTTCTAACTTTAGCTCATGTAACACAAGATAATTTATCAGAGGGTGAATAGGCAAAATGTTCAAGCCAACTCCATAAAAATAATTGTTCTATATTTAGACATACAAGCATATTTTGGTATCAGTTGTGTATCATTCTACTGAAAGCAGTAGAATGCAGTTCTATAGTAGAATGCAGTTCTATAGTAGTTCTATTCCTATAGAACTTCAAAGTTGTGTCTTCCTGGCATAATTTGGCCATCAGAATTTTTATTACAGATGATTATGCATGAGTCAGGGAAAAGAAAGAAAGAAAAAAAAAAAAATTTCCAGATCCTTGGAAATAGCCTTATCAGCTTGCTGGCTTCTAGTTTGGAAAGCCAAATTAAATAATCTGCTTTTGCAGAGAATCAAAATATTAAAAGTTTTGTCTTATTTAGGGAATGAACAAATAAATAGAACCTCTCCTAATGAAAGTTATTCTATCTATGAAACCATTCTGTCCACACAAACTCAAATATCCTTTTACTTATTCCACTTAAAAAAACACTGCAGAAGCTGCAGCCACGAAGGCCTAGATTTACCCAGTTTCTTGCCATACTAAATCAATCCACTGAAGTGTATTAACCAACACACAAGCTAGTGACCATAATTGTTTACCATAATGTCTAAAATTCACTAATACTGGTATTACATGCAAAAGTGGGACAGGAAAAAATTCTGCATCTGCTGGGTGTCAGATGAAATCTTTTGCTTTTTTGCTGAGCTCAGAAAGAAGCCCTGACTATAACACAACATTGACAGAGCTGACAGAATAAGAGGTAATGTAGTATTGCCTGACTCATTCAAATTATGTTACCCATTGATTTCTGAAATAAAGGCTAGCGAGACAAAACTATACAGATGGGAGGAAAAAATAACTGCTTGTTTCTTAGTTGAACTAAAACTATTTCAATAGGCTATCCTTCTCACTAAAAAAGTCTTTTTGGTCAATGGGAAAGACATTCTGTATCATTGCCCCTCCCTCTCACCCCTGCAGATTCCCTCACTAGGTATTTTATGATATTTACTTACTAGCAAGAAACAAAGGCAGGTTAAAAGAAAATAAACTCTTGCAACAGCAATAACAAAATACTTTCAAGCTGTCTGTAGCCTCTTGAGCAAATGACAGGTTTCACAGAGAACGCGTTGGCTACATTGCTTGATCCATGTATCAAAAGGAGAAAAAAGAAAAAAATCTAAAGTTGTTTTTTCAGAGGTTTAAACACTGATAACAAAATTTTTGTAAACAAAGTAATACAGACCACATCCATTATCATCACCACCACCTTACATCTCCTATTAAAAGCAGTTTTGATACAGAATTGAGAAAAACTTTGCAAGTATTAGACTGAGAGAAGAAATTTTAGATATACTCTCTCAAAACCAGAACAAAATACATACTCAGATGAAAAGTGATTGCAGTATTAAAACACGTTAGGCCTCCACTCACAAAGCACTGGGAGTACAGTACTAGTAATAGAAGACCCTTATCACTTGCAAAGAGAGAACAACACAATCAAGCCAGAATAAACCTGCATCTACGGTAAATCATCTACTTGCTGCATTTCAAATAGGCAATTCAGCCCATGTAAACAGAAATTATGCACTGCATTCCACTAGATAGTAATTTAAACCCAACCAAAACAACTATACACCACTTCAGACAACACAGGAAGAACTAAAACCGCTCATCATTTCTATTTCAAATGCATTATTCAAATAAAAACTACTAAATTAGAAAAGCCTTTTTAATGTAAGGTAATACAACATATCCACATTTTCCAAAACTGGACTGCCAGAAAGTGACTGTGGTTTTGCAGGTAGCCTAACACTAGCACCTACAAGTATTCTGAATGTATTCACTGCTTGCACTTCCCAATGCATCACTTAAACAAGGATTTTACAGAAGGGTAAAGATGGAACTGTGAAGAAGTCGGCACCACTACTTTTCACAGCATATTCTAGGCAATTATCTCAGCCCTGAAATAAAATGGAACTGTGTCCAAGATCACCACTTTTCCAGTTGTCAGGCAAACACGCTAGTTAACCAGTTATGGAAAATCAGATGCACAGATATAATCAAAATATCTTAAGAATAATTTAAGCTTAAGAATGATGTACTTAAAAGTACGGTAATCCCCAGTTTATTAAAATAGTTAATCAACAGCCATCTATTTCTTACTTTTCTTCTACCTCCCTTTACTACCACACAAATAAATAAGCAAATAAAAGCAGAAGAAAAGCTTTTAGCTTAGCTGGCTGAAATCTTTAATGAACATAAGCTTAAACCCTCAGAACTCTCAGAGCTTTTCTGGTCAAAACAAAACCAAAAGCATTTCTGGCTAAAACAAAAGCATAGTTTAAAAAATACTGACAATATTAACAAAAAAACCTACCATCTTTTTAGTCTTTAAATTACGTAGTGCATTTTTGTACTGAATAGAACTGTCTTTCTATTTAGAATTTTCTAGTAGTTTACTGAGAAGTCTAAGTAATTTCAACTTTAGTAATTTTTATAATACTGTATATGAACTCCTCTTTCTCTGCTAAATGCAAATTGAGCCACCTAAACCAGGCATGTAATAAATAATTTAGCATCCCTCATTAAAACGTCGTATATTATACTTGTGTTTTTAAAATATTTTATCATAATCCTAACATTCCAAGTATCCAGAGCAATTGCAAAGATTTTATATACCTAAAACACTCAAAGCTAATGAAAGATGAAGCTCATATGGAGACATTTAACTTATTATTCTACAAAACATAATACTCTCCTATGAATTGCAAAATAGGGTTTTTTGATGCCGCACTTTGTAATTTTAATGATAAACAGAACTTCACTTCACATGTTGATTCTGAGAACATCTAAGATGGTACAGTAGCACACAGCCACACTTCCTGATAGTAGGGCAATGGTCCCACACCCTGGCCAACGCAGAGGACCTCTTTCATGTGACGCCCTTCTGACTTCACTGCTTATCTGGACAAAAGGGTTCCCCATGAAATCAAGTGACAAAACTGGGATATGAACCAAGGGCAGGGTAAGAAGTCTTTTACTGGATTGCCACTTAATCCTCTATGGCATTTTCTTTCTTAATCTCACCTGCCAGGAGAAACAGCATGATAGTTTTGACACAAAGTAGGCCTTGCTGTCCACAGCATATGCAGTTGCTGGATTGCAGTAGCTGCTTTGGTCCTCATGGCAGTGTAATTGTGACAGCCTGTGAGGCTGCCAGTACATCTTTTGTGCCAAGCCAGAAAACATGTCTCCACCCACATGAGGCATAATGCTATTTATGCATCATTTGTACTTTCATGCCATTTTTTCCTCCTACAGTTTCACCCAGGAGGAAGAAGGGAGAGGAAAAGATATTTTATTTTTCTCATTAAAAAATGTGCTAAGAAATCATAGGCAGTGATACCACCATAATTCTAATAAGTTTTTTAAAGATATATTTATTTATTGGAAAATAAAACTGAGTTTTCAAGTATCTTTAACATAATTTGATACATTTTAACATATCTGTAACTCTGAACAATTACCTTCTCTCTCTCCAAGAACATATGTATTCTATTTTTCATCATCTCACTCAAACATATGATTCTCAGTAAGAGGAATACAAATCTTCTTAATAGAATAATGCATGCAACTGGGAAAATACACATGGCTGTTTATCTAACGTGTTTCTAGAGATGTATCCGCAGTATCTGCCCTTTTTTGTTTGTCCTAAGTTTCACACATTTCAGTACTCTGTAACAAGAGGGTGTGACAAAAGCAAGCAGATGATGTAGGATAGAGTTTACTGTTGAATTTAAGAGGAGAGGCTGGAAAAGGCTGCATATACATAGCATAAAGTAAAAATAACAGACAGCACTTGAAGGTGCAGAACCCCTGAAGACTAACAGTCCTCCACAGAGATCTGAGCTCTCTTGTTCAACCATGCATGACAAAACATGAAAAAAAAAACCCCAAAACAGTCCCCAAAATCTCTATGCAATACTCTACACTGTTTTCATATGCAATGCTGGTGTAAATCCTATTGGAAATCATGGGGAATCCCTAATCAGAAATACATCTACTTTCTGTAGAAATCCATGGGAATAAATAAATTGCAACCTTATAAGCCTCTAAAATGTTCAAACAGCCTTGTATTTGAAAATACTTCAGGGTTGTGGCTCCCAACCTGCAACCCAGTAAAAACATTGGCATAATCAGTTTATCAAGGCATGTTTTTGAAGAAAATTTCCATTAAAGTTCTGAACATTATGTAACTACTGCTTAGAAGAGGATGACATAAATATGCCTGTCAAGTGTCCTTTGCATTATTTATTTCAGATACTTTACTTAGGTTTACCCTAAGAGACAAACAATAAGCATTCTAGTATCATAAGCTGACTGCAGATACTGCAGATAAAAACTTGGGGTGAGAAAGTGGTTAAACAATTTAGTTCTAGTTTACCCACTGAGACAATAATTCAAACATTTGTTTTGTTTCCAAAATGCAGTTTTCAGGTATGACATTAGGGAGAGAAGAGGAGAGACTAGAAGTATCCATATGAAGAACATTTTTTAACTGTACCTGTAAACATACCTATTTTTTTGTAGAACAATTCTTATTGCTTGACTATTTTAGACCTATGCTAATGGAGTAGCATAGGCCTGGATATATCTTTCTAAGGAAAGAAAAAAAGAAAAAAAAAAAAAAAAGAGATTTTTAAGTAAGGCATCCCGAATTTTCAAAGGGCGCTTTCTTCTAATCTATCTGCTTGGATAATGTGTCTAGAGTGGCATTTTGTAATGACAGCAACTTTCCAACAAATCAATAGTTATTTAATTCCCAACAAGCTCTCGAGTCCATTAAACCTGATTACATTCACCCATTTCAGTTGGGTGCAGTTATTTTTCCTACACCAGCACTTAATCTATAACAGGAACTTATGAGAACTTTCAAAAGCAATTTCAACAACAATCAGCATAGAGTGAAAGGCACGATCTGCTTGTAATTATTTATTGGACAGGATGGCACAGGGTCTGACTGAGCTCTAGCATCCGACCTTCACCCCCAAATTCTAATGGATATGAAGGCCTGCTTGACGTGTTCAAGTGTGCTACCATGTCTCACTGCATAAAAAAAATAGCATCAGCTCACATGTCCCAGACAATACGGTTTTTCCAATAACTGATAATGGCCACTCTGCAATGCTATATTTCTATTTTAGACATATGTGTCTGATATTAAGCCTAAGGTGAAGAACACGACACACAGTCTTCGATTACTGAATGGCCCTATATGGAAAAAAACCTGTTTCGTGCTGTGATTGCCCCTCTATGCCAGCTAACTGCTGTAGTAAAGGAGCATGAAGAAAATTTGCCTCCCCTCCACATTTAATTTGACTGATCGCTAGCATGACACAGAAATGCCGTAATACACATGTGTGTCTCTCAACCCTGTTAATGCATAACATCTAACTACTGCCATTTACAGGGTACGCTGTTTTTTCATTTTGTCAATGCCTGGAAATGTTACTTGAATTTACTGTAAACAATAGAATACTTTTTGCTTAATTAGCGTCTACATGATCTATTCAAAATCCTAAGTTTAACAGCAGAAAATTCAATAGTACCACTGTTTGATAAAAATAAAATAAAATCAAAACCAGACAACGCAACAACAACTAAATCTAGTAATTCCCAGTTAACTTCTAAAGTACAGAACTCTCGCCCCGAAGCAAGATCTTACACTTTCAGGGCTCAGAAGAATTAATTTGGTGTGCATAAATATTCTGTGAAGGTGATATATTTCTATACACACAAAAACACAAACCCTTTTTCATTCAGTGTGATACGTAACATACGAATTAATGCATATTTAACACTATTCATATTTGCTGTGCTAAAACACTTAACCTAAACACATCATGGTAAGTTACTTTGTCTTACAACCTGCCACGGGAATGCTGACTCCCTCAGAAACCTAGAATGGATAGCAAATCCTCTGCCCTGTGGTCAACCTCGTGAAGCAAAGGCATGAATGTTAAACAGCAGACAAATCAATACAAGCAAATATAGCTCAACTACACCATTTATTCAGCCATGAGAGATGTCAATACACAGATTAGGGTGATCCATCTTTTTGATTTCCTACTGTCTTCTCACTGACTACATGAGAGCTTTTGCCTGTATTAAAAGTGTTTGCTTTCTCAACCATAAAAATTCCAATTATTACTCTAAGTGCACTAGAGTTAAGTTGCTTGTTGGAAGCGGCCTTGCATTACCTGAACAAGTCCAGCGAAGTATGGTGCTGCCGGCAGAATCATTGGCACTCCATATGGATGTAGCAAAACTCCTTGAGACGACAACATGGTTTAAGTGATAGTATTACTCCCACTAAAGCTAAACACATCAATTGAAAGTTAGGGGAAAATCTATATACCAACTTCTTCCAAACTCAGAGCTAGAACCAAATAACTTCTGTCAGGGGCAAAGCCCACATCAGCTGTAAAAAAAAGAAAAAAATTGACGTCAGCAACTCTTAATATTAAAATTTTCTTCAGAGACAACAGATAGAGACAACAGCTGCAAACCTAACTCTACCAAAAAAGGAAGGTGCTATTCTGGGACCAGCTTAAGTAACATGACTAACCAACTACTCTTTATCAGTTTAGATTTTTAAGTACTATACACATACAGATCAAATTCTGTACAGATCTACCCATTAGAATTAATTTTCCTATCAGTTCTGGCATATACATGACAACAATTACTATTAGAAGCCATTTAAAAATAATTGGCCTTAACATGATTGCGTAAATAAATGTTTCCCTGTATTTATAAGCTGTTAAACAATATTCATGTGAGAGTTTAAACTTAAGTCTGTTACATTGGATACATATTCTGTTTTGATTCATTAGATTTTTCTTGCTTATTTTGAATATTTGAGCTAAGTAATGCAAGCTAACTACTTCTATTAGCGTAAATTATATTTTAATGACTTTTCTAACCTTTCACAACATCTATGTTGTTACATTTATCAGAGCTTTTTTAAAAAGACGAATATGACCTTTAGAGTATTTCATATCTGTTCTCCAATTAAACTTACACTTTTAGTGTAAGAGGCAAAAGAGCAAAATTTAGGCTGTTTCCCCACCTAAACAAAACAGATTTGCTTTTTAATGCACTACTTGCAAGACATTCTGTTCCACAGCTAATAATTTTTACTTTAGACAAAACAAACTTAGTCATTAACACCTGTTTCATGTGCAACGTATCGTCTATTGTAGATATGACTAATGACAAGAATTACAATTGAGCAAGATTTTTTTTAATTCAATAAAGAATTAGTTAGGTTCTTAAAATTTCATGTTACAAGTCAAAAAAAAAAAAAAAATCCTTTCCTACAGTCTTTGAATAACCAGGGTTCTTCGCATCACTAATTTCAGCTACTTGATTTTGTTGCATAATTACTTTTCCAGATAACTAATTGCAGACAAGATTTGATGTGATACTCAATTATTTAATGTCACATTTTGACCATTGAGAAAGGTTTTCAGTAATTGATTCTCATGTATCAAGGCAGCCGTGTTGTATGATTTAGAAATCTACCTTAGCAGCTGCACGTTGGCCCTCATTACCATCAGCCTTATACCATTTCTAACTTTAGATGTTGAATAGTGACCCTCTATGATGCTCTTTTGAGAGACTGCCAATGAGGACAGCAATTGTCACATGATGAAGTGATGTTTACCTAGTTCTATCTCCTGTTATAGAATCACTTCACTTTTCTGTTGGGGATAATGCTGTTCACACTGTTTATCTGACTATGCTTCACTATGAATCATATTTTCTTGCTCTTTTCTTATTAAGGAACAGAACCCTGCACTTTAATTATTAAGCACACAGTAGACTGACACATAGTGGGTTTTACCAAAAGATTTTCATAAATTCCAATACAAAACCAATTATTAACTTTCATACAAAAATATATAAACAAAAGGTATATATGAGAAAGTGAGTTGCCATTACAACTCATTTAAAAGTATTTAATTTCTAAAAAAAGTTCATTTTAACTATTACCCATTTGTTTGGTCTAACAGAGTGAGCTGCATTTGAAGAGAAAGAAGATTTCTTTCACCTAGGAATGGAGATTATAAAATGGATTCTGCAGGCTTTACTCAAATGACTCCAGTGGGACAACTGACATAACAAGGATTGTTAAATTGCTCTGTAAAATACCTAGTCTTTTTTTTTTTGTTTCAGCAGGTGTGTATTTGATAAGATGTTAGAAAACCTAAAGAGCAAGATGGTTTGTACAGGGAAGCACAGGCTCAAGGGAAGATTTTTTCTGATCTGTTTTGGGGCAGTTTTTACCTAACATTTTCATTAATTATTTTGGCACAAAGCAACAGGCTGATGAAATTTCCTGATGACATAAAGTTGGAAGGTACTGTCAAGACTGAGAAGGATAAGACTATTATATAGAAAGAATTGCTCAACCTTGCGGACTGCATTAATAGAAATGGGATGAAATTCAATAATACAAAACATAAGGTCATGCTTCTGCTCATAACAGAAACTTCAGTTCTAAACTCAGAAGGAAGAAAAGCAGGACCTCATTGCATCTGTTTAAGGACTTTGAGCTGCTAGTGTGATGCGACTATGAAAAGGCAAATTATCACTATTTCCTAATTAATTTAATTTCTCAGTTAATTTCTTGGAGGTACTTCCAATAGCATACAGTTCTCTTCATCCACATTAAAAAAAAAAAAAAAAAAGGTCAATTTCTACTACAACAGCTGTAGAGAAAGTCCTTTTTGTGTTGTTCAGGGGAATGGAGCAACTATGTTGCAACAGAAACCTAAGAAAGTTTGATTTGTTTATCCTAGCAAAACAATCTGTGAACAGGGAAGAAAACAGTAGAAGGAAGAGACTGTTTAAGCTAAGGACAATCCCGACACACTAAAAATCAAGGGAAAACTAGTTATGAATAAATTTAGGCTGAAAATATTTTTTCAAGTTATTTTTTAAAAGTATTTTGGTGTTGGCTAAGTGAAAGTCTAGAACAGCCTTCCAAATCCACAGTAAAAAAAAAAAAAAGAAAGAAAAAGGATAGCTTATACAAGAAAATTATATGATGCCAATAGTAGTGGTAGTTTGAACTCAGCAGCTTACAGGAGGACCCTTCCAGTTCTTTGCAAGCAGGTTAAACATTCAAGAATAATGAAAATATCAAATGTCTAAAAAGCATCTATATTTACTACATTGCAGATTGTAATATATAAAAATAAACTTTGAAAATAAACTGTAATTACCTGTTTTAATGAAAGGATGCTTTGCTTGCCTCACTATAACAACATGCTTCTAAATGTATAGCTGTATGGCACTCCAAATCCAAGCTCTGACTTTCTGGCTGGGCTCTTTGATGATGTCCCATGTGTGCACCAGCTACCTAAGTTCGCACAAACCTCTGTGAATCAAAACCACAGAAGTACAATACAGCTTTACTCGCATCGCCGCCCCGTGCCAAATTCTGAACTTACGCCAATGCAACTACATCAGCTTCAGTTTATACCAACACATTCGTTCTCCCTCCCAGCCACACAAAAAGGAAATTTGTCTTAAGTTTTACAGTTCACTGTTAGTTAGCATTAATGGTCACTCCTGTTCTGCAAGAATACATTAAATACATGAAATTTGACCATAAAGAGTGCTGAGGACTCAGAGAATGAGCCAGAGGGGTATTAAATACGCTAATAATTCTGTTTCACTTTAGCAGGACCTCCAGCATGATTAAGGTTAAGCATGAGCCTAAATGTTTTTGCTAGGACAAAGCCAGAATGGTCAGTACTATGCACATCAATCACTTGTCTGAAGCCACTGATGGCAGCAGTACTTACTTCCTGCCTACTCCAGGATTTGTAGTCCCTGCAAAAAATTAAGTATGTGTGTGGGTGGAAAAGGGGAGATCATCTATTTTAAACAACTATACAGCTTTCACTTCCATTACATTCTAGAAAATTATAATCCTGTTAGAAAAAAAATGACATGCTAAGCCTTTTTCAGTATGCTGGTGGAGGGCATGTTTCTTTCAGCTGTTTCCAAACCAGTTTTGGGGTTTTTTTGTGGTTTGTTTTTTTTCTTATTTTCATTAAAAATTTTCAAGGGTTTTCTGAAACTGAAAACTGATTTTAAAAATGAAAGACAGAAGAAAAGCACAAGAAAATAGATAAACACTAATTTTATATATAAAATATATACACTTATAAAATATGCAATCTTATTTGTTTAATTTCTGCAGAACTTTGGTAAAAGGCACGTATTATTTATGAAGATGAATCTGCAGTTTTAAAAATTAGCAGCAATATAAGAATTAGTCACATTGGACTGAAAACTCCCAGGTGATACTACCTGAATCATAGCTAAGAAGTTCATACAAAACATACCTTTTTTTAAACTTGTTAATTAAAGACTATTTTTGCACCAATAATATAATGCATCATTTGAATTGATTAATGTAAAAGACTATAATTATTCTACACAGAAATTGACTGAACCGTCAAACTTCCAAAATCTGACAGAATAGTCCTGTTATGAACTTGCCTCCTAGAAAGAAGCTGGTTTTAAAGGTGAACAGTATAGGTTAAGCAAGCTAAGGTAGCAGTAGAAGGTCACAAAGTACGTAAGTATTTCTGGCCCAGCACTCTAATGCCATAATCTTATGTTTTAGCACAGAACTGCAGCTACTGACAGGAGTGCTCTAATAGCGATTTCACTGCAGACTTGCTAAAAAGTCATTTGAAATGGGAAGGAAACGGGGACCACTGTACAGTACAGATGCACACAGAGAGAAATAAAGCCAGAAGTATGCCTGAAAACTATGCTACACATTCAGGCAGAACAAGAAAAATGAAAATTATGCAAGATGAGCCAAGGTTTTGATCCCTCCTCCATATGATACCTAAATGGCGCATTAGATAATGACCAAAACATTCCCCCTGGCAAAAGCAGATGCCTAGTTTTGCTATGCTTCAGGGTAAAAAAAACTTTAGCAACTTCCCTGGAGCCGCATTGCCTGGAAAAGGCAGATCCCTGCAATTCAGTCATCAGTCAGTCAATGATATATGCTCTAATCAGATCCTGACAGAAGTAATCTATTTAGACCATCTTTCTGCCAAGTAATTAATTCTTCTTAATACCTATAGCTAGTTCAAAATACCACAAACAATGGTTCTTCCAAATGCTATACAACACCAATGAACTTCAAATAATTTCTGCTTCCTTCCAACGTTGGCTTAACTTTCCCATCTCACAGATCATAAATAATTCAGGTACCACTTTGGCACCCTCTTCATAGCTTAAGCTACGTCATATTTGATTCCTTTAAGCTCTTCTTCAAGCCTTCTGTTTTCTGGGCACCTTACCTATTCTCCAAATGCTCCATTTTCTCTTTAAGATTTCTCAGTGGTTTTCTGGTAAAGGAAACCCCAGAACTGAGAGGATAAAGTAGTTTCCAAGTCACCTGGTAGTTTCCATCATCTACAGCAACTTTAAATTACTGTCCCTAAAAAAGTAGTACCAGATCAGTACCATGAATGCTCTGAAAGAGAAGGTGAGCTGCCACTGATAAGCATTGCCTAAGTAGACCCATTTCATTAAATGAAATATTGGTAGACAGAAAAAGCTGTTCTGCATGTCTTCCTTCACCTTCCCAACCATGACTGCTGCCACTTTTATAACCACTACACTTGTCTTCCAAAGAGTATTTCCACCTTTCTGCAAAAACCATTTAGGACCAAAGGCTCTTTAAGGGCACCAGAAGCACTATCCAGACTTGATCCCTGTCCTCAGCTGTTGACTCTATTCCACTCTTCTATGCAAACTTGAAATACATGTAGGAACTGTTCATGCCAAGTATCAATTCCCCAGCCAACTCTTATTACACTTAACAGCAGAACCAAAATACAACATGGATATTATAGTGACTTATAAAGTAGAAAATATCACATATACAAATCAAAGATATCTACTGATCTTATACTGATACAAGTATGGCAGATGCTGTCAGAGTTTGTCAAGCTTATTAAGCATACCAGTTTATAAGGCACGGATATAGCAACTGTTTACAAGTGGGAAAGCCCATCTTTTTCAAGTATATGGAACACTGGTGTGTAAATGTAAACATTTGGTATTACAATGTAAAACAAATGTAAAACATTTGGTATTAACACATTTTTCTTCCATGCTTAAAGTTTCTATTTGAAAATTACATTAGCTCTTAGGAGAAAATTAAAAACTAGTTGCAGTTCAAGATGAACCTAGCTGATTCTTTCAATCAGAAACTAACAATACTTCAGTTCCACTGGAGTTCAACTTTCTAGCTTTTTTCTTTTAAACATGCAATGGTGGCAAATTTAGAGATTTCGAAGACAAATAAAGACAAATAATTATAGTCCTGCTGACTATGAGAGCATCAGACAGAGTCACCTCACAAAAAAAAATTAGGAAGCATATTTGGGAAACAATTTACAGCCCTAGAAAAATCAAGGCTTTCACATTATAGGCCAGTTGGTCTTACATTATTTGAAGTGCAGTATCTCAGCAAATGTTGGTCTCTGAGTACATGGCCAATCCTTTTTCTTTGCTTTGACTAAGTCCAAACTTTCTTTTTTGTTGTCAGTACTGTGCACTTATTCACCTGTTGCTCTAGTATCTCACTGGCTAAAGAATGGCCTGTTTATTTTGCATTTCTTTTGGAATGCTCCCACAAAGATCACTTCTCCTTTCACTCCTTTCATTGCCCCACAACACATCCTTTCACTACCTCAGCAACTATATGGTACTTGTGATCACCTTCAAGGGCTCACTTCAGCCTATTCCTACCCTAGGTACTACTGTGAACAAGTGAAAGATTGATTTCTTCTTCATATTGCCTTGAATATTATGCTCCTTCACCTCCTAACCACACTCAAAATGGCATTGATGCTTTCTCCTATAGTTTCCTGTTACCAGATAAGAACTTCCTATAAACATCTATGAACGTTCTCTTTCAGCCCATAAAACCTCCTCCTGTCAGAATGCCACACAAAAATGTTGACTGGGAGATGAACTGACTGCTGAGTAGCATGATGACCAGTATCTCTGTTGTGCGACAAGTCAGCTATGTATTTGTATCCATCTTAGACTGTAAATTCCTTCTGAAGAGAACTGTGTCTGGTACAAGGAGATCATCACCTATGACAGTAATAAGAAAGAAAGAAAGAAAGAAAGTAGAATACATCTACTTAGCTTCGCTCTTTCAGGAACATGTGAAGGCAGAGATTTTTACATAAATGGCTTGCCTGCTTCTACATCCTTAGAGACCTTCAGTTCCTGCTTAGACTAGATTGCTAGAGATACATATTTGTTTCCTGATAGCAGATAGATTGATTTACCCTTCAGTGAGTCGCAAAACACTTTCACTTATGCAGGCAGTAAATGCATGCTAGAGAGAGCATGTTAAAAAAAAAGGAGTTAAGGGATGCATCTGTGGCTGGACTTCCCTTTGGCTACCACAGAAATGCAAGGACCTGTCATCATCCATACATGGCATGGCACAAAACCAGAGATCAATCTGTGAACCACTACTCCCTGAAAAAAACAAATAGCTATAGGTGCCTTTTGACTTATCTGTGTTTTTGTATGAACTAGAAAGATTCTGAATCACAACCAGATTTGTCTTTTTGTGCCAGCATTCACATCAAAATTAAAGCAGAACAAGTCTGCGAAGTCTAGTCTAGTCTAGTTTAGTCTAGTCTACCCTTGATTGGCTTAGAGTAGACTTGGTAGTGTAGGTTAATGGTTGGACTGGATGATCTTAAAGGTCTTTTCCAACCTAAACGATTCTATGATTCTATGATTCTAACTTCATTTATTTAAAGTGCTGGGCACTGAACTAGGAAGAAGGATAACATTAGACTATGCAAGAAGTCCCACAGAAAATCATCTAAAGCTACAAAAAGTGGTGCAGCACACGTGGTGATGCAAACCATTTATAGGGCAGCTCCTTCAATGAACAGCTCTGTGGCCCTGTACGATTCTATTCTTTGTCTCCTATTGTCCTGGATCGCTCAGAAAAGTTAGCTGCAGGACTGGAGGAAAATACTATTGCTTTAACTACCAAGAGCAGATTTTTGACATACATACATTACTACTTATTCACAACATCGAAGATGTGTTGCAAAGGTCTTCGCTATGTTTCTTATGTCTTAATGAGCACTGCATTGTTTTCCTTTTTTTATGGAGTTCCATACTGGCTTTTATTACATAATTCCTACTGGCTGGATAGTGTACCAAATCAGTTGTATTTTCACTGCTGGCTTCTTTGAGAACAAACTCTTTCCCATCTCCAGGCTACTTCAGATATCTTTCGCTACTCTCCTCTTGAGTTTATCTGCCATTTCTTAAAAAGTTGAGATAAGCCTCCAATCTATGCGAAGTTAAGCAGTTTTGAAAATTTTGTATGAAATGTAGAACAGACATTTTCAAGATCTCATGCTTGTTTGACATCATGCAGTTACATAGCCAAACTACTGAAAATGACACACACCTTCCAGTGGCATAAATGATAAGCAGTATCACATATATCTTTATTTAAAAAAAGTCAGGCTATATATATGTATTTCACGAAATATGTATTACTATCATACTTTCACATATCTTCCTTAATCTCATTCATTTATTCTGCTCTTTCATGTGCAGGATATGATATGCCCAGGAAATACATATTTTTTGCATGTATTTTGCCAACAGGTAGGAGCAGGCTGTAATCTTCCCCTTGGGGTACATTCATTTGCAAATACAGACCAGCAGCAACAAAATATATTTTTCCTTGCAAATCAGGAACAGACTGACTTCTAATCAATATCCACTCTTAATGAATCTTATTGATATACCCAAGCAATGTCATGATAGATCATCATCCATTCCACACAGGATTTTTGCCAGTACTTGAGCACACAACCAGTCTCACTCAGTATCACTTCATTGCCGTCTTCTTGTTGACACCAACATGCATAAAAAACCAGGATCTCAGGAATATAACAGTGTATTCTAGAACAGACAAGCAACCTGCCTGTCAGTGTCAGTGTCAGCTATCAGGTTTTGGTTGTGTGGAGATGATAGATAGCCACATATTTTTATTGCCAAATCTGGTCAAACTGACTTCTCTTTATTGCTGTAGTCAGGCTACTCTGACTACTGTATCACAGGAAGCTATGACTTCTTCCTGACCCCAATTAGCACATTCATTATTCATCAGAGTACAGTTTTCATTTGCTTCCCTTGGGAACAGCAGAGTATCACTGTGAGGATCTTTCAATATAACTTTACCTCCTTAATACACATGGGATTTGTTGACAAAAAACAGTTACTGATTCCCCTGAGTAAAGTTCATATTAATAGGACTGCATACTGAATCATGAGACGGTATTAAATCATGCCTCCTGCCTGTATACATACATCATTCAAGCACCCTACTATGCCAAGTGCAATGGTTTGATTGCAGAAACCAGCATAGGGTAGATATCCTAACTGAGCAGGGTGCCTTGGAGAAATAACCTATTCAAACCCCAAAATAATAAAGACCCTACAGGTCTTTAAAGGAATCGGAGGGAATTTCTGTTCGGAACTGACAAATTTTATATTCTCCAGAGATAAAATATCAAGACTTGAAGGCATTACATGTAATGCAAGCTATAACTCAGCTCTATTCACAACATCAGCAATAGTTTTTAAGTACTATTGTTTACCCAAGAACTACAAGCTAGGAGCATCCGAGACAGGCAGGATTTGGCTGAAAGCATTAGAAGGCACTGTTGACACAAAGTTTGCCTCTAAATCTGAATACCACAGACTTAAGAAAGCTTTTCCAACTTTATTGCCTCTTTATGTCTGAAGTCAGTTCAGTCGCATAGGTATCTCCTAATGCAACTATTTGGAGACACACTTAATCCCATGTTTAGCAATTCAGCCACCACTCCTAAACTCAGTCTGATATCTTACAGGTAGCTGCTGTGCATGGCCTATCCAGCCAACAGATTACATAGCATAGGAGTACCTGCCTTTTCCTGAGATGGGTCAGATCTCTTCTGCCCATAGTCTGAGGGTCTGTGACCGAGGCCAGGTCAATGTGGGTGGGACTGCTCTGGTACTCTCTGCAGGCACCTTCATGTAAAGAGCTACTACACAGCAAAACTACTTTGAAAGGATAAAGTTCCCTGGATTAAGATTCAACAAAACTTCCTGGTAATACAGCAAATATATCTCACCTTAAAGAATCACATCATGTGTTTTCTTTCCTCCCTTCCCCCGAGACTTCTTAGACAATATTCTACTTATTCATTATACATTCCAGTCCTAAATAACTATTCTACCAGACAGGTGATTTTCTTCAGCAACCACAGTGAATTCATGTGAATACTTAATTTCTAATGTTATCTCATCTCTCTCACAACAACTTCCTCAGGACAATGTAAACCTACGGGGATCGTGCTACTGATCAGAATAACAGAAGAGGATAGAACAAGCACCAAAAACCAGAAAACCATACACTGTTGTATCAATGTCAGATGGTAAGAGCCTTTCCTGTCATCCACTTATCAACTTTTTTTTACTTTTGGTTAATTCAGATTTATATTAGAAGGGAATAAAGAAAGGATGTCTTTTTAATCTCACCCTCATTTAGGTTTTAATCAACATTTGTCAGTGTCCTTGGAGTGCACCAGCAAAGGACTGGTGTAAATTTGTGCAGAGAAGAAGGACAACAGAAGAGGATTTATTCTATTTTTATTGAAATCAGGACTTTAGCTGACTTTAGCTGACATTAAGGTTATTGGCTGGATATAACTAAGATTTTATTGCGGCAAGAAATAAGACAAAGAGTAAGTAGTCTCCTCCTAAGACCTGAGATGTGTCCAATTCTCCTGCAGAGCAACATAGGAGGGTCAGACACCAAAAATTTAACTCAAACTCTTTGACTGAGAGCATCTTACCTCTTCAGTAGTCACCTGCCCCCAACCAGAAGAAATGCAACCCATGACACTGTTCAGTAAAAAAAGCAAACCACTAAAATGCGTGTTAATGAATACCAGGAACAAATGAAAATAAGAAATGTAATATTCCTCTACAAGTTTTGACTCGTGTTGCTCAACAAACATGAACTGCACTGAAAGTTCATATCCTGTTGTTCCCACAGACATAACTTTTGCACATCTGGATTATAAATGGTATTATTGGAACATCTCTCTGGTATTGCAACAACAGAAAAGCACCATATAGCTGCTTCTACAGAACTGACAGATTTCAGGATAATTAATGAGTCAGCTGGGACTAGTGAATTCTTATAGAAAGTATTTTCAAAGGTTTTTATAATTCCCTCAATTTTTTTCTTAATGATAGGTCTCCTTCACAGCCCGCTTCCTTAGATGCTTGTGTAATCTAGTACTACTGCATAAACAATGGAAGTTAACAACCTTTGTTGCTGTCTACTGATCTATCTGGCTATTTATGGTACTAGTGAAAAAGCTAAATTTCCTGAATTCTTATCCTCTACTGTTCAGCCCTCATTAGCTCTTTAAGATCATACAAACAAAACACTGAACAGTTTTGTACTCCATAGCCCTAATTCCTTATGAAGCTATGCAAATAACCAGTGTCCACCACTAACACAGATCAGACGCTGTCTGCTGTAACTCAGTTTCCTTCATAAATCTGTAAAAATAACTTTCCCTTAGAGTTTCCATAAAGCAGTTTCAAAGTTCATTTTCTGCTGGAAGTGGGCACACACTACTTGTATAATTTTAGTGCAAATAAGCCCTTAAAACTATTCTCAAGCAAAATATACAAGAATATGATGGTGAGAGAAAAACACATAAACTGTACAATACATTAATTTTACAGCAAAACCAAGGATAACATCCTTAGTGGAAGGCAATGAACTGTGTTGATCTACCCCAGCAGAAATTCTGATCCTGGTTTTCTCTCCCATTAAAATCCATCTTTACATTGCATACCAGAAAAAAGCCCATGAATGCTCCAGTTCCCACACATGCATTTGAAGACACCTGCATGGTTGGTTTGGTTGTATACAAACACATATGTTTGTTTATAACAAGCAGTTCCTAAGAGACACACCCTAACAAACTGTTTAGCAATAAACATTGTAGAAAACAACCCAAAGAAAACCGCAGTTCCTTCCCCCTCACCCCACAGTGGGTTTCTGGAAACACCATGAAAACAAAGTTCCTACAAACAACATTACCCTGGCATTCTTCCGGTTTTTAGAAAACTGTATTTAGAAATTCCTGTTTGAGCTTCCATTTGTCACATGTTTGTGGAGGGTCAAAACTGCAAGTGTAATCCTCTAAATCTATTGAGGAGCATTTACTGACACTTGAAGGAATAGATTTGAAATCCCTGGTTTACGTTCACATCTTTTGCTGCTGATGCACATGGGTAGGCGAGAGGGAGATTACGAAGTATTTCTAACAAGCCCTTCCACAAAAAAGTGAGGTATCTTCATTCTGTGCTAAAAATTTAATGCCATTTTGCAAAATGACATTTAAACAAGCACCCAGAACATCAGTCCTACATGAGTTAAGAATGCATACTTTTCTGAGTAACTATGCTTATTATACATTTTTTTCCTTTGAATTCAGTTCTTTATGTGTATACAAGGAGTAGTTTAGTTCATGTTAAAATGACGCTGAACAACTTTATTTCAACAGAAAACTTGTGTACATAAACCCACCACGTTACATTAACAGCATTTCAAAGGCTTCAAATGTACACATGTAAGAAACAGCTATAGATAGCTGTAGCTCTATAATGGTATACAGTGGCAGCTCAATAGCCATGAAAATACTACAAACTCATGTTCTTCCTTAAGCATTTTTAATAGGCGACTTTCTGCAACAATAAAAGCTACAGAAGGCCTAATTTTAGGATTTGTTCATCATCAGTGTCTGGAAAATTTTCTTCTGCCTTTTATTTCTGAGGCAAAACCAATCACATGCTGTGTAGTTGGAATTTTTCAGTGATTTACCTTAACCCATCCAGAGAGAGGATAGTGGACATTAGTGTTACATAAAGAAACTTAAAACAGTTGACAGGTACATTAAAACAAAACAAAAAAATTCAAACCAGATAATGAAACAAACACTATTCCAACAGGAATCCAGTTGTAGAACAGTCAAGTTCTACAGTGCTGTCTCCCTGCTCGTACAGTATGACTTCTCTTGGCAGGGCAGTACCGAGGCTTGTTCTGCCCTGAGTAAGATCTGCGAGAGTAAAAGAAGTTTGAGCATTGCCTTCCCCAACTGATGCTCTGGCAACAGTGTAAACTTTTACTCAAGAATAATTCAAGTTAATTAATACTTCTTCTGCAATCAGTAAGAGGTCATCAGTAGCTGCTTCAGTAATAAATGAAAGTTAATACACATTTCTAATTTTTGTATTAGCATTCACAACTCAAGAGCATTATTTAAATACAAAATGTATGGTGAAATCAATTTAGTAGTGGCAAAATCAACTTAATCCATATATTATAAACTAGAAATTCACTATTAACTAAAAACGGCCCAAGATCATCACGTATTTTTGATGAAGTAGCATTTATTCAACCAAAATAAAAGATTGTTGTGCAAATACTAGACAACTAATTACATAATGTACCTTTACAAAATTACATAATATGGGTGCAGCTTGTCTCCCTGTTTTCTGTTTGAAAAATAGATTGTTTAATAACCCATCAAAGCTATCTGTAAACCAAGGAAACAATAGAGCAGATGTTGACTGTTGTCTTGTGCCTCACAGACATAATTAAATACAATGAAACACTCACGCACCCAAATAATAGAGGACAAGCAAATACAAAAATGGTACTCTATAAACATAAACCTCATTTACAGGGCACCTGTCTTATATTAATCTGTGATATTTAAACCAGTGATGAAAATGGAAAAGAAGGTATTTATCTGCCTTCAGACTACAGAACAAACTACAAACAAAAAACTCCTCTCAGTAGTAAGTAGCTTTAGCTTCTGCGGTACCGATTCCCACATTGTTGACTTGCATAAAGCTAGGAGGGAACCATATTTTCTATTGTACCAAAGCCAGGACAGGGCAGTCACATTTTCTGTAAGCAAAAGCTACATGAATCAATGAATCTGAATGATCCAAATAGACTAAAAACACTGCACCTGCTGTGTAATACAAAGTCTTAAGATTCCGCTGGAAAGCCAGATTCCCTTTAACTGCAAAACACGTTCCCTGTAATTATTTTCTATCCCCGCCCACCATCCCCGCTTTTGTAAAACAGTAATGGAAAGTAAAGATTAGATGCCATAAGTATCAAACCAAGTGTTTATTTTCTTGGAGAGCGTCCCATAACATTGTTTAATACTCTTATTTCACATCAGAATTTGAGAGCTTTTTTATAAAACCATCCTTCTTTATCTTTTTTTCTATAATCAAATGTAGATACATATTTTCTTTAGCAGTATCAACCCACTATTTGAAAAGAACCATTAAGTGAATTAATACAAAATTAAGTACCCAATCCTGCAGCTGCTGTTAGGAAACAAAGTTTCCAGATTAAAAAAAAACAACTTTGAAAATTAACACTCACATTTATTGCAAAAGAACATGGAAGCATATTTCTGCTAATAAAAATTATCTTGATTTTTAAATGATAAATGGTTAATAACTGTTATTAAATTTTTATTTTAGATAAAGAGTACAAAATTGCTTTGTTTACTGCAAACATATTTTGCTTTTACATTTTATTTAGTTATTTCTAAGAAACAGGATGGAATATAATGTGATCTGCATCTCTTTATGTTAATAAAACCATGCTAGCTCCTTTCCATAGACAACACCATAAAGCATAAATACCAAATGGGAAACAAATGGAAGTATAATGCCACTGTGAAGCAAACCAATCAACCCTAAAACAACTGAGATAGATCTCATCCAGTAGTTCATTCATTCTTTATAGAAAAGAAATGAAAATATTCCTAGGTGAATCAGATTAAAAAAAAGAAAAAAAAAAAAAAACAACCACCCTCAGCAGCTCTGAAAGGTTGTAAAGCACTAAATTCCTTTGATTTATGAAGGCAGCATCCACTGTATTGAGCAAAACAACTCAGCATGCCAGGACCCTTTTCCCTGAAATTCCTTTATTAACACAACCTGGCTCTGCTAGTGAACAAAAGCAGTGGTGCGGTGTGTATAAATCATTAATACTATGCTGTGCAATGGCTGAATTTCCTGTGTGAGCTGGAAAGCCTTCCTGCACAACAGGGATTTTGGGGTTGGAATTGGCTGCTATGAAATGTACTTCATCATTCTCCGTGTTTGACGCTTCCCAATAGCTTTGTACTTTTCCTTTTCTTTTTCTCCCCCAAGCCCAGCAACTGCAATAGAAATTTATTGGATTTTATGTCTGCAAATAAAGGAAGAGAAAAGAGGGAAAGAAGCAAGAAAGCCCACTTAAAAGTAGAGTCCCTCTCCCTTCATTTAAAGACGGGTTGTGTTCAAATAAAATCTACTACTAATGAATAAATTCTGAATTTTTTAAAATGTTTTGTTTACCGCTTTAAACTGAAAAAGAAACTGAAACTACTGAAAGTGGTGTTAGTCTTAACAAAAAAAACCAACAACTGTAACTGAAAAGGTGACTCCTCTCCAAATGAAGTTATTTTCCACTGGAGCATTTATTTTATTACTTTTTTTAAGAGCAGGCAGAAAGAAAGGCAATGTCTGGGCACAAGGAACTCCTGAAGTTAGCTGTATCGGTGTTTTTACTTTAAGTGTACCAAAAATCTTTCCACAGAGCAACAGGCAATTTCATGTGCATGTGCTAAGCGTGGTATTCTAAGTGGAGCTGGAAAAGATGGTAGCAACAGGAAAGACAAAATAAACCAAAACTCTTGGAATTGCAATTTCTGAACGTTCCTGTATTTTTGTAGCGACACACACTGAACTTGGATAGGTAACATCAGAACTACTTATCTTACCTCTGCAGTGCATGCAATACAACAACAACAAAATTTAATGTTTTTTCAGACTTTGAAATGAAATAGCAAGTAGTCTTTATAAAACATTCTGCAGTAAAATATTCCTTTTGGGGCTACACTTAGAAAAACTAAAGAGTATGACAGAGAGAGAATAATGCTGAAAAACCAGCTTCAAATCATATGCTACCCATCAGGAAAAATGACACACGTTATAAAGGTAACTAAGGATACAATCAGTATTTCAGCTAGGCCAGAGCATGATTCCGAATGTATCAAGCACCAACACCACCAACAAACAAATTTATCGCCATCTAAACAGTAAATATCCAAGACACTTGGAATGCAGTTTTACAAAAGTGAAGGAGCTAAAGTCAGAATAGGGAAACATTCCAGTGTGCCATTTTTTACACTTATGCAGCCATCCAGCAGACTAAAGATTACAAGAATAAGCCTGCAATGCATGCAGAAGTCCCTCTACATTACACAATAATGACATTCTGAACGGAAATAAATGAAGCCCCTGCAGTGCTATTCTGTCAGCTTTTGAAAGTAAATAACTTCGCTTCTGACAAGACAGAGACATTTTTTTCCTCCTGCTGCCATAGAGCATTAATTGAGCTATGAAGCCATGTAACATCCCAGAGATAGGACTAATACATGACAAGGAAAAAAAGCTTAAGAAAGGAGGGGACACTCATTGAATATATGGGATGCCTGACTTCTTTTCACCCCCAAATTTTCACAATAGCTGTTTTGACAAGATCTTACTCTCTCTGGGAGAACTTTTAACTGGTTTTCTGTCTCCCTCTGTAATGCTTACTGAAGCCACTTATTTCAAACAAGTATTTTGCATTCACGCTGTCTTATGAAAGATGGTGCCAGTAGCAAAACATAAGCTTATATTTTAAACTTAAAACTTTACTTATCACTCCGTGTTTGTGAAGAAAGTTTCATGCCCGTAATCAATATCTGTGATTAATTATTTGATTTATAGAAGGCTTACTGGCCACAGTAGAGATAATGAAGATAGCTATAAAAGAAGAGGCTATGAGAAACAAAACCAAAGAAGCAGTCTTCAAAACTACATAATAATAACAACAATAAATGTTAGTGCAAGTCAACGAAAAGTTAGTGCAGTAAGGAACAGAGGCAAGGCATATTGTAAGTATATACACATCTCAAATATATGAGATGATACAAATTAAATTTTGCGCTGTTCCAGAAAAAGGTATATTCAAGATGTTACAGATAGGAAGACCAACAATTTTTGGTGTGTTTTGATATAAAGGGTCAAAAGGTATATTTAAAAAATGGTCTAAGATCAAAGCACTTGCATTCTTATTCATGAGCATCTGAACGTCTTGCGTATTTCAATTCTAAAGTACCACACAATTTCTTTCCATATCTGGGGGAAAAAATAAAAATCAGTGACTCACTGTGAACAAAAAATAATTCACTGAATGCTTCAGTTCTTACTACAGTATCTAATTTTGATTCTGCATGTGTTCAACACAACGAGAAAGAGCAGGATCAAAACGCAGTGAGATCTCTCCACAGCTGGAGCCTGCTATAGTGCAAAAGACCAAAGGCCCAACTACAACTAGTCAGGATACTATAGGCATTAGATATGCTATTTTCTCTAATTAAATTCACTGGGCTGCTGCACTGACAGAGTAGGAGGGGAAGCAAAATGTAAAAGAACTCAATGGCGCTGCACTAGGCAACTCAGAGGTAAATGAGCAATGCTAGCAAAGAAATGACAGGAGTTCCTCAGGAGAGCTCTTGTACTGCACATCACACTTTAAAACTGATAAATCAATTGCACATACACCTTTAAAAGGCAGGAAAGCTTGAAGGATTCTTAGAGGGTGTTGACTTCTCCTTTCCACCAACATTATTCTAACTCTATAAAGCAAGGTGATAAATTCTAGCGTCACAATTTTCATCACTTTCATTTATACTACCTGTTAAATACTTCAAAAATATCTTAAACAAAATTAATATTAGCATGATGATATATTTATTTACCAGTTCAGAAATACACACATTGAAAAACAAAAAACTTCATTGTCTAGTATTGCATGGCTACTGGTCAAAAAAATCTAAACAAACTGAATGAAATATCTACTAGTTGCCCTGAGAAAAACCCCTGCTTAAATAATCAATGCACACTTTTCTTGGCATAAAATACCACACCACATATTTTTTCAGAACATAACCACCCATATACATGTTTAGCAAATATCAATGAATAGTGACAACTTACGAATAGCTCACAACAGAAAATCCAGCTATCACTTTTCAGCTGAAATGTTCAAAGAATCCAGCTATAAAAACAATGATTCTAAGCCAAAAATATTCACCTACTTCTGCCACATGGAAGCTCTTTTGCAACTGCTCTTGCTCTTATATTCCAAAGCAGCATTTTTTTTTTTTTTTTGGTAGTGCCGGGTTCTTTTTTTTTTTTCCTTCTAGTATTTAAAGAGGGGAGTACTTAACTAAAGCACCTCCTCTCACTATTGTGAGAAGCGGCTGACCTTGTTTGAAAACACTGTAGTTAAATGCCCCAAACTAGCTCTTATTCAGAGTAAGTACTGCTATAGCCACTTCTCATTCGTCTCTGGAAAACAACAAAACAGCTCTTGTGAGACAAAAGATATGTAAACATTTAAATTTGTCTTATTTGTCTTGAATCAGAGGTGGAGTCTCAAATACCAGCTTTGAAGTTTATTGGTGAATACCACATTATCTTATTTACCCTAATTAGGATAAACAGCATATCAAGACATCATTCCTTACTTCTGCATTAACAGCACTTCTGGATGCAACAATTACACTTCCATCTTTTGAGGTCTGTTTCATTCATACACTAAAATTCCCTAAGACTGCCACACTGCCCCCTTAGGTGCAAATGCATCTGCATGATATTGTTTGTAGCATGGTAATTCTTTTTTTGTTTTAACAGAGTACTATAATTTATTTGACAAAGTACAGTTTCTTACCCTACACATATGAATAAACAAGCACTATGTTTCTCTTGGGGCAGTGAAGCTGGTTAAATGAATCAGAAAACCCTGAAAAGATTGCCTACCCTCGGTCCATCAGCTACTGGACAATTATTCAAGGCCCAGCTGTAAGAAAAACAGATGGTGAGTGAGCATTAGTAACGTGGACTTCTTTTCACTCATGCAGTCATAAGCAGAGGTTGCATATTCTCACATAAAAATTGCCACGAAATAGCAGACTGAGGAACAAAATTGTGCAAAGACTCCAATTTGTAAGCTAACAGACGCTTAAAATTTTCATGAGCTAAAGCCCGATTAACTGATTTTACAGGAGAGCCACAGAGTGAGTGAGTACTCTAAATGGACTGGGTAAAGAAAGGCCGTGTTCTCATGATAGGTTTAAACAGTGTCATCATAAAACATCAGTTCTTGAATTCAACTAACATACCTGATCCTTTGAAGACTCACTAAGGTACAAAATGCAAAAGACACATACTTAGAACTGTAACTGCAATGGTGGCATTCAGCAATTGATGTGCTTGTCCTCTATAGAAGAGGTACACTGTATCCAGGAATTGTTCATCCATTTTAATTCTTTACACAATTTTAGCACAAAGATAATCTGTTCTAATCTTTATTCCATTATTGACACTATTGACTACATCAATTGAAAATGCTACCAAATAAATCAACGTTGAATTAAGCCATGAAGAAAGAATGTGATAAAAAGTCTTTCATACTCCTATAAATCATCAGATCCAGAAGCATGACATAAGTAACTGAGTGGGGAATTCAGCTTTTCTCCATAGTCATAATGCTTAAGGCCCAAATAAAATTACACTAATTTACCATGTAAGCACTAATGGAATAGCTGGGGTAGAGATGGAGGGTTTGTTGGTTTTTGTTTTGTTTTCATGGTGGATTCTTTTCATCATTGATACAAGAGCTGTACCGTGAACTACTTTCTTGTTAAAGACAGAAAAGGTTGATATTGAAGTTTCAGTTCAATTGTTTTCAATCTGTGAATGTCCACTATGAGCAATTGCTCCATTTAAGAGGAATTACCCTTTGTACAAACCACTTCACTATTTAAAACAAAGCACATCTATCATCATTAAACAGGAAAAAAAATTACCAATTTTAAAATAATGACAGCAGCACTGTACACTATGACGTGGAATACTGTGTGATGTTTCAAAACAATAGTTGACTTTGTTACTTTACTCAGAAAATACCAACTAAATAACTCTGTGTCCCGGCAAACATATACCATAGGGAAATACCAGTTAACAGAACTAAGCCTCCATTAATATTCACTAAATCCCAATTTACAGGAGGACAAAATTGTGCTGCAAATATTACTTCATGCTAGCATTTGATGTAAGCTTGTGGTCAGAAATTATTTCTTGCACTGATGTGCCATATTAGGGAAGAGAAGAGAAAACAGATGTATTTAGCTGTTTCTAACGCCATAAAATCTTACCAAATGACAGAGTGCACTACAAATCCAGGTTCCCTTTTCCTGCATCTTTAAATATTGACACTAGGTAAAATTCTAACCCAAATTTCCCAATTGTCCCTAAATTTATAATGATACAGTAAAACCTTCCAAATCAAAACCATATATCCTCCATTTGTTGCTGCCACTGATACAGTCATTTTGGTTTTAGTGTTGTTTGAAAACTCTTTCTGGATTTCTAAAGTTAGAAGCATCTTAGTAAGAGAACATCCAAATAATTTCAGACCTTTTCAAATAGCTTAACTAACTCCAAAGCATCCTTCAGTTTTTGTTGGCTTTTTCAAGTGAATATTTTATTGACAGTTAATCCATAATGTGAACTAGGCCTCTGTGCTTTATTTATTTTCAACTTTATTTTCAACAGTTAAGCTTTAAATGTTTTTAGGTATAGCATCCTGTCTGCACAAACTGTTGAAAAAAAAATCAGTTCCTCACTTAGCTCTTAAAACATTATATACGTGCGTAATCTGGAAGATATCAGAGCAAATACTTAAGTTTCTAACACTGCACAAAGTAGTAGAGCACTTCTGTGGGTACACTGTGGAAAACAATTTATTCATTTATACTAAACAAACTGACCAAGCAGTGTTAGTTTAGCAAATAAATAACGGCCAATTTTAAATGACTCCCAAAACACAGATTTTCCCAAATGATTAATACAGCTCCACAGAAAACCACCATCCTCATGGCTATATAAATATTTATTGGCAGGAAGTTTGCCCATCTTGAGAAGAATATAATGCCTTTTATAGTTTTTCAGGAGAGATATGTATCCAATTATAAAACTTACATGTGACAGAATACTAGCGTATTTAGCAGATACACACAAAAATAGAGAATAAATTTTTTCATAGATTCGAAATAGATAGTAAAGCTTAAAACTGAGAGAGCGCTCCATTGTAATACAGATGTCTGAATTCATTTTAATTGAGGTGCAAGTGAGCAGACCTAGCTGGAGTGCAATTTTTAGAGGAAAAAAAATACTCTACTTGATAGGTTCACATAAAGTCTATCTACTGCTGGTCACAGGATTCACAGGCAGGGGGGAATCACTAGTTATTAAGTTGCCAGATAAAGCTTTTAGGTTACCAGTATTTAAGATCTATATATGACTTTATAGAGAGAGAAAAAAAATTACAGTTTCACTGAAATAGTGATATTTGCACTAAATATACAAAACTATTTTTGTAGGTTTACTAGAAATAATCAGATATGGGGAAAACAGAAAAAAGCTAAGTAGACTGTCATGGTAGAAGTTTATTAATGTTTTTCAAAAATATAAACCACTTCTTATCCTTTCCTATTTAAAACCAGAACCATGTTACTTTAGCTTTCTATGTAAAGTCACCACAGTACTATCTTTCTGCCTGAATAATTTTGAGATAAAGTAATGTTGTTTCTAAAGAAATACTTAACCACATACATAAAATAATAAATCATACCTGAATTAAGATGATAATTATCTGACTCTCTAGGAATCCAGAATAACTAAAATGCCAACCAGCAATCAAAAGAAGCAACAAGCACAGAATTTTGAACCTGCCACAATTATCATCAGGAATTCAGATACTTTTTAATTTATATATAATTGTGATTAGTAGAGGCAGAATGATTCTAAACTGACAATAGGATTAACCAAACGAGAAAGCCAACACTTCAAAAAAATAAAAAAGATACTTTCGCTGTGGCAGTTAATCCAGTTAAAGAGTTAAAAATTATCAACTAGATACAGCACTTTGTAAAGTGCATTAGCAATCACTTCTCATCTTTCTCTCAAATGGAATAGATGGAATTGAATTCACTATTTTAAAGTAATCATTATGGTTGCACAGTTTTTTAAACCTTAAAGCAGTGCCATACTATAGAAGTGTTTGCATAATGATACTGCAGTAGCTCACACAGGAAGGTTATTATAGCATCTAACCTCATCTTTATGTTATTCTTTATCAGCTCCTTGTGTGGCCATGTTGACCTCTCACCTTAATTCACATTTTTCCTTTCAAAAGCTGGATCTTTACCATATAAATTGTTGTTTGGCAAACTCAAAGGAACAAATCCAACAAAATACAGGAATACATTTTGTATACAACCACTAAGTGCACAAGTCACACTGGATCATTAAAGCTGATCTATAAATGTAATTTCTAAATGTATCCAGAATACAGAACTACTAAGAACACAGGTTTTAATTATGACATGCAATTTATTTAAATATTAAATACATCATATTTATCTGATGCAAATTTTAATTGTAGACATATGAATCCCTCCCACATACATGTATAATCTCGGGCATATACAAGAATCTTTTATTATGAACTCAGTCAGAAATGGTTTATACTACACTACTGAAGAAAAAAAAAAGCTACAGGAGGGGTTTATATCCTGGAAATACTTGAGTTCTGTTCTTTCAGCAGTAATAGAAAACAAATACTCGGAAATAAAAATAAGCTTTAAATCTGTTTTATTTAATCTTTAGGAACAAAAAGAAATACTGTAAAACATCTTTCAGGCATTTTTAAATACAGAAATAAAGTTCGAGACTGTTTCATGGAAATCAATATGCATATAAACTATTGTAGTGGAAGTTAGAAGAAATGCCCCTATTTGTTACAGTAGGCACAAGAATTCTTTTCCCTGAAGTTTCAGCAGAAAGTAACAGAATAAACAGGATTAATCATTTTTGCATGACAACATATTTCTGTCTTGGCTCTACATACTTACTAGATGACTCTCTAAAATGGTGAACTCAGTTATAAAACAGAAAAGTAGAATACAATGACGATTCCACACTACTAGTTTAAAAAAATAATGTGTTATTATCCAGTTATTTATTTCCTGTTATAGAAGAGAGAGGGTACCAACTAGTAAATAATTTGGGGAGGGAAAGGGATGGAAATACTTTAAAAACAAACAAAAAAAAAGTAGAAGCAAAAATTATATGAAATTACTTTAAAAAAAAATCTTAAAAAATGGACTAGAATTTGTATCACTTTGCCGATATCTGAACATTTTTTAAAATCCATTCCAATATACTTCAGTGACAGAAGTGTTAATACTGCACAGATATTGCTTTATAAATTTTTTTTCTTTTCTTTTTTTTGATGAACTAAAAATCAGTTTGATTTTAATCAGCAGCATGTTTCAACACAGACTTAAAATTCCTGGCTTCAAAGAAGGCTTAAACAAAATTGCCATTGGGCACATTTACATTAGAAGTATAATTTATGCCTGCAAGTGAATAAAGAGCAGTCCTTTATGGCTGAAACTCTGCTACAGTATCCATGAGAAATGCAGTCAAAGTACTGTGTTAAATATCTCTAAACAGCATCAATAATGACATTGAAAAAAAAAATGCAAAGGCTTGATGCTCTGTTAAAACATATTTTCTACTCACTCTCACCATTCTTAAGTGCAGGCACAACATTCACTCCACACAGTGGGAGACATTTATACAGTCTATTCACACAAAAAATATCTCCAAGATTACAAATCCCCCAAACGATGCTGACAAAGCAGGCACTATAGGAAAAGAAAAAGTTAAGCAAACTTACCTGCTGTAAGTACATAAAAGTCAAGGCACAGGAGAGCTGGGGACACATGCCCACATTCGGCAGTGCCACGCAGGTTGCACCCGTAAGGGGATGCTGCATGGTGTTGCTCTGAAGTCTACGTAGAACAAGTGAGGGGGCTTGCATGCAAGCACGTTTGCCCTATCTTGTCACTACGTTTTTTTCCTTTTGATTGTTTAAGAAAGAAACGGTATTTCTCGAATGCCTTTTTTCCCCCAGCGCTAGATCCCTACATTCATTTGTCAGCTAAGGCAACTTGGTAGATTTAACTACGAATTTTTAACAGAGAGGAAAAAAAGAAGACACAGCCTGCAGCCTATTGATGAGCAAATGGAACTTCCTCAATGACAGAGAGAGCTGAAGCTTGTCTCACAACAGTAGCTGCTGACTAGTAGAGAGAGAGATTGACTCAGTGAGGCTCAGTCGGCTGGTGCTGATGCTGCACAGCTTCTCATTTGTCAAATGGGTCCTAGGGCAGGGTCTTTACCACTCACCAAAATTCAAATACTGCATTTTAAAAATCCCTGGAGAGGATAGGGAAGGAGAGAAAGTGAGTGCGCTGCATCACAGGCATCCATGAGATCTGGGCAATTAGTGTCATTGCCCAGCTGGGACTGAATGCCTGTTATGATTCTGCACGCACACATACACGCTCACACACACACTTTTTTTTTCCCCCCTCACAGGACTCACACCTGACATAAAAAGGGCTTTCCCATTCTAAGAACAAAAGTGTGAAGCACAAAGTGGGGAAGGGGAGAACCTTGGCTAGTCAAGAGGATTCCAGCAAATATACAGTACTATCAGTAAATGACCTTTTTTAAAATACAAATTAATTTTATATCTACATTTCATTCACCATCTAGTTTCCCAGAGAAGCCTATAAAAGCATTACAGCGAAACTGTGAAATATCAGTGTAACCACTGCAGCAGAAACACTAGGAATGAAACAAATTTCTATGGCACACTGTGTCTACTTTACTGGGGGGAGGGGAGCAGGCTTGGATAAAGACTGTATCTTAAAATTGGTCTAAACCCCATCTCATCTAAAATTACAAATTTATTTGACAGCTAGTCAATCTATTATAAAGGACTGCCCTATCAGGTTACATGGAAAAATTACATTTGCAATTTTCAGAATTTAATGTTTACATTTTACTTTGAGAGTGATACCTCAAATTAGTATTCCACTCTTGCAGGCTTTTTCTTTTTCCCCCCCTTTATTTTATGGAGTAATAATTATTCATTAGTAGATCTAGTTAGTCTTTATGTAATAAAGTAGGATGTGACCTGCAAATCAAGTAATTTATATTACAGCTTGTCCTTGAGGTCCTATATTACAGGTCTCTTTTTTTTTTTTCTTAGATACAACTCAAGTATAACAGAAGATACTACTATTTTTAATTAGAATTTGACAAATGTATTAAATATTAATTCTTCAGGAAAGAAGGTCAAACCTCAAAGCAACACCTGAGGTTTTGAAAGGGTTCCTTTTAAAAAGACTCTGCAGAAGGTTTTAAAATTACCTATTTTATATGATATCTAACTCCCACAGAAACACATATCGAGTTTAACGTTAATAACATTATATAAATAACGCACATACAAGAGAAGTAAATAAATAACCCACATACAAGAGAAGTCTATTTCATCAACAGCGTAACTGGTTTAATATTAAGATCTACCCTTAAAAACAAATAATAGTCCCCACTTAGCTGGAAATAGATACAAAACATGTCACTGCAACTCAGGCCCTGTATTTTAAAAAAAATTTGTTCTTTTTCATTCTACATGTGTGCACACATACCTGCACCCACACAAGCTTCAGAGACCGATTTAGATCCACTAAGTCTTCTTCATGCAAACCCGAAAATTTTCCAGCAGAATCAGTTATTACATAATTTTCTTTCTCAAAAGCAGTCAATGCAACAAAACCAATGTATTTAGAACACAGCAATCAACACCAAAACAGTGACACACAAACTTACAATACAGGGATTGGTTTCGGTTTAGGAAACATCCATGCTTTCGCAGTTTATCACAGACTGATCTACTAGAACAGCCCAGATTACTTAATCTGTGCTATTTTGTATCACCAAACTCCCCCCCCCCCAAAAAAAAACCCCACCCAAACCCAAGAAACAAACCACCAACAAAAAAACCCCACACGCCACAGAACAAGAGAGAGTGAGGAGGAGAGATGAACTCTCTCTATGCCCTTTCTCCTTTTTCCATTCTTTCTCTCTGCCTTAAGCAGTCTCCTGTTCTGACAGGAGTATGTCATGCTTTTCTTCATTCTTTTTTTTTTTTTTCTAGCACAGAAAGGCTGTTATTCTGCAAATGCCCTAAGCTAATAGAATTTTCCCTTCAGCTCATTTTCATATGAAATACCATAAATAATACATGGCCCTTTAATAAGACCTTATCAGAATGTTTAATGAAAAACAAATACGTTATGTAAGGAGGCAAATAATCAACTCGTTCCACATTATGTCAAAATCAAAGGCAGCATGCTTCCTAGCCAAACAGTTTGGAACTATGTAAGTCTATGCAATTTCCCAAAGTGAAGTTCTGGAACACGGTGATGGTCAAGCAAAGTTTCTTCTCTCTATTGCACTATTTTACAGCTAAAAGGACATCCATAAAACAGATTAAACTCTTAAAAGCAGCGTATTGAACAATTACTCAAGAGAATATAGTAGTGTAAATGTAGCTAATTTTGGTCTTTTATCCATAATTTTCACACATTTCAAAGTAAGAAAAACATGACCCACAAATACTATGAATACCTCACATTTGTATATTCATATTATTAAAACAAGAATGTCAATGTTTTAACTATCCAAATCATCTATACACAGAGAAACAACAGACAGACATACATAATGCAGTAGTGTAACAGACCTAAAAAAGAAACAGAGTTCTTTAGCCTGATATGCACTACTTCAAGAGATGCAGGGGAAAGTCATTACCAATTTTCGTCCCTTCCAAGGATAACTTGTCATTATGTCTAAAAAGAAAAAAGGTAACAAAGTGTGTTTTATTTTTATAAAAATAAAATCAATGTCTCTTCTTTAAAGCCATTTCCTTGTTTATACACACTCTTCTACCAAACCCAACCCATCAATCATAACCACATTCCAAATTATGGCTATATATACAGTAAGTGCCACCACAAAATTGCCAAAGGTACATGAATGACTGGACACAATCTGACCTTCTATCCTCATGCACAGTGACAGTATCGCTATAACTACTATGCGATTTCACAGAACAGCATATGCCCCACCAATATCTCATCTGCAAATTAATTTCTCCCTTATTCTACAAAAATCAATGTGTGGAATTGCAAAGCCCACTGTACCTACAGCATATGGCATCTTCCAGTTGTCTCACTGCTACTCTGTTGGGTCAGTAACTAAATTCAGTTGCTCATATTATCAATTAGATATCAATTAACAACAAATACAAAACTTTTTCAAAATAATAGGAGGCTACCAATCTACACAACCTAAATCAGCCTCTGTGGGAGTTCAGTTGAAAATGCAGAAGTACAAAATTCTTCCACAGTGATAATAGATCCATCTGAGGTACGATGCCTACTACACCACTGTGAGAGGCAACACTCCGTTTTCCAACCTGTTTGGATTGTCAGTGTCATGGTATAGAGCACAGGCAGAGAACTTGCAGATATGCACCCTCTCCCCACATCCAATGAGACGGACATTTGAAAAATAGCAACAGCAAAGTGTTGATCAATCTTGAATATGCAAATAAAAACATGAAATCAAAGAACCTCTAAAACAAAGCAAAAAGAACCGACAGCATTTCTCACACATCTGATGTACAAATACAAACCCACTCTTTCATATACAATGCATTTGTTTATTTAGTATAGCATGTTCCATTTACAATCATCCACTCAATTTGTTGTGATCTGGTAGTCAACTTCAAATTTTACATTTACAAACACCCAACCTAAAAGTTCACCTTTAGAATTATCACAGCAGACTGCCTAATCAGTCAAACCTTTTCTATCAAGTAAAAAAAAAAAAAAGATCTGAAAGAGATCACCTGCAAGACAACATACCATTTTACACTTCAAACTTGTCTCAGCAGTAGCCTACACTAGCAAGTTTACACATATGGAAGGCATACAGTATTATAAAGATTGTATGCTTCCAGACATCAGACAGCTTAAAACAAAAAAAAATCACAACTGCATATTACATTATCCATGTGAAGAATGTCTTTTCTTCTCAACTTTATAAAATGGCTGATGTGGTATAAAAATAATTCAGGCAAGTAGTATAGAAGCTAATGGTACTGCAGTCCTTTCTCTTAAACACTCCTTTTCTAACACCACATGAAAAAAATAACTACCGGGACTTCAAACCAGGAAAAGCAGCATATTACAAGCCCAAAAATAGAATGCTTCACCAATATATTTTGACAAATCACTAGCAATTATTAATATATTTGCCTTTATTCTACACAGTATTCTATTTTCTTATATACAAGTGTTATGCTCTTTTAAACTAAACTAGGGAAATATCACTGACGGTTTTAATTTGTTTTGTTAAAAAGACTAAACAAAAGGGTTTCCCTCTATTCTTTTCAATTAATGGGCAACATCTCATCCTTCCAGTGATATTTTCTTGTCATGAAAATCCCTATTTCTAATTTAAGGTTTCTGTTAAGATTGCTCTTCTTTACTAGGTCTTTGCACAAAGATCAAGGCATTACAGAGGCTCAAGCTTACCTCAGGCAAATAAGAATCACTAATTTTCTGTTTCTATTAAGCACGGTGTTATGTCCATTGACTTCTCCAATATTTCATACCCAATGTCTACAAAGACTCTAACAGTACAGTTAACCTCTTCAGTACCACTTAATACATATTTCATAAGCACTCAACATTAACCATCTAGGTTTTTCACAACAAGAAACCAAGAGCCCTTATTCCCACCAATGTGTTTGCGGGGGGTGGGTGGGGAAGGTAACAAAATAAGTAAATAAATAAAATTGTTCAGCCCTTAAAGAGTTAGAGAGACACTTCCAAAAAGATGATGTATGTTCCTTGACAGGTCTTATCTTCCTGGCCTACAGTGTCTAGATATTTTGTAGAAAGCAAGGGGCGGGGGGAGAAGGATGGAAAGAAGACAGGCCTAACAAACTGATGCCGATTCAATTTTATGCGACTTTACACCAGCGTATCCCTTCAAAAATCATGATTTACTCATGGTTTTTCACTGTAGAAAGCAAGGTTAGCATGGTCCAAGCCTGTGAATCCTTTTTTTCCCCTCACACCCGAGACCCGGTCTCCACTCGGAGGGTTTTCTTCTCCGGCGATCCTTGTACAGCTATACCGGGGACTCCATCTAGTGGAGACGCAGGTTATATCAACCTCAGCTTAAACCAGTTACTCGAATACAATGAGCTGTACCCTAGTTTTGATGGTGTAACTGAACCTGCTACGCAATTTGCATAGTGAATAAAGGGTGGGAAAAAGTATTTTATCAGGAGACTTGTGTCTCAAAAACGTCTGCCTATGTCTAACCACAATAGTGCACTGAAGGCACAGGATGAGGTTCCAAAGCACCTTAAATTACTTCGGGATCGCCATCACCCTTGCTCTCTTCCGTCCACATGTTCCCATCCACTTTTTATGCTAGCATTGGCACACATGACTCAGTTGCCAGACAATTGGAAAGACAGTGTGGCTGATAAGTGAAGTAGCAAAAGCTTTCCGAAAGCACTTGTCACCCAATGGCACAAGCATCATCAAAGGAAGGACTGCACTATGCAGAGCAGGAAGCAATGAATACAGCAGCCCTGATTTAGGAAAGCTTAAGATGATGTGCAGTTACTACTTTTTTTTTTTTTTTTTTTTGGTGGGGGGGTGGGTAGGAGGGGCAGCAGCTTTATCTAAACTGTTACCTTTGGAGTACAAACTCAAGAAGCAGGAAAATAGACAGAACGAACCAAGACAGTGAAATAGAAATCAGGGCAGCAAAATCTTCTGTCAATCTCACTCCCACCTCACCTAGCACAAAGGTAGTAGGAACACTTCAACGTTTCATTTTCAGAAGCACAGGGTGCTTTCACTGACCATGCACTACTGTCACAACACCAAATAAACTTTTTCAAACAGAGATTCTTTAAATCTGACACGCTGGTACAAGCCTGCTTGTCAAAAGAACCACTTTGACAGAAGAGTCCAGCTATAGTAATTACCATTTAGGTTATTTTTAATATCGTAATGTTAGCAAGAAGACATCAGTGTGTCACGTGTAGTGTTGCCCTATAATATTCTTTCTAAAATTCCAGATGAAAAGATGTAACAACATGACCCCTAGAAAATTAACTCAGAATTAATTGTAAAAACTCAGAATTAAAAAAAAAACAAAGTAATATACAAAACTAATGAGTATGAATCACAGAAAATTGTGTACAACTTGTTAAGTAGCTTAAAGCTTCAGTGTGTAGGATGGGAGGGCTACAAACCACTCAGAAAAAATGAAGTCTACTGTTTTATCTAAAGTGATGAAGCCTACCTTTGCCTGCTGCCACTGTGGGCTGTTTGTTAAGTATCAGAGAGGAGAAAGAGAGAGCATCTGAATAGTAAGGCCATACTATATATATTTCATCCAAATTTGTTTTTATATAAAAATTCTGTTTTCTTATTTTATATAGACACAAGTCACTTGCAGTACTACAATCTCTATTTTATCCATATCGAATACACTTATTTTAAACTAAAATTTTCACACAAATTCATTAATCAAAAAAAGCTTTCCCTGATTTTTTGCTCCTTGATTTGCACCACCCCATCTCACACTTTGCTGCTGTTACAAAAATACAAGGAAAGAAGTTAACTTGAAATGCGAAAAAAGAAGCAGGAGCACATGAATTTAGAGCTTGGTTTCATGCGATAGTAATAAACTTTTAAAAGTTTAAAAAAGTTTAAAAAGAAAGAGTTTTAAAAGTTTAAAAAGAGTTTTAAAAGTTTAAAAAAAGTTTTAAAAAACCCAAGAAAAAAACAAATACAACGATAAGTATGCATAGTAGGGCAGCATAAACATATCTTGCTGAAGTTTCTTTTTTTTTTGTGAAAGATTATTAATCTCTTAAAAAAATTAAAAGAATGTCAGATCTCAGAAGGAGAATAAATGATAGATTAATTATAATATTATGTAAAGGTTGTATCTTTTCTCTGTAGAAATTAAATTAACTGGACATCAACACAGTTTCCTTCTACAATGAAACCACTTCTCCTTTTATTATTCTGTCTACAGCTGGATATCTCTCATATATTCTGCCTGAACCTAAATCCACCAGACTTAGTCCACAATGTAGCAGCTCATTTTAATGTATAACAGCTAAATATTAACATGCTCATGTATCAAACCAACAAATCCTCTATTAAATGCAGCTGAATCTCTAAGTCTCCACTTCCCCTGTCCTTTGCTTACAGTTTACAGCCTGCCCACTCCCCCTGAGTATGAGACCCCTCCAGTGCAATGAACAATACCTCCACAGCTCCCTTGAGGACTTTATCATCATCTACCAGTAAACCTCAAAATACTCCTCATCATTTTCACACTACCCCATAAGATGGACTAAGTCATTTTCAAATTTAGCTCAATGACTCTTCAAAATATAGCCCTTAATCTCTAATTCTTTCTTGTGGCTTTCAACGAAAACATCTTAAAATTCTTATGGCCAAGCCCGAAGGGTTCTAGTTAAATACCCATCATCATTCAAAGAGATAAAGATGTAGCTCACGAGAATTAAAATGGAGGTTTTTGTAGCTTTGAGCTTCAGTTTACACTGAAGCACTACCAGGGCTTTCCAAAGTAGCCAGCTATACACTCTCCAAAAGACCATTCCAGCAGAAAGACGTCAGCTGCCATGACCCAACCTCACTCCTATGCCAGAATCTATGAGGAGAAGGGTTGGTTGTTTTGGTTTGTTGGTTTGGGGGTTTTTTGAGGGGGTTGCGGGGGGGAGGGCAGGGTTAACTTAAGAATTTTGGCTCTATATCACCCTTGCAGAATTACATGCTTTGGCATAAAGGCAGCTTTGTGTATGGAATTGATACAAAGCTGCCTATATAGGTCTCCTCATTAAGCCTTGAAATAGGGACAGAAGTACCGTGTGAGAAAGTTCAATTTTATATACAGAGTCAACATTATGTCTCTTCTTGTTTTGTAGTTTATTCTATCTGCTGGTTTTGAAAGAAGCATTTGCTTTTTTCTACCCATTTTTTCCCCTGAATCCTTCAGGGATCCTGTCCTCTCCATAATACCTTTCTAATTGCTTCATTAGCGTAACCTCTATTACGACTGTTCATGAGTCCAGCATAAGCTCCCTCCTCTTTCCACTCTCTAATTGATATTTTGTAATCTTTTCCTACTTCAATTGATAAGGTGTCACATTCAATACCTCTGAGTCTTCCTTTTCCTCAGCTAATAACCAGAGTCTGCAAATTCTTCTACAATATTCTCTAGAAGTTGTTTGTTTTCATCAACACTAATCAACTCTCTCTTCCTATGGTGGCCATCCCTCACCTCTCCTACTTGTACTTCCTTCCTTTCTGATCTTCTTTTATTCAGTGAAATCCACAGTGGTAACACTAAATTCACTCTTCTCTTCCCCTCTGCTGCTTTTTGATGCTATCGCCACTTCTTTTGCTTTCTGCATAAAGTTTAAGTTTCTCATCCTCTAGATTCAGACCATTCAAGACTTGGTACTAAAATCTACCCCTGCTGAACATTCACACACAGATTACCTGATATTCCCTACTTTCTCTAAGACATCTCTTAATATGATTCTATTCTATCTCGCACATCTACAACCATACTCCCCTATGCTCTATTCATGCATCAAACAGCATTTCACTTCAGATAGGCCCTTCACCTCCTTCATGTCCTTTGAAATATGAATGTTTCCAAGAAAGATAGCTCAAAACATAGAACTTTATGTTGCATGTGCACAATATAATGTACTAATGTTACACTCAACATTTTGTGTCAGAAATAGACTGGACACATTTAAGAGAAGGAGGTATTCTACATCTGTTAAGCTTGACTACAAGCATAACAAACAAGGAGTACTTGCACATTGATACAACTGCACAACTTCCCTCTTACTCCCAAGAATCTTCCAGTCACAATAGACACAAATATTCTTACAAATAAAAAGAAAACATATACATTAAAGCTTGTTCATTCTAACTATGCTTATGTCAGTCTTAAATGGTCTAGTTTGTGGGTTGTTTTTTTTTTAAATGAGAGAGTATTTGCCTCAAGTTACAAGTAACAAAACCTCAGAGAGACCAGTTCACATTTTTCCTTTTCACTTGATAGTCACAAAGATTCCCCTCCCTACAAACCCATTCATATTAATGTACTTTGAAGAAAAAGAAATTTTTTAGCAAAATTATCTCTGAAATGTTTTTATGCACATAAATAACACTCATTACTTTTCTTGAATTATATTAGTCCTATTGAAACTAGTTTTACAGTTGAGACACTGTGGGTGTATCTATTCCTTTAAGTTTTTTTAATTTGGCCATGAAATTCAAAATAATTTCAAGATAAAACTTAGCAACATGAATCCTTAACACTAAAATTATTGGAATTGAAGAAATTGTCACAGGAAAATTAAAAGAAACTATTCTTAAAATTTCACTTATTTTTAGTGGCTCTGGATTGGTTTTGCAGCTTATAACTTATTTTTACGCAGTACCTCCAAAGACTCTCAGATTAAATCATAAATCTGAAAGAAATTAACCGAAGAGTTAGGTTTTTGGCTTAATTCTGACCATACAAAAGCTTAAGAATGTATCCTCTCATAGCTTTTATTTTTGTCAGGTAAATATACCTTGCTTTGTCATATCTCAATACAATATCAATACAGCAAGATTTACATTAAATATTTTTCATTGAAACTACATAGAATAATACCATAAACAAACAAAAAAAACCCAAACAAAACCAAAAACCAAACCAAACCCCACAGAGGAAAAAGATCTCAAATGGGGTTAGGAGCAACTGCTTTTATTTGAATACACTCTTTTTTGTAAACCTGAATGACAGATGAAATTCAGCTGCTCAAAAGCTCTAGAAGACTTAGAGAATGTATTGGTGAGGTGAGATAACACATATTCATAAAGTGCTTTGACATAACGTGCTAAATGCATTCTCAAAAACAATATGAAAGCATACAAACTATTGTCTTATGGCTCATAGTGCTTCCCAGTATAGTATCTAATTGCTCATATACAGAGAGAAGGCATTTTGTCCTAACCTAAATCTCCAACCTAGCATTTTCTAGCTTCACGCACCAAACCAAAGTTCTCTGCTGTTAAAGGCCTCTACATCTATGTCCCAAGAGCACAAAAGGAGCAGAAACGTTACTATTATTAGGCCAGACATCTAAGTTAAAGCTAGCATAGGTAACACTTCCTCTCAGTGGTGCTGACAGAGCATAGACATATTTCCATAAATAGTCGGGAGACAGCAGACTAGTGATTTTTTCCAAAAGTGCTCAATTTCTGCTCAAACAAGGCAGAAAATAATACATCAAACAAATAACCTTATTAATTAGCAAATACTGTATTTAAACGAAGGGATGGGGGACTGACAAGCATAGATACTAACATGTTTTTGAAATGGTCATTCAAAGCAATACAAAGCCAAGACTTCACAAGTGACTTACTTTTTCTTTATGTTACTATATCCACAAAACACCACCCTGTATACATCTTGTGCATTATTACAGAGGTGAAGTTAAAATTAACTAAATTAAAATTGCCAGATTATTCACATCAGATACTAACGAACCCGTTCTTCCCTATAACTGAACACAGCACAGTGCAATTTCCAATGCTTCCATGCATTTGCATCAGCTCTGACCTGTAAGGACTGCCTCTCAGAATAACTCCTTAGATCATTCTGTATGCATGTTCAAACCTTTGGCCTCCCTCCTGAGCCTGGCATCACAGGTGCCAATCATGATGAAGATACCTCTGCTGCAGCAGACTAATTGAGATTAGCCCTGAATTTCATCCAGGCCACTACACAGTCATCAGGTGCTAACATCAGGTCTCAGTCAACATAAGCCAGGTGGCCTCCACACCAAGGCTTTCACATCTAATTACAAATGTTTAGTGCCATCCAGTTACCTGAAAGTGAACTCTGAAGAGACAGACTATACCTCTCTGTGTACATAATAACCTCCCTGCTCCAGAGACAATCTCAACCCTTATTAAGATGTAGCACATATCTTACTATATGAGCTACATTACGTGTATAATAGATGCAGCTTTAGTAGCAGATCTTGAATTTTTGCTAGAAGCCAATATTATTGGTACCAAAATTGCATTCCCTAATTCTGATAAGAAACATGGCTGGGGTGTAAGAATCTTACATATCAATAAGCAGGTAAAATATCAACTATTTGAGCTGTCTCCACTGGAGTACTGAATAGTTAAAATTAGATGCAATCACTCACTAGTAATCTCCAGACACAGCAACTTCAAGAGATCACAGATAAACAAAAGAGCAGAAAAACAAATGCAAGATTAACTAAAATCAGCAGCTAGACTACAAATAACAAATAGTAAAAAATCTGTAGTATTGTTCCATCCTCCATTTATTGTGAGCCAAACTCACTGAAACTAGTAGAAGACGGAACACTCAGTGAATGCAGTCCTGGGCTCTCTGAACACAAAACACCTGCAGTGCTGCAGATAAGTTAGCAGGAACATTTTTCTCAAGGATTTGGTGATCCTGTTCGAGTTAAAATACATGAAAAATTCTCATTTTATTAGTTTCTGCAATAAAATATTACTGAAATAAGGGGCAATACCAGGACTGGATAATCATTTACGCCTGATTCACACCACTAATACTCAAAAAATTTGTCTCAACACAAAGTTAAGGTGTGCTTTCATTTACTCATCATTCTTACTTAAATATTTCAGAACCTACTGCTGAAAAGCCAAGATGATTTTCAAGACCAAAATAATATGGGAAGAAACACATTTGGAAAAAGCAAACTTTAACAATCCTATTTACCTAAATCTTACCAAAATAATTAAATTGCCACAAAATAGACTTAGTCAAGGAACAAGACAGCCTTGCTGCATAATTCATCAACCATTTTAATCCTGTTTATGAGTATCAGGTTCTCTACAGAAATGCTTTTACAGAACGCTTAAGAAAAATCATTGCTAGTTAGGGATTTATGAGATGTATTACTAACAGATGAAACAATAAACCAAACCCCACCCTATGGCCTCTGTAATCGCATATGATATTAACATAAAGAAAACTTATACTCCTCCCCTGAAATCATAAACAAACTGCAAATGCTGATACTTTACATGGCAAAGTGATCTGAGTTAATAGGTTCTCCCTAGCATTTACCTTCATTGAAAAATATTACAAAGAAATGTTTGCTCAATTCTGAGATTGCTCTAGATCTCATTTATTCTATTCAAGCTAAAACCAAAAATCTGATGAACAAAATGGAGTTGTACACACGGGGTTAGCCCTAATTACTGGAGAAACTTTCATTTTTTACTATGTTTACTTTTTTCATACGTACCCACCCCTAAATGATTTTATATACCAACACATCCCCATACAAAGTATACTGACAAAAGTACTTTACAGATATTACTAAGACTGTGAACTAAATACTCAAAGCCCATGAAACACCAGAACTAAGTTTATACGTGTAGTGTGAATTCAGACATCCTGACTATTTTATTATATACCTCTTTCCCCCACAAATCTTGACCCTCTCTCAGTCAATGTAGAATATGTAGAGTCAAAATAACATAGTATGTCCCACTGGAATGACTGAATCATAAAATAAGAAACCTTTGGTTCCTCGTGTTCATTCTTTTTTGTTCTCCAGTCTAGCATTCATCCCTCCTCCAACAAAATCAGACACTTCTATCCTCTACACAGCTTCAGTGTCTGCCGGAGGGAACCCAAGAGAGAACAGACTCTTCTGTGCTCCAGTGCCCTGCTCCAGTCTGGCCCAAAATCCCTTACGCAAACAAGTTTGCAGGCCAGAGGACTTAGGCAGTAAGATTCACTGGGACAGCCCATGTACAGTTCTGTCAGATGCCTTGAAACTGTGAACCAGGGACAGAAGAGTCAGCTGTTCCTATAGGACTTGTACACACAGCCTGATCTGTACCACGATGGGCGAGATGCTCAGAAGGGGCAAAATCCTGAGATTTTAACCATTAACTTCTAACACTTACTTAATAGGTGTTAGTCACATGTGAGCAGGTATTCAGACTGATTTTAAAGGGCCAAAGTCATGTTCATGAAAAAAAGTCCCCCCCTTCTCTGGCCACCTATCAAAGACTGCTAGAATCTATTAAGAATTTTCTTCTTTTCCTTTTTTTTTATTAAAAAAACCCCACAACACAAATACTGCATTTCCTTAGCTGTTTTCTCACGTAACTGAACTGTTTCATGCTTCTTAAGAAGAAAGTATAGGGCAATTGCATAAACTCAAATATTTCATTCCAAAAAGTTTAAATTTATCAAGTTAATCTTGAGGATTAACTTCACATTTCTGGACGCAATCTAATAAAGTGTTGCAAATCCCTCACTATTTGATTGGTGTGAAAAAGAGACAGCTGGACTACCCCCAGCTGGACTACCCCCAGACTACTGTCCAGCTATGGGTCTCAAAGGCTGATGCCTCTTGCTTGCCCCCTTGCCAATGTTTATCATACCTCACTTGTGTCAAAATATGCAGTGGATTTCATGGGGATTTCATGAGACTCACCGAGTTTTGAGAGTCAGAGGAACCATCAGCATATAAGGCTCTACTACTCATTCATAACATATAAATAGATATAAAAAATAATTAACATAACATATAAGCATAACAGAAGAAAGTAACGCTAGAAAAGACATTGGCTTTCTTTTTAGCAAGAGGTTTTTGTCCCAACAGGCAATAAATCACCGTGACTGGATGACCAAAGGTCATTCCTCAGAGGTAAAGCTATGATGTTAGGCTGATAGACCCTTAGTCATAGGCATGCACCAATATGAAATAGGTTAAGAATTGGCAGGCCTCAGGCTTCAAAAAAAAAAAAATGCAGCAGACACCTTCACATAGAGTGAAGCAGCAGTCCTGAATCTATACTCAGCCCTTGACAATTCTTGTTATCCCTTCTGTGACACCACTGGGGACGTGTCCTTCACCGACACTCCAAACAGCTTCTCATTCATTGTTCCACTTAGATCAAATGAAATTCACATGTGAAGATACACACTCCCACTTAATGTCATTCTAACTATGTATGTTTTCTTTGCCTGTACAGTCAAATAGCATGCATGCAACAAAAGTACTTTAGAACATCGTGCACAATGAAGACCAGAGTATGAAGTGAATCTTTCCTGAGTAATGTAACCTTAGCTACAGGATTTATAAAGCTGAATATTAATGAGTATTAGTGGTTGGTTGGGGTTTTTTACTATTAGTTTAACATCTTATTCTTGTACTTCAGTTTTGATTTCACTAGAATGTTTTGCTTTTTGTTTCAGAACAGTTAACTTTTTTTCAGAAAACATTGATGGTTGTATCCCTTAAGAAATTCTGTATAGAAGCAACAATGGTAACGTTCCACAAGTATCAATTATTTTTTTCTTGAACATGTTAACTACCTAACATTTAGTTGCTTTCCAGAACTGTAAGTATTTTTATTTATTTCATTTCAAAAGATCTGGAATGTATATTTTGGACTCTGCAATATACAATTTGCTTTTGATTGTATCTCCTAGAAATGTTCCTGGGAAGCATAATAATGTTCCCCGCTAAATACTCTCTATATACTTGGGAACCTTCTTAGATATTTTACACATAATTAAACAAAAGTTGCTAAGTTAAAAAAAAAAAAAGAAAAAGCATCCTGATGCTTTTTTTTTAGTATACATATTAATCAGAGTATTTCCCTCTATTAAAAAAATCTATTTATGTATTTATATAATCTTACTGTAGTTCAGAACGGAGGTGAGGTATTCAAACTGTATTCATTAACTACAAACCCAGATACTTAACCTGGACTGAAATAACTAATCTGTATAGGAACTCGGAGTTCAGATTATCTAACTAACCTCAAATTCAGAAATGAAACATTACCTATGTAATTATGAAGAAAACACCCAGGAACTGAGATGAAAATAATTGAAAATGGGTGCCCTGACACAAAGTACACAGCTGGAAAATACATTCATTTTCCTGTTTAAACAAATATTGCCTCTCACTAGGACAACCAAAAAGGAATGCTGCATTGCATGACAAATATACATGTTTTGGCAGTGTACATTGTCTCTGCCTGCATATATCACATTCATTAGTATGACTTAGGGAGGACAGAATGGGTTAGATGCACATTTTAATGTGTTGATGTCTCTTTGTCCTTTTCTTCTCTGGGTAAGATGAAAAGTGATATGACTTTTTTTCATTATTAATAATGATTGCCTTTCTTGTTGACAGTCCTTGCTGCCGAGTAAGAAGCCTTGAACTTTAATCTTTATGATGCAAGATTTCTGTTCACATGGATATCAACCAAAAGGATCACATAGGAGAAACTTAATACCCAGTTTCTATAATATCAGTTGTTATATTATTTTTATAGCTTTTTTTTAAAAAATCTCTCAATATTTTTTTTTTTCCAAATCTCTCAATATTTTTTTTTTCCCAACATGCATTTGGTACCATGACAGATAGACTGGGGAAAGCATGATATAACCCCTTATTGCATGGCACCAAAAACACTCAGTGATTTCTAATACATGACACTGAACCAAAAGGTGATCCAAATTGATTTTCCTCTGTATTATTATTCCCAGAAGTTACACAGCCCTGGCACTCTTAAGAGTATTTAGAAATCCATCAAATTCCAGTTGTCAAATACTTTTGTGTTTGTGTGTGTGTGTATATAGACGCACACACAACATATATATATAATTATATATATTAAAAAAAAAATCCTGGGATATACACACATACACATATATATTAATTATTATTCATTACATAAAGTAAACATCATGCAGTATTGTCAATATACTCTGTGATTCACTCCTGTTTTCTTAGTCTGCTGGCACCAATTATAAGATACCTTCAGATTATCAGCCTCTGTTGGCTGGAAGTGTATCTGGAGTATAAGTGGCTTACTTTCCTTTCTCATGTATCTTCTCTCCCCAAAAGTTTTACCTACTTCTAAAACCTTAAAAAAGCAGAAAACTGTTAAGATTCATGTTACAGTGGAAATAAAATGGGGGGGGTGGGGGGGGTGGTGTCGGAGGGGGCTGGCCTGCAGAGGTGGAGGGGAGTAACAGTACCGAACAGAAATTTATGTTTCTAAACGAAAGCTTACATTAGGCAAAAAGTAACAAGATGTTGTCATGAAGGATGACATAATAAATTTTATTTCTAATATGTACATATTTAGACTAACATAACAAATGCATTCCATTATAAATATATCATATTTATAAAATTTAACAAATACAAAATAAAAATAAATTCACTAACACTTAACCTCACACAAGTCAGGAGACTGTGCATTTTACTAAACAAAATTTTAAATATTTTATTTCATGAATAAACTTCTGTAGCATAGAATCTTCTAAACATTCCTGAAATTACCAACAAAGGGCTCATGAAATTATCAGCTAAGCTTAGTATTAGAAATTAGAAATATGGGTAGCAAGACATTTCTTAATAAGAACTGGGAACCTCTTTAAAATAAATTATTCTGCAGATCTGCAGTACAGCAGTATCTGAAAAACATCTCTTTTTTTAAGTTTTATGAGAGGAGACATTCTTCCTTAAAGTACATATGACCAGAATGTACATTCCACAATGTCATTCTTTGTCTCTGTGCTTGAACCTAACTCTATGCTCTTTTTCTGAGTTTATAGTCTAAGGATGTTTGCTCCTTAAAAAAAAACACACAAAACCTCAAATACATTCAAAAGCACTATTCTGATTTTATTTCTTTATATCACACACACAACTTTTAATCAGAAAATCTTCACATTCTTTTGTTTTGAAACAAAAAAATCAATCACTAGAAGCTTCTTTTCCCTTCAGCACTCACAAATACCCTGAGTATACTATGCCAATGCTTACTTTAGTTAGACAACATTTTTTGTGTGCTATCGCTATCGTAAGTTAATGTTGGTCAATGCATAGCCTTTGTCAAACTAAACCCAACTTGACTTATGTCCAATGTAATTTTAACTTTTACTCCAGTCAGAGGTCCAAATCAGATGCTTGAAGAAAAACAGCAGTTAAGTTCAAATTTAGGAGTTTCTGGTTTTCAGCACAAGAACGATTCAAATGCTCAACAGTCCTGAACCTTACACATAATTTCTATATTGCTTTACTGTTAAATAGAACATGGCTATGTAACTTACTCAAAGCAAGTTTACAAACATAAGTTTGCTACTGGCTGTAGTGCAATGCAGGGAATAATGGGCTTTTGTGGGATATGAACATTGTAATTCATTGTTGTCTTTACCTGTTGTTATTGTAAATTTAGTATTTGCTAATATAATTTCAATAATTGAGAGATACAATCTGAAAAATAAAAATGATAAATACATTTAATATAATAAATTTACTGATCCCAAATAATCAAATACTTGATTATTTTAGCGCCAGCCCCACAAAAAAAGTTGATATGCAGTCTGAAAACTACTTTCTTCACTGTAGGTTTAAAAAATGAAATTGCACAAACACATTAGAGGGTTTCCACACCTAGACAGCTGTGGTTAGGGCCGGAGAGAGATGAGATCAGTGACAAGAAAGAAAATGTGATTAAGTAATTCTCAATATGATGCCAACTATGACCTTTGGATTCCATTTCAAATCTACCTATCATGTTACCAAAATAATATAGTACAGGATGGATACTGTTTTGCTAATATGATATATAGATTCCTAATAGGAATTTCATACTTACAACTAAATTACAGATATGCCAACTATGATATATTTTTATGTGCATGTGGCACAGTATTTCATAACATGCTACAGAAATTTTTTTCCCTTGACATACAAAAAGACCGAAGAAAAAAATATTAAAAGATTCAAGCTGAATAACATGTCAGTGCTTGCAACTTGAGTTAATTTTGTACACCAAATCCCAAATGGTCACCTTTCATTAATAGATTCTTATAGGGGAAGTCTTAAAATCTTAAAAAATCTTGCAGAGCGTATGAAATAACATTCAGTTAAACAATACAGCAGCAAGTTATATGGACTAAGGTTTGATTTGATATTACTACATAAAAGGTTGGAAAAGACACTACAAAAAACTGCTGTATCTCTAAAATACTACAGTCCAAATGGTAGGTTGTTTGTGTGAAGCAAGTTATGCTGCCTCAATTGCAAAGGTGAATTTTGAAAAACACAATGATAGTTTCTTTCCAAAAGCAAGCTGTGAAATATTGATTCATACATCATGTTACTAGAAGTTAGGCCTTCTGACTCTTTGTAATGGTTATAAGAATGAAAACAAAGATATGAAATACCAACTCAAAATAATCACACATAGAAGTCACATTTTTTAAGCTATCAAATTTAATGTGCATCTGAAGGGACACAAGGAGCTGGAGAGAGTGCAAAATCCATCATTTATAACTTGCCTAAAATTTGTTTTTAAGCAACTCATTATAGAGGTATTACAAAAATATCACTTGTTCATTTCCTGAAGGGAAATGGTACCTGAAGGGATATAAAGTAGCAGGCAAGTCCACTTTAGCCCACCTGAAACAACAAATGGAGAGTCACCTGGCCGTATCTCAAGTGCATGCAATACTAAAAGTTCATTCAATGGTGACAATATAATAGAATCTTCTGCTGCTGGAACAGCTGTGTTATTGATACTTGCATTCAGATTCACTAGAGCGAAATAGATTTGTTTGTCAATGACAGCTTTTGATCATTCTGTAAGGAAATTGTAAGCAATGGCAGTTATCTCCAGTTACAAATTATCTCAAAAATGCTTAAATTAAATATGTAATCTTACTCCATGCTTTCATCTTAAAGCACTGCAATGTTTTAACAGACTAGACTTGGAGATAATTTCTTCTTCCACTGAAATGCTGGCCCCATTTTGAAATGCAATTTCAAAAACTAAAACAATAATTAGTCATAAGTGATGAAATTATGAAAAAAATTCATCCTATTTCAAACAAATAGTTATGAAGAAAATATTTTAATTATGCAAGCAGGAGCTTGACCAGGTTTACTGAGGATAATTATCTCCAAGAAAACATTCTAAGACAGAAACAGATTAGAAACTTGGAGCATTCTCAACAACCCAGCACCCACACACTCGACTCTCTGCCACGTCATCTATTTGCGTAGAAGTGTCCCACCCACTGAATTCTTGAAAGAATTCCTCATGTTAAAGAAAGCAGCTTTTGAAGGAAAACCTTCCTTCATTCCTTCAATTTGTCTATCCCATGCATACTCAGTAATGAGAAAAAGTTTTTCTGAAGCAAGATAATGGACTCCTCTACACAGAAATTACAAAATCATTACAAATTTGGAGGTTATTTTCAGATTTTGTTTAAATGAACAAAATGTAGAAGCAAATTCCCTTGATATCAAAAGATCAGAGCAGTGGATATGCTAACATCAGTAATCCAGTTGATAAAGGAAGAATTAATAGTTAATTGTATGTAGCATGGAGGATTTTTGCCAGAAGCCTACTACTCTGTTTTGTCGAGTCTATTTCAAGAAAAAAACATCCTCAGCAACCTTAGACTGAAACACAAAAACACCTCAATCTTTATCTTTTTCCAAACAGGTGTGATATGCAGCTCAACTGAAAACAGTACAGTTCTAACTTGCAAGTGAATTAAGACTTATGCAATGATAAATAAAATGTTCAGTAATGTGCTTTTGGTGTGACTGAATAAGGCATCTGGATAAAATTGAGAACTATAGGAGAACACTTAATCATTTTAAAAACATGCATGAACTTTAGAATGATGCTGTCATCAGATTGTTTATATTCTAGACATACAAAAGTGCCATATATTTTAGATCTTTCATGGCAAAACAAAAGCTTTACACAAGTAAAATTAAGCATTTAGATGCAGGATTTATTAGTTCATATTTTGCCCTGTCTCTATATTTCTCTGAATTTCAACTGTATTTTTGTCATTTTAGCTTTATACTGTGTGGTACATTTGTTTCATTATATATTAACTGATGAGCAATCTGCATTCACACAGAACTGAATATACCTGAGAAAACTTATCCTCACAGGATGATCAAATTAAACAAAAACAAGACCCAAAGAAATGTAGTAGAAAAGCTCAGTTTCATAGTATTTAGACAAAAATATCTTTACACACCATTAATATTTATCTGAATTAACCATGCTATAGAACGCAATTGCCTATAGAACAGCCAATAGCAAAAAGGAAGTTATTTTACACAATAAGACATACACTGTCTTTCAAAAGAATTTCTCAGTACTCTTCCTTTGTATATACATATAAACCCTCACCATACAAACAAATATGTACAAGAACATATTTCCTTGTTTTCCAGACAAAATGTTATAAGTGGTCTCAAAAAAAAGAAAAAAAAAAAAAGACTTTTTTCTGTCATCTCCAAAATTTGTTCTTTGATCTAACCGTTAAAACATAAGTTACACCATGCTTACCTCTTGCCTTAATCAGGGCAATGACTCTCTTTCTGGGTTTCTTACTTTTTTTTTTTTCAGCATTAAACCTAAAATGCTGATGTTAGCCATTACTGCATCTACCAAGCCACAAACATTTTTCATACTTCAGCTTGAAACTTCCACTTGTCCCTAAGTTCTACTTTCTCGTTCTGCCAAATATTCTGAGTACAGCCATCAAATCTTTCTCATAGTAACCTTTTCTAATTTGCTCCAGAGCAGCTAAACATACCAAGCACTCAAAATGTCACAGAATAAACAGCTCCAGTTCGAGACTTCCTCTTACCTTACTGATCTGTGTACCAATTTAACAAAACTGACTTTTACTTTATAGTCACATTTGTTAATGTAGTATAAACCTACATGTTAAGTATGATTTGATTTTCTTGTTCTACTTAAATAGATTAAGCAAAACAAACAAATCTGTAACCAAATAAACATCTACCTGCAAAGCAGCACAGATTTAAAACCATATTTGTAGGGAAACAAATATAAATGATATTGTAAGATTTGCATAACCAAGTAACAGGACCGACTCATAGAATCATAGAACCATTTAGGTTGGAAAAGACCTTTAAGATCATCCAGTCCAACCATTAACCTAACACTACCAAGTCCACCACTAAACCAATTAAGTAATTGTAGTAGAGCAGTAATTTCATGTTTCCTGGCTTGGTGGCTGGATCATTTATAATGAAAGTAAAAACTAGGAATCATTAAGATTGGAAAGGACCTCTAAGATCATCAGTCCAATCATCAACACAACACCACCATGCCCACTAATCCGTGTCCCAAAGTGCCACATCTACCCATTTTTTGAACACTTCCAGGGATGGTGACTCCACCACCTCTCTGGGCAGCTTCTTCCAATGCTTGACTACCCTTTCCATGAAGAAATTTTTCCTAATATCCAAACTAAACCTCCCCTGACACAGCTTGAGCCCATTTCCTCTTGTCCTATTGCTAGCTACTTGGGAGAAGAGCCCAACACCCACCTCACTACAGCCTCCTTTCAGGTAGTTGTAGAGAGCGATAAGGTCTCGCCTCAGCCTCCTCTTCTCCAGACTAAACAACCCCAGTTCCCTCAGCCGCTCCTCATGCGACCTGTGCTCCAGACCCTTCACCAGCTTTGTTGCCCTTCTCTGAACACGCTCCAGCAACTCAGTGTCGTTCTTGTAGTGAGGGGCCCAAAACTGGACACAGTATTCCAGGTGTGGCCTCACCAGTGCTGAGTACAGCAGGACAATCGCCTCCCTGCTCCTGCTGGCCACACTATTCCTGATACAAGCCAGGATGCTGTTGGCCTTCTTGGCCACCTGGGCACACTGCTGGCTCATGTTCAGCCGGCTGTCTACCAACACCCCCAGGTCCCTTTCAGCCAGGCAGCTTTCCAGCCACTCTTCCCCAAGCCTATAGCGTTGCATGGGGTTGTTGTGACCAAAGTGCAGGACCCGGCACTTGGCCTTGTTAAACCTCATACAGTTGGCCTCAGCCCATCGGTCTATCCTCTCCAGGTCCCTCTGCAGGGCCATCCTTCCCTCAAGCAGATCGACACTCCCACCCAACTTGGTGTCATCTGCAAACTTACTGAGGGCACGCTCAATCCCCTCATCCAGATCATCGATAAAGGTATTAAACAAGGCTGGCCCTAAAACGGAGCCCTGGGGAACACCACTCGTGACCGGCCGCCAACTGGACTTAACTCCATTCACCACTACTCTCTGGGCTCAGCCACCAAACCAGTTTTTTTACCCAGTGAAGACTACGCCCATCCAAGCCATGAGCTGCCAGCTTCCCAAGGAGAATGATATGGGAGACTGTGTCAAAGGCTTTGCTGAAGTCCAGGTAGATGACGTCCTCAGCCTTTCCTTCATCCACCAGGCGGGTCACCAGGTCATAGAAGGAGATCAGGTTGGTCAAGCAGGACCTGCCTTTCATGAACCCATGCTGGCTGGGCCTGATCCCCCCCTGGCTGATCTGCACTTGCCTGCTGAGTGCACTCAATATGAACCGCAACATACAGAACAAATCAGAACAATTCTGTATTGTTAATACACAACACTTCTAACCCATCATTTTCTTCTGTGTGGTATCAAGGAGTTTCTGGCACTCAGGCAGAGGGGAATGGTGTTTGCTGGTAGCTGTCACACACCTCTTAGTATGACCTCATATGATGTTTAGGCATTTAACAAGTTGCTGTTCTGCTCACGAGAAAAAGGTTTCAGATGACTGAGAATGGAGCATTAAGTATGGAGGGAATAATGCATCCCTAGGGACCTGTACCACATAGATTGTAATATTGAAAACACTGGACTGTTTTCCTCATACCAGAATTCTTAATCGTCTGACATAAAAGAGCCATTTCAATTCTACTTTTTGTGAAGTGGTAAATTATGCGCTCAAAATGTTCTACTGAGACAGAAATCAGATTTTTGAGTAATATTCCAAAGTGTGATGATAGGGTAGATCAATAAGATAAAGTATATAACCAACTAAGATAACACACTACCATCTGCTATAGATATAGGTGTAAAAATGCACATATATTGATTCAGTAGATGTTTATTCAAGCACACAGAAATTAGTCTTTATTGCGAAAGAAGCAACAGAAAGAAGAGAGAAAGTCTGAAGCTACTTAAAACTTATCATGTCCCTTTCAGCACACACCAAATGTATTTTCTGTTTGTTGGTTCAAATGTTAATATTGCCATAGTGAAGTATGTTTCAGGAGTCCCTTTTCTTTGAAACAAAAGGTAAGTTTTCAAGTTCTTGTTAGACATTAATTACATCTTCTGTATTTTAATACCTAGCTGTAGGAAAGTTACCTTACTAGCTTTTACAATAAATGCAAAATTTACTTGAGAAACCACCCACATATAAAACCACTAACACAAATGCTGACAATCAGTCTGACATCCAATCTGTTTCCAACCTACAGCCACAGAAATAGAGCACTGCAAATTCCAAAAAAAGATCACTAACATTTTCCCTAGTTTAAAGTACTTTTAAACTTTTTTTATGACTCAGAAGCTTTGCCCCTGCTTGGTTCATCCTTCCTCCAACTCATTAACACATATAATTAAAATGTAACCACCTAAAGTTTTTGTATCAGGGTTTTCAAAAAATAATAAAGCAACAGACTGTCACTGAAATTCACGGCATTGAGTTCTCAGTAATTTTCTAAAAGCTCAACTTTAATAGCAGTAACTGTAATGTGACTACATCAGTGACAATCGAGCCATACCAATTATGTGTTGATTTCCAAAGAGCCAGTAACAAAACAAAAAAAAAAATCTTAGGATATTAAATCTCTCAGATAAGAGACAAATGAAAAGCAAAGGGAAAGAAAAAACATTTAAACATCGGTGGAGTTCAGCATGAATACCATAAAACACCAATGCCTATGATAATTCAAAATTCAAAACTTTTTTGTGATGTAGCATAAACAAAAGGTTTTAATGAAACAGTAATAAGATGTTTGAATAATTTGATCTGTGAACTGCAAACTTCAAAATACCACTCACAGAATACAGTTCAAAGGGTTGGAAGAAGAAAAACCTGAAAATCGGACTTTATCCATTACTCAAAGCAATACAAAAACTACTACTACTACTACAACAACAACAAATGCACCCAAAGTGATGAAGTCTGGTAATGAAGATGATGAAAACAGTACACTGAGTAATGCCAAATCCTGCACCTGGGGAGGAATAGCCCCATGCACAAGCACAAGCTGGGGGACAACTGGCTGGAAAGCAGCTTTATAGAAGAGGACATGGAAGACCAGGAGGGCAAGTTGAACACAAGCCAGCAACATGCCTTTGCAGCAAACTAGGTCTCCAGCATCCTGTGTTGTGTTAGAAAGTGCCTGGTGAACAGATCACAAGGGACGTGATCCTTCCCTTTTAACTCAGCATTGGTGAGGCCACACCTGGAGTATTGGGTCCAGTTCTGTGCTCCCCAGTACAAGAGAGAGATGGACATTCTGGAGCGAGTCCAGCAAAGGGCCAGAAAGATGATTAAAGGAATGGAGCATCTGACGTACAAGGAGAAGCTGAGACAACTGGGACTGTTTAGCCATGAAAAGAGAAGGCTCAGGGGGATCTTAGCAATGTGCATAAATACCTGATGGGAGAGAGTAAAAAAGATAGAGCCAGAGACTTCTCACTGCTGTCCAGGCAAAATAGAAGAGGCAATGGGCACAGACTGACAAACAGGACATCCCATTTAAACATGAAAAAACTTTTTTTAATGGGAGGAGGATCTATCAAACATTGGAACAGCATTTCCACACAGGTTGTGGAGTCTCTGGTTCTGGAGTTACCCAAAACCCAGTTCTTATGTACCCGCTACTCAATGTAGCTTGATCCTGCTTTGTGCAGAGGGAGTGGATTCAACAATCACCAGAGGTCCCTTCCAACCTCCGTCATTCTGTGATTCCATAATATTAAAACTCTGAATCTTTACTGAGTGTTGGAATAACCAGCCACTTACCTTTTATAAATTACCAAACACATATCAAATTATTCAAGCCTCTGTGGTATGCTGCTTTTAAATCTTCAAGAATTCAGTTACAGCTACTCCTCCTGGTAGTCAGAACCTGCACCTGCCTATGTTGTATAGCTTAATTAAAATACATATGAAAGCATCACAAAAAATTAAAAGGAAAAAGTGTATTGAGTTTATGTGGCAAGGTTTTGGTAGTGAAGTCTGTGAAGCACTGAAGTGCAAAAAGGTGAAGTGAAAAAAAAATTTAGACCACCTATAATAAGAACAAGCAATGAAGAAAGAATAAACTCAAATGTATTACTGGCAAGCTAAAATATTTCAGTGATGACACACTTGGAATTTCAAATCCAAATGATAAAGACTTTATTCTAGGATAAGGCATCTGAAGATTTAACTCTGAAAGAACTATAAAGATCTATGCATATGGATCTCTTATATAGAGATTATTTTCTCTAATAGAAAAAAACCTTAAATTGCACAGTGCCAATTCTATCATCCTGTCAAAATCTTTATTATTTATAAAAAATTTTAAAACTCCACTGCTGCTAAGATGTAAATTATATTGATAATTACATCTTTTTAGTTCTTGTCCTCAGCAATGATTACTGAACCTAAAAAAATGGACCTGAAGGTTTTAAATAAGAACTCAGAAAGCAATAATCCTCTTTTGTCCAGACCAACTCTAACCACAACTTTGCTCTTACTCATAATTCCTCATGCTATGACACTGATATCTTTTTAACAGCTTTAGCATGTACTGAATGCATGAAAGACATAGGATACTGAAACTTAAAGTGGGGAAAAAAAACCCTTTAGTTCCGAGACAGATGATAGCTTATGAAGTCTTTTCAACTTCCTCCTACCTACTGTGTTTCATTTCAGAATCCAGCACTATCATACAAAAAAGAAGGCTTGCTCTGTCAATGGGGTAGCATATTGAATGTGTGTTCATCAAAAAACCTTTATTGTCTGCCTTAAATTGGGTCTTTGCAACCGTGTTTGACAGCTGAATCATAAAAACAATCTTCTGTGAGCTTTTTTAAGCTTTGGAAAGTAATATTTTAACTCTACAGTTCAGCTCAAATTGTCTCTCTCTTTCTGATCAATATTTTAAAGAGTTTTCCCTGAATTAATTAGCACTTTTATTTCATATTTGCTACTGTTGTATTTTCACTTTTAAAAAAAGGATTGTGACTGTTCACAAGACCTGTTTGCCACAAATGCTTCCACCCAACATACAGACTTGAAAACAGAAGAGGTGAAAATTATCCAAAGTCACAGTGTTTATCCCCCCACCCAATCCATGCACACGCAGCCATTTGAATACAATACACCTTTTATATGTATACAGCTAGCTGCTAGCTAACCATAAAAGACTACCAGTTACTAGTTACAGTATGCAGTTTCCAGTGGCCCCCCACCATCACTGGAGGCCACTCAAATTATTGCAGGCACTTTTTCTAATAGATTAGAATGGTTAGACCTACTAAGAAAAGCGTGACTGCTGATAACATGGACAGAAATTATTCCTACAGTTTAAAAAGAAGCAATCAAACAATACTTGGATGCATGTATAGCTATATTATCCAGATATAACAGAATTATATGAATAATCACATAAAAGAATTCAGTTTAAATTGTAAAAATTAAATTTGCCAAACGTTACTTCTTTGAACCTCCTATGAGGGATGTCATTGTAAAGAGAACATATCAAGAATTTGTTTGATTTACAGAGGAGATCTGACTTAGGAAAAGTTAGAGAAATTATTGAAGTCTCACTATTGAAAATACTAAAATAAATAAACACTGTAAGAAGTATGAAAGGTAAACATTTGTTTTCATAATTCTATTATGTGTTGCTCTGGTTTTACTTTGCTCTGTATTCTTCTGCCTCCTTCCATGGTCTCCTCCTTTTACTGTTCCATCCTGCCCAAATGTAAACAACAGATACACATTTTTATACATACATACATGTGTACAGAAATGCCTGTGTCCTTTCTAAACTTTTACTAATATGCCTGACGCAAGTTAGCCAAGAACACTGCCATGAAGAGAGGTAAAGGGAGGAGAGGGAAACATGCTCTATATACACCCCAAAATAATCACACTTGCCCAGCTTTTCTGCTTCTTTGGATGACAGGCAGAAGGCACAGATGCCAAGCTGTGGAAGTCATTTTCCAGTGATGGCATCTGCCTCTTTGGCACACTCTACTGACATTTGTGTTGGCTTCTTTGCCATTGCCTCTGGGTTTGTTAATGGGTTAAGTTGATGATAGGATGTTGTCTGCTCCTGGATGCCGCATTGCTTTTAACTCATCTTTGATTCTATTCAATTTCTGTAAGAATAAAGCTGCTCTTCATCCTCCTGAAATCTTCGTACTTTAGCTGACATATATAATGATGTAACTTAGGATAGCCCTGTTGTGCTAATGGATAATTTGGATACGGCAAACCGCTTCTCTGTGTATTTTATTATGTACACTTAAAAAATAATGTCTGCCAAGACTTATTAATACAAATACATTATTCAAGGACACTTTACTTTTGTGATCTTAAAAAAAGAACTAAAACTCTGGAAGTACTGTTACAATGACAAAAAGGAAGCATTTTCAAAATTTGATTATATTTCATTATAAACCCTTGTCTTGTGTTCAAAAAAATCATGGTATCCTCTATATGTTGCAGGAAATGTTGATGGAACATTTATATTTTAAAGTAACAAGTCAATAAACGGCTTTAACACATCACAAAAGGTAACTCCAATAGCCTTATCTCACAACAACATGGTTTCTAGTTTAGAAATACCGGTTTATATGACAGTAATTACTCAAACAGATGGGCAAGGAGCCAAAAAGTGGCATCACATTGACAATGGGCTGAATGCAACTGGGAGCTGTGGAGCAGAAAGGAGCTATGCCAGATTGCGTGGCAGCTGAAAATCTTATTGGTGACCATTTGCTGTGCATTCTCAGACACATCTAAAAAAATATGCATTCCCCATTGATTTCATGCTAAAATGGTAAAGAAAAAAACCTCTGTCTGAACTTGAACACAGTACGTGCTGACAAGTTCTTTCCTTTGAGTACTGAGGATTTTCCTTCTTGCACTTCCTTGTTCCTATCTACCATTCATAAGACTGGCTTCATATTTGAGATCAATATTGTCAGATGTTACATTAGTGGGAGTCAAAACAACAACAGAGGTCTGCAGAGGGAATTAACCAACAGATTCAAAATATTCCTAAGACTTAGCCAGAAAAAAAAACAAAAAAAACCCCCAAACACCACATATTATTTCTTCCCTTCAGGAAATCCATTTTAAAATATTGGCAAAATACTGATAAGCAGCACTTTGCTAAAATAAACAGAAATAAAAATCTAGACTCAAAAGATATATGGTGTCTAAAATGACTAGAAAAATGCAAAGCAAAGTCAAAAGTCCTTAACTGTATAATGTTCCCATCTGAGAGATTTTGAGGTTTTTTCCCAAAAAGCAGTTCACACAAAACTTTCATTTAAACCTTTCT